>NC_139837.1:23991427-24591427 GCF_963691815.1 Echiichthys vipera
AAGAAGAAAGCGTACTGTACAGAAGTGTGCAGGATGAAATAGTGATGCAGCTGCAGGATTTGTCTCTGGATGACGTCAACACAGACAGTCCTGCTTCTGTTGTGTGCAGCTTTTGTTGAAGGATTTGTTTATATTTCAGAATTCCCAGATCACAGGCAGGGAGATCATCATTCTGCCTGTAGATCACAGGAGTAATGTAGGTGACGCGTGTTTTAAGTTGGATTTTCCCTTTAAGCCTCTTAAGGCCTGCACTTGAGTAACAGCTGTAACTCTGTGATCTCTGAGCGCTTTGTTTGTATTCATCCTCACGACTTCCAGCAGAAGACAAAAAAGGAACATTTCAGCCATTTTTTTCAGCTCCTTTGTTGTTCGGGGTCTTCACGAGAAATCAAATCTTGTGTGATGGAAGAGCAGCTCTTCAGAGACCTAAGAACAGAGCACAGCCAGAGATAATGCTGACACACAATACCATATCAATGCAGCCCTCCATTGTCCGGGACAGAGGAAGGCGATTCTGCTTGTCATCTTTGGCAACAAAAGCTACCAGCTGTCTTTGTGCAGCCAACAAGTGTCGTTATTCAGCCCCACAAACGCATCAGTCAACTTAGACCGCGGTGGGTTGAGAAATCTCACAGGTTGAGTGAGACGGTGTTCTCCTGGTAGCTGAAGAGGCCCGCAAGGCAGGTTTCTTTGCAGGAGACGTGGGTGTTGTCTTCTGTATCAGAAGAATGGGGAGTGCTGAGGCTCCTCGCCCTCACATTCCTGTCTGATCGCTGCCTGTATCGTCGGCAGCCAAGTAAATTAATCAAATTAGACTGTTGTAAAGTCTCTGTGGTGTCTGCTAAGAGGATTAAAATGGAGAGAAAAGGTTGCTGTAATACTAAAACAGCTGTTTTTTCTCAATAACTCTCAAAACTTTCTCAATAAAATACATTACATCAGTGCAACTCCTCACGGAAAGCTGGACCACTGCACTGGGACTTGCTTCATACTGTAATATCATGTATTATTTGATAAAGCTCTTTGAGGTCTGGAGAAAATCTCATAAAAAAAGTGGGGTGGTTCCTGGGATCGGTTTGATTCCTGGTAGTGGGACCTCCGGCTTAGTAGTGTGCTCCAGAACCCAAATAAAGAGCAATTGAGCGACTTATCGGGTGGAGAGTGGGATGAGTGAGAGGATGAGAAGAACTAAAGTATCAAGCAATAAAAATAATAAATCTGTAAAATAGTGTGATAATATTATTATTATTATTATTATTATTTATTAATATAGCGCTTTACATGATAAAATGCAGCTTAAAGTGCTTTAAACAAAAATAAAAAATAGCAACATATGTATTAAAAAAGCAAGAAATAATACATGAATTAATAATTAATTCATAATCATAATCAGTCATGAAAAGATAAAATAGGAATCATGGTAGTAAAAAAAAAACAAATGTATTCACTAAAAACTATTCACTAAGATGTAAAATCCATAAAAGAAGTGTAGGAAATATTAGTTAACAGTAAAAGTGATAAGAAAGTGTAACCAGTTCTCTTGCACACATCGTGTTAATGGTCAGTGTGATAAACAGGTGTGGTGTGGGGGCACCGACACAAACCGTAAACACACATATTCCATGAAAGAGCTTTGGTTTAAAGTGTTTCTGTGTGAGCTGTTGAAAGTAGCATCAGGTGTGATACGCATTACTGCTCAGGTCTCTTGTTTCTAGGTTTCTTAGACACACACAGCGAGTGTTGGGATAATCTTGTGATCTGCAGAGCAGCGCTGGGCGGCTTTGTGCTGTACAGGAAGTGTGTAAAGATATCCCAACGCTTCCCTCGTATCCTGGGGGCTGGAAACCACATAAAGGAGAGAAAACAATACCGCCAGCACCGGAAATAATCCTGCCATCACAGACAGGTGGGGTGACAATGGCTGCCCTCCCTCCCTATCTCTGCCCCTCCCTCTTTCCTTCTCTGTCTCTACCTCGTCCATCTTGCTTCTCACGGCTCCTCCGTATCTCTCTTCCATCACACTCTCACCTGATTTGTTTTCTCTGCACATCCTTTCTCTCCTCTGGATTTTTCTCACTTTCTTCGTTCCTTCTTCCTCTCCATGTCTCACCTTCTCTCTCATCTCTCTGATATTCACTTTCCACACATATTTTAATTTTCACTTCCTGAACCCTCTCTCCTGCTTCTCTTTTCCTCTCATGTGCACTCTTACATCATCCTGCCTCAGGAGTGCTCACACTGAATGTGAATCATAAAGTCAAAGCAAAGAAGTAAATGGATACCAGTAGACACAAGTTCACCTTGGATGATGCAAATGTGCACTTCAAGTTGTCAAATTCATATCAATAATTATTTTGACCCTCAGTGACCTTAGAAGCTTTTTTACTGTTCGACAGTTAGTGGCGGTGATGGGCAAAGGCAACAAAAAATTAAATTCAGTTAATTTAAGAAGGGAACAGTGCAAATGAATGAAACACATGATCATACATGGGTTAAAAATACCAGAACTAGCCAAAAGGCTGTTTTTCATCTGAAGCCCCACGGCATCGATGTTAAAAAAAAAGGCTTTCTAAATCCAAATAAACGAGATATAAGCAGCATGGAACTCCACAGCACAAAACAGGATGTCACAGAACAAACAGAACAGGTAGAAAGGCAAAATAACAGAGCTCAAAAGAAAATAAATACAAGAAATACATAATGTTGAGCCTGCTAGCCAACAGACCACATTCAAAATTAATTATTTTAGTGCTGACATGTATATGTATTGATCATCCATTGTCTTATCTGCTTAGTAAAAGATCTGTATGTGTTTAGTTGTCTGATATGTTGTGGGATTGAATTCCATTCTCTTGCACTGTTGACGGACCAGGCTGACTGACTCAGGGTATCACATGATCGAGAATTAAAGAAATGTCTCCGTCATTCTTAAAGAGTTTTACGTCCCCACAGACTCGGCTCAAGTAATATCTGTGTCCACACGAAACCAGTGAAACCGACTGAAAACACTGTAGTTCACTTGCGAGGCCTGGATGTGGCGCTGTTACTGCCACAGAAATACACCAACAAGGAGAAGAAGAGACAGGGAGACGCTGTGGAGAATACAAACACCAGAGAGTTTCTCTCCAAATCTGGAGACTTCCGAAATCCTCTTCCATCCTAGAGAGAAATCTGTCACTCTTTCTGCTGTTAGTGGAGACTTTTGTGCTGTTTTGGACTCTGATGCACGAATCACTCTGCAGTTTGTGTCCTCAACGAGCAGAGGTTGCTGCTGTGAGCCCCTTCCCCGTCCCAAGCACTCACAGGCGGGAACTGTCTCACTAGATTTAGAGACTTTTCACAACTTCTTGGCAACTTTAAAAAGCTACTAGTGACCAATTTAGCAACTTATTCAGAGCATCAGGGAAAAGAGAGAAAAATAAGGTCAGCCTAGTTCATTCCCATGCAGCCGCTCAGAGTACGATGACGGCATCGTTAACAAAGTATGCGTTTTCACCGTCCAGACAGCAACGCCATGGGGGGCGTTTTCAAATCTTCCCACTCTGGGACCTGGTTTCAAAAGATACCTTATTTAGGCTCCGTTTACGCCGGCTGCATGTGGATGGTCGGCCAAAACGATACTAAAGTTGTGCGGTTACAGGAAAATGTGTCCTTGTGGATGGGCCTTAAAAATAACACAACCCCCCAAGATGATCCCCTTGTGCCATGATCAGTACCTGTTCTTCTGTTGATGTAAGCAGCAGGTGGTGGTGGAGCTACACTGAGTGGCCGTAAAAACGAAGCAGACATTAAAATATGTTTTGTGGTCTTCCCAGTTTAAATGCTGGTACTTTTAAGAAGAAGAATGCTAGAAAGCTTATATGGATGCAAACAATGCACAATTTAAAATATGAATATATGTAAAAAAAATGATGCTCCAAAAATGAGGACGGAAATACATTCACTAGGTTAGGTTACACCTTGAGAATATATAATGATAATGAATTTTGATTATACATCACTTTTTTTAACAATGTTAAAAAGGGCTTAACGAGAAAATAAAACCAGACAAGGCAGAAAAAAATATGAATAAGGCCAGAGGACATGAGCACAGAAGAAGTAAAGACGATAAAATGGATAGGAGCAAATAAATAATAAAAACAACAAACAGCAGGTCAAATCGGGGTGTAAAGGTTCACGGATACGAATCAGAAACCCTTTTTTTACCGTTAAAGATGTGACTACACGGAGACGTTGACCCGTGAACTGGTTAAAATGTACCATGAAGCCATTTCTGCTTCTGCACAGAGTCTCTGGTTCACTACAATCCACCTAAAGGCTAAAAGGCCAATGCTAGACGTTGGCGTTGACAAGAGTATAACGTTTGAGTAGCATTGAGCGTTGCCATGGTTGCTTGTGAGAAAGGACAACATGGCAAACACGGTTTACAGTGCACCATCAAATCTATGAAAAATGTATCATTCCCTGAATTGTATCGTAGCCCATGTGTCTAGGTACGTATCGGATTGCCTTATATTGGACAGGCGCACACCTCGAATATCAAACATTTGCAAAAGCTTTCACAAAGAGAACAGTTTTAATATAAATCCAAGTGGAGTTTTGGTTTCATACAGGACATGAACTGTGGTCTCCTGGGTGAAAGGCCTGTGTCCATCCAGACCTCCTCACTACACTGACTGTGTTCCCCTTTATACTGTTACTATACTGAATTACTGAATTTCTAATCTGTCTGTCCCGTCTCTCTACGTCATCTCACAGTGTCTCATGCAGACCAGGGATCCATCTGTGATAAGGGCACTGAAGGGGGCCTTGTGCAACGGTTTTACTGAGTAACAATGAGTGAAATTAATTCAATTCAATTCAATTTTATTTTATTTATAGCGCCAAATCATAACAAAAGTTATCTCAGGACACTTTACAGAGTAGGTAAAGACCACACTCTATGACTTATTTATGATTTACATAGACCCATCAATCTAAAATTAGCACCTTTGCATTTGTAGTATTATGTCTCAATAATTAAATAAAAAAGATAAAAGAATAAAAACAAAATAAATTAAAGTAAGATGTGATATACTGTACTTTTCCTTTTTATTTATTTCTTTCTCTTCTACTTCTCGTTTCTCTTTCTTGACCTCCTCCGCCTCCTACACTTTCACACTTTCTCTCATTTTCATCATTGTATTCTTCTCCATTAAATATCTCTTTCTCCTCCACTTTCCCTCTCCCTCTTTCATCCACCTGCCCTCATTTTCTCTTCCCTCTCTCTTTCCCTACCAGTTTATCACCTCATCTTACTCACATGTCACTTCCTCATTTCTAATCTCCTTATCTCCCCTCCTATCCGTGTCTCATCCCTCCTTCCTCTCTCCCTGCCTATCCGTTACAGCGTCTCGCTGTTGTTTTGGCTTTGTCTCCGTTGTTTCATAATAGCCACCAGCCATTGAGCTGAGCTTGGGTTGATTGATGGTGGGAAGAAAAAAAAGAGTGTTTATTTTGATTTGTCGCCTGTCGCCTTATCTGACAGGACATGTAATTATCTCCTCAGAAGAAGGAGGTTATTGAGAGGAAATGGCTTCTGCAGAAGTGACAGTGGAAAAGACGTGTGTGGTTCTGTTCAGACATAATGCGTATTCATGTTTTAGGGTGCGTGTAAACAGATTTCTCACACTGACAGTCTTCATATCCTGCTGCCACAACAAGGTACTTTCAGATAGATGGAGAGACGAACACTTCACTGGCTTCTGAGGAGCAATAGCTGTGAACATTTGATTGCTTTCTTCAGGCTTTTGTTGTCCCCAAACTGATAATTTTCACTGGTTTTCACTACTTTGTGATTAGATCACAACTGCTTAGTTAGCTCTAAGGTAGTATCAGTTACATTAGCTTCAGCTAGATAATGCTGCATGCAAGAATATTCTTCTTCCATTACATAACTTCAGCCATGATTTTCCACTAGCCAACAACTTTTTGAGCTTCTGGACATAAAACCCAGATTGGAGGAAAACAACGTTTGACTTGGCACTGGTTGAGTAATATCTAGCTGACTAAATACCTGGAGCTGTCCGCCTGGATGGATGAGGAGACAACGGACCCCTGGGTTCAGACATGTAAGAGGCCCCCCACTTTGTCTACGTAGGAACAAGAGTCATTTTGCATCTTTTTATAGTGGTTTTGCATCTATTGTTAGTCATTTTGCTTGTCTTCCTTGTCATTTTGTGTATACTTGTGGTCATGAAGCATCTCTTTGTGGGTGTTTTTTCAGTAATATTTTAGGTCAGCGCTCCCGACTGTACAGAGCTCTGGGCTTGGGGATCCTCCTGGTGAAAGATCTTGAAGTTGATGACTTTGTGTCGCAACCACAACAACTCCAGACAAAAAACAGACAGTTGCGTAGTACAACAACAACATAACAGCAAACTGACCACCTTGAAAGTCTTGTAGTGGGAACTTGGCATGACTCTTAAATCTCATGTGGCTTTTCAATGAGCTCTGCTCGTACAGTATAAATTCTCCTTATCTGCTCAAACTTGTCCTAGATCTCTTGAGTTGAAAGTTTTTTTTCATACTGACGTGAAAGGATGCTGAATACGTTTTCAGATACGTTCTTTGCAGAAACAATTCGTAATTGTTTGTTATTATTTGCACACAGTAAATATAATTTGTTTTTTCACTATCAGGTTGTGTTGTTAAAGCTATGGTCTACATTCTGAAAATCAGTTGAGACTCTAAAAAAGATCTGAAGAAAGCACCCCCCCCCCCCCAACCCAAACCCCTCCCCCCAGTGTTCCACTGTTCCTCCCCCGAGCACGTATCACCCTCCCTCGCCTCCTAATGACACGCCCCCTCTGGCAGAGCAATGTAAAATTAGTTTACAATGCTAAAAGTACATGGTCAACATATGCTGACATGTGTTGACATAGCCATTTATCAGACCGAGAACGTTCACAGTCATAAGCCAGTACTGGCACAGATTAATGTTTATGTAACATCTACCACCATAACACGCAAAATATACTTGTTCAACAAAAAGCTGTCTCAGCATCTGTTTTCAGTCACAAATCCCAAGTCCCCAATGTTGACTCGTCTTTGGTTCCTATGTAGGTCATATTTCTCCCTTTCCCTTGGTCGACTTACGTTTTGTTTAACCTTCGCTGTTGGGGCGAGCAGAGGACTCTTTCTGGTATTGGTCTTTTCCTTCTCCATGCTAACAGATGTTCTGGTATCTGAGCTGCTAAGCTAATCACTAGCCACTTTTGGAGTTTATAGAGGGAGGGGGAGTGGGAGGAGACGAGACGGGACGAGGATCAGGGGAGACTAGAAGATTGGATTGAGGGCACGAGCCAAAAGGGGCCTTTCGGACCGATTGGCTCCCATTGGTCAATTTCTATGCAGGCAGCTGATAGACTGAATGGATTTTTTTGGTTCTTTTTGCTATTCATATTGTGTAGATTGGATTACAGGACCATAATTGCTGTATAAACGATGTTAATAATAATTACCAAAATTCCAAATCTTAGACCATAGCTTTAATGTTCTAACTGGCTAACTGATGGCTTGAATGCGTCCTGTCAATCCTCTTGTTTCTCTATTAAATGACGAACACAAACTACCACTGCCTGCTGCAGGTGCAGAACGTACTTGCTAGTTAGCTGTGGGCTGTAGTCTTTTGCAGTGTGTTCAAATGCCACTTTTTGACCGAGACACAGGCGATGTGAAGTGAAGCAACAGTCGGCCTTTGTTGGAGCTAGTTGGTGCGTCCCTGCCTTTGAGGAGGAGCTTGTGGTCAGTGGTTAGACATACGAAGTCAGCAATCATAGACAATCATAGGAGTAATTTTTGAAAGTGTTGACAGGTTTGTCCTTTAGGTATGACAATATGTTTCTCCAGCAGCGTTCAGGACGAGCTGTTTGTCCTCTTTAAGTGTCATGTTGCTCCTGGCCCTCGGTGGCATTTCGACCTGACAGACGCTCTTTGTGTTTGTCTGGCTGAGGCTGAGAGGTGTGTGTGAGCGAGTTCAACAGGTGACACTGAACCACCAGGACACACTGGGAGTCAGTGGAGGGCGGGCATAGGATGACAACGTGTGTGTGTTCAAGATCTGTGAGGAGAAATATGCCCTGTCTGCCACTGGAGGGTTAAAGCGTGTGGTCTTTACTGTGTGAGTATGATGCCTGCATGTATTTGGGACCATGCTAGGTTGTGTGTGTGTGTGTGTGTGTGTGTGTGTGTGTGTGCGCGTGTGTGTGTGTGTGTGTGTGTGTGTGTGTGTGTGTGTGTGTGTGTGTGTGTGTGTGTGTGTGTGTGTGTGTGTGTGTGTGTGTGTGTGTGTGTGTGTTCTCTGAATAGTTCTCTGAATATCTGGATGCATGTTCCGGGAAAAGCATTCATCGCATGTGTCTGTGTTCTTAGCTTGACTGATGACTTGACAGCCGTCTGACAGACAGCAGCACAGACCCCTGGGAGTGTGCAGGGGCCTCTGAAAGTCGATCCCATTGTCTCATCTTCAGTGTCCTTTACTGCATTTTCAGTTGTTGTATAGAAAGGGGGTTCAGGGCAGGGGGACAGGAGAGTGTACAGTTTAATAAGACTGTTTTCACAGTTGTTCTTCTTCTACTAGAAACCGCCTGCTAACGCCGACCTTGCCTTCAGCCTCATGCTAAAGGTCAGGGCATCCTGATCACAGGGGTTTCAGTTCCTCATTTATTAGCCACAAATTATCGTCTAAAAAAACAGAGATGTCACATTAAAAGCTGGTATTGCTGGATAAATAAATAGGTATTTGAACTTGCAGTTGCTCATGGAGGAATTGTTGGCTCAGTATAAATCATAAATAAGTCGGAGTGTGGTCTAGACCTAATCTTTCTCTAAAGTGTCTTGAGATAACTTTTGTCATGATTTAGCACTGTAAATAAAATTAAATTGAATTGAATTTAGCAAACTGAAACTGATTTTTTTTAGGTGCCGTAAACACGTTTATCTGCTAGCCCCGGCCACAGTATTACATTGCTTAGCTTCCGTGTTGATACTCCTGTCTTCTTCTCAGTACTGGGGGCGTGCCACCCGCCAACTCCTGTAGGTTAATACACTGACTATGGAAAAAAAAATCTGAACCCTTCCTTTAAAGTCAACACTGATAAATGTCAGTGCTTTGATGCCAACACCAGACGGGAGTCCCAGTCAGGGTGACTGAATGTGTTTGAAATGTAGCACACCACACACTGCACAGCCACTCCGTTTAACTGCATTAAGCTGCCTTTTAAATGCGTTTTCACAAATAACTTGACCACATCTTGTGTCTTTAGAAGCCAACACTCATTCCAGCTTGATTTATTGATCGAGGCAGTCTTTCTAGAAACGGCTGTAACTTTTTTTCTAATGCAGTAATTACCCTCATGTGGCACATCATTTCGTGAAAAAACCTCCAGAGGGTCCAAATCTTTGTGCCAAGACATGATGTAGTTAGTCAGAGAGAGTGAGGCGGGGACGACAGGCGAGAGAGGGGACGCAAGACAATGTGGAGACACTCCACTCTCATGGCGGCACCAGGCCTGTCAAATCTGTTTTTTTCATCCACCATTAATAAAACTCCAATGTTGGGTTTTTTTTTTATTAACTTTGGTGTTAATTAGACCTCTCCTGTTTCAGTCAGCTTCGTGGCTTTAGAGCCGTAAGAGAGTGATGCTTTTGAAATTCAAGGACCAGTCATACCAGTAAAATACATGAGTCTCTGCATTGCCTTGTAAACATTGAATGAGATGGCAGCATCCCACGAGCCTGTACAAAGTCTTCGGCTTTAGTGACTGCTGTGACATAATTGCTGTTTTAAACGAACGCACTGCACAAGCCAATTCAGATTTTGGTGCCCCATGTTAGCAATGCTGATGATTTTTTAATTTCTCACACAGATCCTAAAATTATGTTTTAAGACTCCCTTCAATGACTTTCTTCTGCTGTTTGGATGAAGTATGATGTTAGAGTAGCTTAGTGGTACCCAACCATTTTGTCAGAATAACTCAAATATCCCATTCATCCCCAATTTAATGTATTCATGATAAAAAAGTGGATATAATTTGTTTTTTTTTCATACATTTGAACTGTTAATATTAAGACTGGTTTGGTCAGAAATCTACTAGCCCACTTTGGAGTAAGCTGAATGTAAGACTGCTGTTTAGCCATTAGCTAGACTATTTTTAGCTAACTATTTCAACTGTTAAGCCAATACTCTAACCTATTCTACCATTTATCCATTCATTCTAACTACTACTGAGCTAGCTTATTTAGTTTTCTGCAACGGTAGTGTCCAGGTGTTGCAGCTGACATAGTCCTTAAATGAGGTGACCAAAATCTGGGTTCAGAGGTGTAAAATCTCCAAAACATGTGTTTTTGTCTTTGAAAAAACAAAACGGGGACACTGCCCTTACCATTCATAAAGCAGTTTCTCTCACCATATCTCTCCTAAATTGCAAAAGAATTGATTAACAATTTGTTTTCTTCCTCTGAGCAAAGTAGCTGAGATCAAGAACATCCATAAAATCTGTTGTGATAAACAGGTATCAGACACTTCACCCAAACGATCAGAGAAGAAGAGTTTGAAATAGAAAATGTCACAGTTCATGCTGAACAACAAAATATCTGGTTTTAAGGTGGTTGAATCAGTTTTCTGTTAATGTGGGTGGGAAATAGCAAACAGCTACAGCCTGGCATGATATATCTCCTCCTGTTGAACAATATTAATGTCTTATTGTGAATGGTATTTTAAATAAAAATGACAAATGAAAGCCAAAATACCTTAAATCTGATTTACCTAACCCAATGTAAAATATATATTTAATGTATTAATATGTGTTTCTAGTTATAATTTTAATTTTCTGACAGGCCTGAAATAAAAGCCTATGTGTCTTCAATGGCTGCCACAGCCTGAAGAATAAAAGGTTCAAAAGCCCAGAATGGAATTCTGTCATTCACCAGAGCCGAACTAAACTGAATATTATATGGAGCCGGCCCATTTTGAAGGTAAGGCTTTTTAAACTTTTGGGTCATCCTGCTGCTATTGGAATATTATTCTAAAGATTATTCTTATTCTAAAGATTGTTTAGCTTTAAGCATTTGAACCATGCTAACACGACTGGAGGAAGACGTCTTTTCAGAGCAACAACTCAGCTCAAGAATGAACACAATGAAGAGGTGGGTCTGTCACCACGGTAACACACAGTGACTTAGAAAAGTGACTTTAATCTGAATACTGATTTGGAAATAGTAATGTGTTAGACTGGTCTACTGGTTACTGAAACAAAGGAGTCAGATTAGAGCAGTGTCTCTAAGTAGGCTAACGCATTAGCTGCATCACTGGTGATGAATATTTTAAGTTTCTAGTGGTTTTAACTTTGACAGGTTACAAACTCCCTCTAAGGAGCTAGAGTGACACTGAAATGTCATAATAATAAAACTGGGAGCTGTAGAGTAGTGCTAAACAGTTGTTAAATATATAAAGACAAATAGATCTGTTTTATCGCACACATTATAAATAATAAATACACATATAAATTAATATCATCTTCATAGATGATAAACGGTAATACTTACAAGAACACCTTTGGTTGGCCTATCCAATCAGTGATGTTTCTGCTGTGTGTACTATAGCTGGATGAATGGATGCATGAATTCCATGAAAGTAGCTGCCTCTAGTGAAGGGAAGACGTAGCTATTCCATCCATTCATCTTCAACGGCTTGTCCCTCAGGGTCGCGGGATATGGGGGTTGGAGCCGATCCCAGGGTGAAGCGGGGTACACCCTGGACAGGACACCAGTCTATCACAGGGCACATAGAGACGTACAGAGACAGACAACCAGTCACACATACAGGCAATTTAGAGTCACCAATTAACCTGAAACATTCATGTCTTTTGACTGTGGGAGGAAGCCAGAGAACCCGAAAAGAACCCATACAGACACAGGGAGAACATGCAAACTCCACACAGAAGGGCCAGCCAGGATTTGAACCAGGGATCTTTCAGTCACAGTGAAAACCGGGGACATTTAGCCGGGGACTGTCCCCAGAAGCCCCGGTCACCCTACTTTAAATAAGATCATAATTTCAATGTTTTCAAATTAGTTAAGATGCTCAACAACCTTTAACTGGATGTAATGGTGTAGGTTAGGAAGGGCGTGATCCTTGCTCAGAAAAGATTGGCAATGGATAAACCTGTTATCATCAATTATCTGGCTGAGGTACAGGACTGTAGCTCAAAAGTGTGAAACCAATCTGTCATAATCTTTTTCATTGCTACCTTGGAGCTAACTAAGGCGTTCCCCAACTCACGCTGACAGAGTTTGTCTTTAGGGTTGTGTAGGCGGATGATCCTCCCTCCTGCCAGAAGAACAAAACACCAAACCTTCATCTTAGCAACAAGAACTCCCGGCAGAATTTGAAAATGTACAGTATACTGAATAACTGACCCAAAACGGTTCTTTATTTCACTCTTCTGTGGCCTGAACCTGGAAGACAAAAATTAAAGGTCCCATATTCTGCTTATTTTCAGGCTCATACTTTTTGTATGTCAGATGTTACAACATGCTCTTTTGTATTATGTAAAAGTCTAAATGAGTAAAAAAAAAGGCATCAAAACATTTTTAGACTAGTTTTAAATGGATGCTGTTTTGTTTCCATGTTTCGTGTGTAAATGCAGTTGTAGTCTGTTTGCCTCCAGTTAAACCATAAAGTTGTCAGAGCTTGACTTTGTTTTAGGGAAATCCTTAAGGCCAAATTTGACCAACGGCCTCATGCAGCTTTTCTCTTTCGCAATTTTGTGGAAACGCAATGGAAGCCACTGTTTTACACACACACACACACACACACACACACACACACACACACACACACACACACACACACACACACACACACACACACACACACACACACACACACACACACAGCCAAGAAAGCACACACACTAACCAGTCCCCTCACTCATCCTGTGTTTCCATTAATCGACGAAGCCAAAACGACCACAGATTAGATAGCTGTCATTGACGCCTATAAACAACTGCTCCTCTCATGGCTTTCAGAGGAAGACAAAATGTTATCATTGCACAAACACACACAGACACACACACACTCACTCCCCTGTGCCGTGTCACTTTAACAGCGTTGATACAACACACCACAGAAACAGTGTGCACTGTGTTTGACCCTCTGTGACCTCCCCCCACCGTTGAACTCGTAGACCTCTCTGGCTTCCGTCCACTCGGATTCCACGACAGCGACGGAGCCTGAGCCTCGCCCAGCTGAGTGTCAGACGGACGGGGCAGCCACCATAATGACGCCCGTGAGTCCACTCACCCACTCGGCTCAGCGAGGTCACAGAGGCATGCGTGTTGCGTTCAGTGGAGCTTGGCAGCGCCGGACCGCATAATAGTCTAATCACTGTAAAACAAACATGCTGACTTACCCACAACCCCCCTCACCCCCCTCCCCCGGCATGATTTAGGAGACTGTGGTGAACGGTGGATGCAAACTGCAACTGCAACCCTCATTTTCACCATGGCATCAAATTTGAAGAGGATATGCGGTCTCCAAGCAGTGAAAACAGTATTTATACTTGATTCTCTGCACACACAACATTTTTCTGCAGTTATTCTTTGTTTAATTCAGCTCTAAGACACAGCAGACACTCAGGGTTTCACTTCTACTGAGTGTGGGCAAAACAGTTTTCATGGGAGCGGCAAGATGGGGCCACTGAAAATGTTGGTGTGGCACACTAAAACCAACAGCCATAACTACATTTAATGATTTTCATTATGCTGTTGAATAGAGATGGGAGTTGTATGATTTTATTGATGCTAATGCCATTACTGATTATCGGTCCACTTATTTATCAATTCCCTTATGAATCCTGAATTGTTGTAATGAGAACATATTAGTACAGCTTTCTTTTTCATTTAGGTTAGCAGTTTTTTTCAAGCGTGTCTACATTGTGCTTATGTGATAATAAGGCCACGCTTTGGATCGCTTCTTCCTCTCTGCCATGACTTCTTCTTGTTGCAAGTCGTTTCTTATATTACAGTTAATGTTACTTATTATCTTATGTGCAAATACCAGTACAGTTAAGATTTTTAGTTTCACAACAATCCAGTTTTAATGTCTTTCTGTATTAATGTGTGTTAGCCGATTCATTGTTCTTTAAATAGGCTTTTTGTCAGAAATACAAATATACAGCTTAGGTTTGCATATTGCTTTGATTGTACGCATATGCAAGTTGTACTAGAGAGCCAGTGATTGGATCAGGGTGGCCCCCTCTAGCCACCCCTTGATGGCGCCACTGGTGAGCAGATGGAAGAGAAGGCATCTGTTTGTTGCATCTGACGGGACGTTAACATCAGTAAAGTACCACAAAGTGCTAATAAAAAGCAACTAATTGCTCACGTACTTTCAGCTACAGTGATTTCAGTTGATCTCATGAACTTTAAAATATCTCTTCATGACTATATGGCTCCACTTTCTTCACAAAAGTGGGTTGTTAAATTCTTAAAATAACACAAATTTCCAAATTATTAAAAAGGAGTCAAAAAGCAACTGGACTTGCTCCGAAAGACACATTCTCACTTATCAGGCCAATAGAGCGTGCAGGAGGCAGGACATGTTGCGGATTACACCACGGTCACTTAGCGAGTTCATAATTTTGTCATAAACAACCCAGTCTCTTGCCGTTCCTTCCCTATCGTTTCAATCCTGAATGACCTGCTGTATTCACGCATGGGCTCAATCGGACAGTCCAGACACTGGCAGGGTAAAGTCTGTTTAACATCCGGTTCAACTGCTCTGGACAGTTGCGTTTTTACATACAGCTCATCCTGGTAATTTCTTGATAAGTTCAGGGTTGCAATGTGTAAAAGTCTGTCCACCAAACCGGGGGAGCAACCAGTAAAATCCCTTTGCATTACAGTAATCTTAGCAGACATGAGTTGTGCACAATGCGAAATGTGAAATCAGACAGACATCATTGCTAAAAAGAATATAAATGAGCTTTAACAGTTTACTCTGTTCATGCTGGGGGATTTGTACAGCTCTTGGCCTGAAACCAAACTCTGTAAAAAGCCAACATCAGTGTCCATTCTGATTTTTAAAGTGTTTTTTCTGAAGCTGTTGGTGTAACTAACCTTTTATTGCACCACTTCAGTGAGTGTATTTGTGCATCCATAAATATTGGCCACAGTTTCACCATGCAAAGTCGTTTCCTAACTACTGACCATCAGACTAGTTTCCAAACTTGTGACTACGACAGTGAAAACTATGTTCATTTTCTATTCAGGTCAGTTGTAGCAGTGTACGTTGGCACGCAGAATGGTACTTCTGTAATATGTTATTATGGCTGTATGGAAAAATTTGGAAGTGCCCATGACACCAACAAATAACATAGCAGAGGAGAGGAACTGTTTTTCCTGCTATGGCCACATTTGGACACCCCCAACTCCAACCAGCGCCCCCGCCCCCCGTTGTGTAATCCTACCACTGTCACATGCATGTCCCTCTGTGTAATTGAAGTGGTTGAAAAGAGAGGAGGGAGGGGAGGGCAATAAGAACAAGAAGCGTGGTTACATTCAGCCTGGCTGGTGCCAAGCTCCTATTGAAAATATACGGGCTCGGGCCTAACCCCCACATTTCCATGCCTCCTCTGTCATGGCAACAAAACATAAAAATGTGAAAATAATTTGAGCAGGAGCATTTACAGCCGTGCCCACTGCCACAATGAGCCGCACAATTAGCTGTTTCAACCGAGCAGCGCCACTTATTGGATTTGAGAGGGCTGAATTGGATGGAGGCCCCACTCGAGGGACGCCGGTTGATAACGCCGGTGCAGGATGTGGTGTTCGGTGCGAGTAGAGTGCCACTACCTCCCAGTTCCAAAGGCAATTAGCCTAATGGAGCTCTCAGCAAGCTGCACATTACTGGTTTGGACGAGGAGCGGGTGTCACTACTCCACGTAATTAACTCTGTTTACGTGCTTTTCTCCTCTTCGTTCCTTTTATGTGTATAATGAGTCCATTGACCTAAAATTGTGGCAGACAATTGAAAACAAAAAAGCAATTTTCATTTCTAAAAAGTGGTTTTCATTTGGCGATTTGAAAGACAAACTCAATATCAGTTCTTTGCATATGGTGATATGGGTTTTATGCCGCAACATGTAAAACGTATTCATCTCCAAAGAGGGAACTAGTGTGGACAGAAAACATAACAACAATCAGACAGCAGAAAACATAAACTAACTACGTATTTCATAAAACTGATCAATTGTTATGGGCATAAACAAAAAAATGTATATATAAAAAAACCTAAGTTGACATTTTACTCTAGACCACATTCTGTCCAAAAATAATTAACTTATGGTGCTTTACAAACTTTATTAGGACAGATGTAAATATAAGAAGACACAAAACACAGGAAACAACATTACCGTCAATGAAGGTAAAGAAATAAAAATAAATAAATAAATAAAGTACCTTCACATGTATGTGCACACACACATGCTGTCATTAATACAGGCCAGGAGGACACAGGATCCCCTCTTGTATAAGGACCAAGATTCCAGTCTTGCCCTCTCTCCTCCGCTTCCCACCACAGGAGGAAGAGAACAATATGATGTCAGAGATAAACAGGATTGTGAAAGTGTAAATGTGTCAGATCAGCGTGTTGCACGCATACACCGTAGAAATCCCTCTGGTGCTTCAGTGTATTGTTGTAATAGCTTATATGTGGTGAAAGAAGTGCTGGGGAGTATGACCAGAAATTAGTATTTCTCCAGATGCTGGCATTTCACTGTGAATCACAGTGTTTTTGGTCTGGCTTCATAACTTCATATCCGATGAACGTGATCCCACTCTTGGTATACCAACATGTTTCCTGCTGAGGTGACAGTGTAAATTGTAAATTGCTGGTGTGAGTATCCGTCAAGTAAACAGGTGTAAGTACAGAAATAAACATTAGGCTACAATGTGAATTGAGTTACACATTTTTAGTTCCTCGTTAAGAAGAGTTAAAGTTAGAGTTAGTGTTAGAGTTAGAGTTAGAGTTAAGGTTAAAGTTAGAGTTAGAGTTAGAGTTGGAGTTGGAGTTAGAGTTAAAAATAGAGTTAGATTTAAGGTTAAAGATAGAGGTAGAGTTAAAGCTAGACTAAAAGTTAGAGTTGGAGTTAGAGTTAAAGTTAGAGTTAAAGTTAAAGATAGAGTTAGAGTAAAAGTTAGAGTAAGAGTTAGAGTTAAAGTTAAAGATAGAGTTAGAGTAAAAGTTAGAGTAAGAGTTAGAGTTAGAGTTAGAGTAAGAGTTAGAATTGGAGTTAGAGTTAAAGATAGAGTAAGAGTTAGACTTAAAGTTAAAGATAGCGTTTGAGTTAAAGTTAGAGTAAGAGTCAGACTTACAGTTAAAGATAGAGATAGAGTTAAAGTTAGAGTAAGAGTCGGACTTAAAGTTAAAGATAGCGTTAAAGTTAAAGTTAGAGTAAGAGTCAGACTTAAAGTTAAAGATAGAGTTAGAGTTAAAGATAGAGTAAGAGTCAGACTTAAAGTTAAAGATAGCGTTAAAGTTAAAGTTAGAGTAAGAGTCAGACTTAAAGTTAAAGATAGAGTTAGAGATAAAGTTAGAGTAAGAGTCAGACTTACAGTTAAAGATAGAGTTAGAGTTAAAGTTAGAGTAAGAGTTAGACTTCAAGTTAAAGATAGCGTTAAAGTTAAAGTTAGAGTAAGAGTCAGACTAAAGGTTAAAGATAGCGTTAGAGTTAAAGTTAGAGTAAGAGTCAGACTTAAAGTTAAAGATAGAGATAGAGTTAAAGTTAGAGTAAGAGTTAGAGTTGGAGTTAGAGTTAAAGTTAGAGTAAGAGTTAGAGTTAAAGTTAAAGATAGAGTTAGAGTAAAAGTTAGAGGAAGAGTTAGAGTTAGAGTTAGAGTAAGAGTTAGAATTGGAGTTAGAGTTAAAGATAGAGTAAGAGTTATACTTAAAGTTAAAGATAGCGTTTGAGTTAAAGTTAGAGTAAGAGTCAGACTTACAGTTAAAGATAGAGATAGAGTTAAAGTTAGAGTAAGAGTCGGACTTAAAGTTAAAGATAGCGTTAAAGTTAAAGTTAGAGTAAGAGTCAGACTTAAAGTTAAAGATAGAGTTAGAGTTAAAGATAGAGTAAGAGTCAGACTTAAAGTTAAAGATAGCGTTAAAGTTAAAGTTAGAGTAAGAGTCAGACTTAAAGTTAAAGATAGAGTTAGAGATAAAGTTAGAGTAAGAGTCAGACTTACAGTTAAAGATAGAGTTAGAGTTAAAGTTAGAGTAAGAGTTAGACTTCAAGTTAAAGATAGCGTTAAAGTTAAAGTTAGAGTAAGAGTCAGACTAAAGGTTAAAGATAGCGTTAGAGTTAAAGTTAGAGTAAGAGTCAGACTTAAAGTTAAAGATAGAGATAGAGTTAAAGTTAGAGTAAGAGTCAGACTTAAAGTTAAAGATAGAGATAGAGTTAAAGTTAGAGTAAGAGTTAGACGTAAAGTAAAAGACAGAGTAAGAGTTAAAGTTAGAGTTAGTGAGAGTCAAAGTTTAAGTTAGAGTTAGAGTTAAAGTTAGAGTTAGATTTAAAGATAGAGTTAGAGTAAAAGTTAGAGTAAGAGTTAGAGTTAAAGTTAGAGTAAGAGCTAGAATTGGAGTTAAAGTTAGAGTAAGAATCAGACTTAAAGATAAATATAGAGTTAGAGATAAAGTTAGAGTAAGAGTCAGACTTACAGTTAAAGATAGAGATAGAGTTAAAGTTAGAGTTAGTGAGAGTCAAAGTTTAAGTTAGAGTTAGAGTTAAATTTAGAGTTAGAGTTAGATTTATTGTAATAGGTAAATTTAGAGTTAGAGTTTATAGGTAAAGTAAGAGTTAGTTAGAGTTAGTCGTCAAGAAGAGTTAAAGTTAGAGTAAGAGTTAGAGTTAAAGTTAAAGATAGAGTTAGAGTTAAAGTTAGAGTTAAAGTTAGTGTAATAGGTAAATTTAGAGTTAGAGTTTATAGGTAAAGTGAGAGTTAGTTAGAGCTAGTCGTCAAGAAGAGTTAAAGTTAGAGTGAGAGTCAGACTTAAAGTTAAAGTTAGAGTTGGAGTTGGAGTTAAAGTTAGAGTTAGATTTAAAGTTAAAGATAGAGGTAGAGTTAAAGCTAGAGTAAGAGTTAGAGTTGGAGTTAGAGTTAAAGTTAGAGTTAAAGTTAAAGATAGAGTTAGAGTAAAAGTTAGAGTAAGAGTTAGAGTTAAAATTGGAGTAATGGCTAGAATTGGAGTTAGAGTTAAAGTTAGAGTAAGAATCAGACTTAAAGTTAAATATAGAGTTAGAGATAAAGTTAGAGTAAGAGTCAGACTTACAGTTAAAGATAGAGATAGAGTTAAAGTTAGAGTTAGTGAGAGTCAAAGTTTAAGTTAGAGTTAGAGTTAAATTTAGAGTTAGAGTTAGAGTTAGTGTAATAGGTAAATTTAGAGTTAGAGTTTTTAGGTAAAGTAAGAGTTAGTTAGAGTTAGTCGTCAAGAAGAGTTAAAGTTAGAGTAAGAGTCAGACTTAAAGTTAAAGATAGAGTTAGAGTTAAAGTTAGAGTAAGAGTTAAAGTTAAAGTTAAAGATAGAGTTAGAGTTAAAGTTAGTGTAATAGGTAAATTTAGAGTTAGAGTTTATAGGTAAAGTGAGAGTTAGTTAGAGTTAGAGTTTATAGGTCAAGTTAAATTAGTTAGAGTTAGAGTTATAGGTATATTTAGAGAGAGTTAGAGTTATAGGTAAAGTTAGAGTTAGTTAGAGTTAGAGTTTATAGGTAAAGTTAGAGTCAGTTAGAGTTAGAGTTATAGGTAAATTTAGAGTTAGTTAGAGTTAGAGTTATAGGTAAATTTAGAGTTAGTTAGAGTTAGAGTTATAGGTAAAGTTAGAGTTAGTTAGAGTTAGAGTTTATAGGTAAAGTTACAGTCAGTTAGAGTTATAGGTAAATTTAGAGTTAGTTAGAGTTAGAGTTATAGGTAAATTTAGAGTTAGTTAGAGTTAGAGTTATAGGTAAATTTAGAGTTAGTTAGAGTTAGAGTTATAGGTAAAGTTAGAGTTAGTTAGAGTTATAGTTATCGATCAAGTTAGAGTTAGTTAGAGTTATAGGTAAAGTTATAGTTAGTTAGAGTTATAGGTTAAGTTTGAGTTAGTAAGCTGAACCAGCTTGATGGCTTCGATTCATTTATGGTCCCAAACAAAGAGGTTTCCTTCAGCTTTTTACATGAACTTTTAACATCCTGTGACTTTCTTTTCCACTTGTGGTGTCCCGTAATGAAAAGAAGAAAAAAAGCTCATAATGGTCAAAGCACTACTGCTGGCATCAGAGTTGTGATATTTATGCAAAACTAGATTAATTAAATTTGGTCTAATTCAACGAATTTATTCGTCCCTAGCTATTTAAAGAAGTATGCACAGCAGACCACACACGTCATAAAACACAGAGTGGTTGTAAACAGCTGCAGCGCTGCGTGCTGAGTTCATTGATTACGTGATTTGTTTGTGCTGACAGACTGTCTCCGTCAGAAATGTTAAGAGAGAGATCATCAACAGGTCCAGCAGGTGTCTGTCTGTGTTTATGGTCACTGATCCACAGAGAAGGCCTCACAGAAAGCTGCTGACAGTACAGATGACATATGTGAGGGAACATTGCACTCTAGTGTTATCTTTGGGTTATTGCACCTGATCATATTGACTTTTTCTTGCCTTTCTGTGATCAGAAGTCATTTACTGTAAATCAGAAGTTTCAATATTGATTTCCAGCCAAAGACCCCTTAGATGATAGAGCATATACCAGAAGATAATAGAATAATTTGACTTTCTTTTTTTTTTTTTTAAACTTCTGTACTCTTGGTTGTGTAAAAGAACACAAGATACACAAGAGCACATTATTAAAGATATTAGGTATGTATTAAAGATATATATTAATTTTTTTGTTTTTTGAATTTTAATGCACGGTGAGGCAATTTAGTTTTCTCTCAGACTAGTGGAAAGAAAATATTTTATAAAACAAACACATATAGGTTTATTTTATTACACTTTGTCTGTCTGTTTCTAGGTTTCTCCTAAATTCACCATTTTCACAATTTTCTAAAAACAAATCTTGTAATACAAACAATAATTGTCCGTATGTAACTGGGGAAGTTTCATGTCGATATTTATTAGTTAAAAAAATGTTTTTACCTTATTCACAAAATGCATCTTTCTCAATTGATAAAAATATGTATCTGTAAAAACATTTGAAACCAACAAAATGAAACAAGTATTTTGAACCTGGCTTCATCCAGGTTCATAATGTTTGCATTTTTGTTCTGGAAATGTGTGCACATTAGCTAATACTTCATAAGATAATGCTCATTTGCATATTTAAAAAGAGCACTTCAAAAAAGTTGTAATGCAAAAAATAAATTGGGTAGTTTCTATGAGGTAGTTTTTTTTTCAACTGTAGCGTCTCCCCTAATGAAAGTGTGACATCACTCGTCACGGAAATCAAATTGAACCTAAAAAGGATGCAGACATTAGTATAGATTTTTTTTTTTTTACGTCAGACAGTCTGTTCATTAGCGTTTACCTGCCTGTGTCTGTAAATAATTCAGAGGAAAGCAGCTTGCATCATCAGCTCAGCACAGGTGAATATTTATGGAGGCAAATAACACTCCAGAGAGATTCTGGGAAGCACCGGGGACAGATTCTTAGAAAGCAGCCTGTCGTTGTTTACAGCTGGTACATCCAGTCCTCTGCACTCACAGGTAGTAGTGGGAAAGAAAAACTGTATTAGGTTCTAGAGAGGATGGGCAAAAATGCTGCATGTGTTCATCATTTACTGTCTCTGAAAAACAGAGCTGTTATCATTATGTCAAGCTTTGAGTTAACTTACCCTCCATCTGTTCACATTGACCACCATTTGTTTCAATTTAATGGCATTTTTTTCAAGTGTGGTTGTCACTTTAAATGGAAAAGCTTTTTCATGTGCAAAAAAAAGAAAAACAATTGAGAAAAAGTTTGAAATAGGATTGGAATTTTTCCGTTGCTATTCGTGTGATTCTTGACAGGAAACATTTAAACCTTTCCTACAGATGGACATCTTTTTTTTTTTTCATTTAACCTTTATTTAAGCAGGAAAAAGTCTCACTGAGATTAAAAATCTCTTTTACAAAAGAGTCCTGGCCAAGACAGGCAGCAACACAGTTCCACAATATTAGACAAAGGTTAGAAACAACAGAGAACATAAAAATATAGTCACAAACATCATTAAATAAAGCATGTACAGACAGAAGAGTCTATTTCATCGCTAAGGAGGGATTCAAATGTGTTTAGAGAAACTAGCTCTTTCAGTTCAGCTTTGCTGCAGGTTACAAACAGGAGTTTTAAAAAGTACAATTAATGTCTTGAGTATTTTACTACGTGTTTATGTGTTGGCTGTCTGTATGCGGACATATTTCCTCACCTCGATAGAGCTGCAACTGTGCAAGATACAACCCTGAAGCTTTACGGGTGTGTAGTTTAGATTAAAATAAAGGCGGAAGTAGGGAGGTAGAATCTTCTCTTCACACCCCCTGGCACCATTTGGTGTCACAGCTTTCCCATCACAAGATGGTCTCGAGTTATAAATTCTGTCAAACATTCCTTACATATCTTAACACTTCAATATAAATTTTGTTAATTTTCGGCAATACTGACCACTCAGGGAGAAAGTTTTTTTCCATAAACTAATATAAGCAGAAAACTGTAGAGCAATTAATAATCACAGAAAAAACAAACATGTCATAATAGTAGTAGTAGTAGTAGTAATAATAATGCATTTTATTTGCATAACTTTCCAAACAGTTATGGTTCAGTTCATATATATATATATATATATACTTGCAGTATGGATATTTAATATATAACATTTTCTAAATATACCCGTACTATCAACCTAATTATTTGAATAATAATAATAATAATAATAATAATAATGCATTTTATTTGTATACCTGATTCGTTTACCTTCTTTACTTCTTCAGACAGTCTGTCACTCAACTCAAAGGTAATAAATTGACTGACTTCAGACTTTGTCAGACTAACCGTCACACTCACACTGCTGAAGGCTGAAGGAGGAAAGGAGGATTTAAAAAATGACAGTGAGTAGAAAAGCTGTCATGTTCAACAGATGGCGCCATTAAGCCTCCTCACAGCCACCTTTCTCTCCTGCCAAACTCCAGCAGGATTTCAGACAAAAGAAGGGGGATGAGCTTCAGCATGATTACCACACACACACACACACACACACACACACACACACACACACGCGCAAACCACAGATACTTTGATTCTCAAAGTTTCTGAACTGGTGCTTTCCCTACTCGCCCACTTTTTGATGCTCCACAGTTACAGTTTTAAACACGTGGTCAAGTTGGATATTCAAACAAAAATGATTACTCTTGGCTGCAGTGTGATAGAAACGTCATCAATACGTCAATTGGCTCTCCGTGAATACACCGGAGAATGAGCATGTATTCATGAATCAGACATTTGTGTTCTCACATACCACATAGGTCAGGTAATGTCTAGAATACAGTGCCTGTGTAAAGTCTCTTTAGAGTGACACCTTTCACATCCATTGTTCTTAGAAAAATATTGATTGGTGCGGCTTTAAACAAATGAACAAAGCCATTTTATCTCTGCAAGATGTCACACAAAAGCTCAATGGAAATGGGGTTGGTGCCATGTGAATGAACTACACCTGTGTATGCACAGATTTATAAAGAAGATGTTGCGATGTCCATACTTGTCACATGTCAGCTTTATGTGAAACCGGTAGTTCATCATGCCTGGTGTTGTCTCATTCCTGTCTTTACTAGAAAGAGAAACCAGGACTTTTCCTTGATTGAATGGCCTCCTCCTTTTGTGTTGCACACTATTCCCTGATTTTACTTCTGTATTTCAATTTCCATCACATCTGGACACTGAAAGGCCCTTTTGTGCAACAAGAGAACAATGACGACGCAGAAAAAAGGATAGCGAAGAAGAGGAGTTCGAACCTTTTCTGAATATACTTTTCCTACCTCCAAACTTATATTAACCTCCTCCTGTTCCATTGTCAGAGATAGTGCAGTGCCAACAGAGAAAAAAGGTCAGAGCTGAATAGTGTCATTGCTGCTGGGTGCATTAAAGTGTCCGCCAGTTCAGATTGAAGACAGTTATTTGGGAAGGAATAAAAGAAAAAAGAAACGTCTAATAAAAAGTCTGATAGACTTAAAAAAAGAAAGGAAAAAGGAAACGCAACCTTTTTGACAGTAGGTTCACCAGTAAAGCCAGTCAAATGAAGGGTATTAGATCTCCTCGGAGGAGATGTCTGATTTGCTTGCATGAGTATTCAACCGTCACCTCTCTGTTTCTTCTATAAAGCCCTCAGGATTTTAAGAGAGCGTTTATTAAAAGTGAGCAAACACTCCTCTCCAGTTACAGCTCCTAGCTGTAATAAACTGTGTTTACTGTATCAGTCCCAGAATTAATGAGACTAAATGGTTGTCTGAGGAGATGAAGCAGATAAGCTGTTCTAAAAATCTGAAAAGTTTCGTGACTCAACTACTGTAGATCACTGAAATAAAAGTTACAGCCTGACTCAATAATGATTTCTACGATGTAAAAAAAGCGAAAACACAAGAAAAGCACAAATTTTCTAAGGAAAATGTGCGTGTTTTGTATGTGGGAGTTGCACGGAACCAGTGTCAACCTCTCTACCTATGGATATAGGTCTGGCTACAATGACTGGAAAAAAAAACGAAATAAATATCCCAGCATTGTACATCCAGAAAGACTAGTTGGGAAGTGTCAGATGGATTACTGGACACCAGTTGCCGTCCGTTGATTAGTTAACACAACTCTCCCTGCGTTAAGTCCTACCCTCCTTGGCTAATGTCGTTGGCCTGGCAAACTTTCACACCCTGCATGTCAATATGGTGTTATTCCAAAGGACATAACTGCAATTTTCTGGACTAATAGTTGTGAAATATCAGAGCAAGGTAGCCTGAAAGAAAGACAAAATGCATCTGAGAGCTACTTTCACAATATAACATTAATTTGTAGTCAGAGGATTGTAAAAAGGAGGAGACACCCCAGGCATCCCACGTCTTTACAGTTTACGTTAACTTGTACAGGAGTCTTTCCCAAAGTATGGGGTGACAGACCCATTTTTTATTTGGTCGCCAATCAGCAGAGTATAAATACATAACAATGCTTTGATATGTGAATTAGGCACTGTTTAGATGAAGACAATCTAGAAAGGAAACGCAAAAGTGGCGTTGCGTTCACACTTTTTATTCCATGCTTAGACAAGCGCCTTTGGAGGGAAATCTGTGTTTATACGGTGACGCAAAAGTGTGTGAAATTCGATGTAGTATGCACATCAGGGGTCCGTTTCACAAAGCAGGTTCAACAAACTCTGAGTCTAACCCTGAACTCTGAGTTGATCTACTCTGAGATAGGAAACTCTGAGTTTTCGGTTCCAGAACAGCAGATTTGCGTTAGGTTGATCAACTCAGAGTAGTTTGACCTGGAGTTAAGCGCGTGCACCACAAGTACAAAAGAGACAGCATCAATGGAGCCCTGATTCGACGAGTCACCATAGCAAGGGGGAAGCAGAGGGCTACGCTACAACTGCAACTGTAAATATTAATGTGCTCATACGGTGAGTTTGAGCATGTTTTTCGCCGAAAGTGTAACACCACTGCAGCAGCAAAAGAGAGAGAGACGGTGCGGGAGAACATTGCTGCTCGGGTCAGTGCGTAAGTTTAAATGTAGTCCTGTTGCAATCACAGTAATATCACGAGTAATATCAAGGGAAACTGCTTGAGTGTCTATTAATTTATTTAATTTAAGTGCAACCCCCTGGGGGAGAAGCGCACTTGGCAGCAGCTTAAGATGAAACATAAAAAAATTGTTCAAACAGGTAAAACATCGGCACAATCTCATGGTGACGCCTCATTTTGAGCATGTTTTACATTGTAAAGTAAATATTACCGTAAGTGGCTGTTTTATATGTTGTGTAAAAAACTCCCATTTGCAAAAAACGCAGCGCAACACAGAATATCTGCTGTGATATAAGAGCATTACTGGTTGTTAATGTTGGAAATGTAAGAACGATGAGGTTGTGTACGTAAATGATGGACTGTGACATGAAACGGTGTTGTGCCGTATTCAGCCCCTGCCGTGAAATGCACCCCTTCGCATTATAGGTGATATTCTGGATCAGGAGGATATATAGTCGTTTATATACCGGTAACCCAATTAAAAGCACACACTTTTGAACCTATGAATTGCAAGAAAAGCTGGGATTATATTTAGGAAACGCTGAGTCAAATAAATTAAACTTGCTCAAAAGATCCATTTAATTCATTTTGTAATTATGGCTGCAGTATATTAAGGACATCTTTGCGCGGTCTGATAATCATCTCCCTACGAATATTTAATTCTCTGTGCAGTAATGCTGCACCTTCATCCACGGGATCATTATCAAAAGGACATGCCATGGTAGTGAAATAGTCGCCACCTAATATAACTTCTAATTACTGATTTTTGCAATGATTTTCTAAAAAAACAGACGACAGAACTATACTACGCCAAAACTCGTCCGCTGACTGAATGAATGAGGAAATCAAACACCGTGTGTGGCCGAAAGAAGGCGGAGACAGAGAGAAACTCAAGGTTTTCTGAGAAAAACCTGGTCCCGACCAGGTTAGTTTCAGAGAGCATGTTACCATGGTAACTGACCGAGAGGTTAAGTTACCTCTCTTTGTGAAACAGGCTAGAGTTACCCCTCTCTCTGTGGTTTGAGTTACCTCCCTTTGTGAAACAGAAAACTCAGAGTTTCCCTCATTTCAGGGTTAACAGACTCAGAGTTTTCACTAAACCTGCTTTGTGAAACAGGCCCCGGAGCACACTGTTGCATTTTTACTCCTTTACACAGAAACTGTTCCGCTCACTTTATTAGTCCCCGGAGGGCAATTCAGTTCAAGCAGTTCTGGCGTAGAAAAAAAAAACACCCAAACAACAACAACCATGACATAACAACAAGCAGCAGACAACAACAGGAGTACAATATGCAAAATTCGTACATATCTCCAGGGTGCTAAGGCACTTAAGCCACTGTCTCATAATTGTGTGGAGTGGCACAATTTAATAACAGAGACCAAGAATAAGAATAAATAGTAATATACCGTATAAATAAGTGGCACATTAAATGAAAACACGAGTCACAATATTACAAAGGGTGGCTGCCATTGTCCATGTTCAAGAGCTTAATTGCAGATGGGATAATAGATATGGCGTACCTATTTGTCCTCCTGATAGGTGCTATAAAACGATGCACCTATCAGGGCATCGTTGTGAACTCGTTGTGAACAGGAGGTTAGCCTTACTTTTGCCAGATGACTTTTGTTCCGCCTTGACTCCATCTAACTCCACTCAACCATCTGGAATCGCTCCATAGCCGAGTGATTTCAGGGTCCGCAAAAAATGGTCGAGCCAATCAGGACCGGAGGGCGGGGTTTTATAGATGTGACGTAGCACAGAAGCGACTGTTGTGATTCAGACAACAATGGCGGCTTGCATCGAGGAAGCAGACGTCAACATGGATGCTGCTATGTCATCCGTGTTGTCCAATCTAGAGAATCTTTCTTCTTTAAAAGAACACCAGAGAACGGCTCTGAAGGCTTTTGTTGGTGGAAACCATGTCGGCTGTTCTGTTTGGCTTTTCCCTGCGTCACGGGTTGGTTTCAATGTGAGTGGTTGAAGTAGAACATCTATAGAGATGACAGACAAGTAGTTTATCCAATCATATGCAAGGATTTTTGATAAGGCCCAGCCTCTTGAAATCACTTCCCAGTCGAGCGATCCCAAATGTAAGAGTGAAGCAAGGCAAAACGAAATTCATCTGGCAAGAGTCAGGTTACAGAATGTGGCCATACTGGGAAATTAGCTGGGAAAAAAGCTTTCTGGACCACCTGCCTCTCCCACACAATGGTGGAGCGTTTTTAAAATTTCCGCTCTAGAGGGTGGTTTCACTTTTTTGCATTTTTTCACCGTCTTAACGAAAGGCAAATCTGATAAAATATGTTGTCGTTTTCACGAGCGTTATCGTGTAAATAGGGCCTCAATTGTCCTAATTAAAATGAAAGAATAGACGCTGGTCTGATACCTTTTCTGGACAAGTGCTATGGTTCAGTACCCGACGCATACAGATCTGTCGCCCTCCCCCCTCTGGGCTCTGCTGATCACCATGCCATCCTGCTTGCTCCGGCTTACATCTCTGTCATGAGAAGGGTGAAGAAAGTTGTCAAGAACATCAAGCAGTGGACCAACGAAAGCATCATCACACTCCAAGGATGCTTTGAATCCACTGACTGGGACAACCTCCTGGCCCCCTCTGATGACATTAATGAACATGTGGACACTGTGTCATCGTACATTTCCTTCTGTGTGGACAACATCATCCCCTCCAAAACGGTCACTATCTACCCCAACAACAAACCCTGGATCACCAAAGAGCTCAAGGAGATCCTCAACAAGAAGAAAAGGGTCTTCTTCACCGGCTCTGAAATGGAGAAAAAGGAGGTCAACAGAGAGGTCAAGCATGCCATAAAAACTGCCAAGCTGGAGTACAAGAACAAAGTGGAGGAGTGCTTCGCGCAGGGTAACCTCCGCTCAGCCTGGCAGGGACTTAAGAACATGGCTGCTGTGAACACTGCTGCCAGCAACACAAAAACCATCCAGGTTTCAGGCAGCAGCTCTTCATCTCTCCCCAATGACCTTAACTCTTTCTACACAAGGTTCGAGCAGGACAACACCACCCAGCTGGAAGAAGTGATGTCCAAGCTCAAGCCCAGTGACTCAGCAGCCTTCACCTTCAGTGAAGAGGACGTGGTGAAAGCCCTCAGGAAGACAAGGGAGAACAGCTCACCTGGCCCAGACAACATCAGCGGCCGCGTCCTGAAGCACTGTGCTGAGCAGCTAGGGGGCGTGTTTCAGACCCTGTTCCAAAGATCCATGGACAGCAGCATAGTCCCCCAGCAATGGAAACACTCAACAGTTATCCCCATCCCCAAGAAAAGCGCCGTTAAATGTCTGAATGACCTCCGGCCGGTGGCCCTCACCTCTCTTGTGATGAAGGCCATGGAGAGGATCATAAAACAACGCATCATCAGGGAAACCCACTCCCAGATGGACCCGCTCCAATTCGCCTATCGAGCTGGAAGGGGCGTCGATGATGCAAAAACATTCATTATAGACACTGTTCACAAACACCTGGAGCGCCCCAACACCGCAGCCAGACTCCTGTTTGCAGACTTCTCCTCTGCATTTAATACCATGCAGCCCCACATCCTGGCTGACAAACTCTCAGCCCTCTTTCACCTGGACCAACTGCTAATCCTGTGGATACTGGACTTCCTGACCAACCGTTCACAGAGAGTCCTGGTCAACAGCACCTTCTCCGACCTCCAACACACCTCAACCGGCTCCCCTCAGGGCTGTGTGCTCTCACCTCTGCTCTTCATCCTCTACACCGATGACTGCAGAACCACACAGCCTAACTGTCATCTGGTGAAGTACGCTGACGACACCGTCCTCCTGTCTCTGCTGTCAGGCCCATCTCTGCACCACGGACCAGCTCTTCAGGAGTTTGTGGAGTGGTGTGACAGCTCCTGCCTGGAGCTGAATGTCAACAAAACCAAAGACATGGTGGTGACCTTCTCCAACAAGCAGAGGGAACTGGCTGCATCAGCAAACACTGGGATCCACGGGAAGCCTGTCGAAGCAGTTGAGGAGTACAGGTACCTGGGCACCATCTTCGACAGCCTGCTGAAATTCTCCTCCAACACAGAGGAGATTCTCAGGAAATGTCAGCAGCGGAAATACATCCTTAGGAAGCTCAATTCCTTTGGAGTCAGCAAGAACATCCTCCTGACCTTTTACTACTCCTTCATCGAGAGCATCATCACGTTCTCCATCACATGCTGGTTCTACTCCACCAGCCTCCAGAACAGAAACCGCCTGCAGAGCGTCGCCACTGTCTGTTCTAAGATCATTGGACTTCCTGTTAGAACTCTATCGACCATCCACGAGCAGCAGACACTCAGGTTAGCTGGTCAGATCATGCAGGACCCCTCTCACGCTCTCTTCTCAGCGTTTGAGTGGCTCCCCTCAGGACGCCGTCTTCGCTGTCCCTGCTGCAGGACACAGAGGAGAAGAGCAACCTTCATCCCCAGGGCTGTCCAGCTCCTCAACTCCTGACCCCTCTGACAATCCCCCTCCCCACTCCTGACACCCTCCCCTGGACACTTCACCCCCCCCCCCCCCCCCCCCCCCACTCCAGACACCCTCCCTGGACACCGCACCCCCCTCTCCCCCCCGGACACCCCTCCCTTCACCCCTCCTCCTCCCCTCTCCAGACATCCTCCCTGGACACCATCACCATCACCCCCCCTCCCCACCCCTGACACCTTCCCTGGACACCTTCACCCCCTGGACACCCCCCCCCCCCCCCCCCCCCCGGACACTCACCGGACATGTGAACTGGCTATCTACCTCCACTCCTGTCCTCAAAGCTGTGAACTACTGGTTGATTCACAATTCCACTTATTCTGTTCACTCTGTTTATAATGATACTGGACTGTTGCACTACGCCACTTATTTATTCTGTTATTATGTTCACACTTATTCTGTTACTCTGTTCTTACTGGTCCACTTGATTGATTCTGTTAGTTATGTTAATTTATGGTATTAATGCACTGCTCCACTTTTTTGTGTTATCAGGTCTTATATTGTATCCATGACAGCACTATGGTCACTTTATTTTTCAGTATTCATCTGTTACACAGAGCTAGCATATACTTAGACTGCTGTTTTCCTGCCATGCACCACCATCACTTTATTATTCACTTTATTATTTAGCTTATAGTTATATATTATATTTATACTCTATTACTGCACTATAGTTCTGTTACGTCTGCTCATTACACACATGTATCATGTCTGACCTCATCTGGATCTGATCACTGTCCACTTATATCTTCTCTGCACTACAGTTCTGTTTATACCTGTTTCAACAGTCTACTGCATGTTTACATTGTTTACATCATAAACACCCGTTCACATGTCTGCTTACATCATATACACATATGTCTTTCTACATCTCACGCCGACGATGTTCTCTGTATCTAACCTGTACTAACACACTAACATCCTGACACTTATCCTACCTGTACTAACACACTAACATCCTGACACTTACTCTTCTTTTACACTTTATTCTTGTGTTAGGTTAAAATGTTTTTTGTATAATTGCACTGTCGTGATTTGCTGCTCTGTGTGCCTTGAATTGCCCCCCGGGGACAAATAAAGTTTTTTGAATTGAATTGAATTGAATTCTCTCTCTCTTCTCGTAAACTTTGAGCCGAAAATGTGTTCACGCTCTCTGGCTGAGGTTATGTCAAAACTTTACCAAACTACCTAATCTGTCGTTTAGAAGATGTGTTGTTTAAAAATTGTCTTTTTTTGCATGCGAGATGTATGGAGGGATTGGATCTCTGAAAGAGTTTGAATTGTGTGTTAAATTGCAGGAGCCACAATCTGTTTAAAGCAGTTAAAGGGAAATGAGAGAAATCTTTTGAAAGTTCAGTTGAACTGTCATTTTGTATGCCGGCACTGAAAATAGTTAGAGTGAGAGCTGCAAAAGGTCACAGACAGCTGAAGGGTAAGAGATGAAAGCAGCTGCAGTGAGTCGATGTTGAAGCAGTGAAAGCAGTTAAACTGTCATTTAAGGACAAAGAGATGAAAGTGATCAAAATTAGAGTTTCATGTGACGTTGAGGTTCCAGGGGTAGTTGAAGTGTGTACAGTTAAAGTGTTTAAGTTGCTGTTTCAGCAATGACCACTGGTGAAATCAAGTATTTGATCTCCATTTGAGGAAGTGTCACTTGATGTCTTCTCTAAATACAGTTGAACAAAGGGAGATCTCGTTCATGATTGTGTTCTCTGTAAGATGAGATTGTTGCACTGTATCTGCTGTAAACCTGAATCTTTACAAGTCCTGCACATCAGAGAAACAGAGGACACGACTCAGCTGCTCAGACAACTTTTCATTCCCAAAACCTTTTTACAAGCAACTGCAGAAAGTGAGTCAAACTACTGTTTGTCACAGCAATTCATTAAATCTAGCCATGTGTCCCAGTTTCACATAAAGTACTTATAGTATACAGTATATACTTCATTAGTTTAATTTAGTTAAGTTAGTTTAGTTAGTTTATTAATTAAGAATATATACGAAATAACAAATTAACTAACATTAACCTGAATGCTTTACAATGGACATCAATCACAATGAGGCTGTAAAATGCCAATGCTAATTAAAACATATTTCCATGTAACTTTTCTCAGTATCTCTCTAAGAACACATAAGACAGAGCAGGCTTACCCCTATGTCAATCAAACATATTTGAAAAAGAAAATGAAGGTGAACGGTAAATGTATCACCTAAATCGTCTGTTGCAGACTTCATCACAGTTCAAGACAAATTTCCTTTTGTGCATTCTGTTTGCTAAATACAAATTACTTGAAACAAATACTTGAATAAAATGCCTTCATTTTGCATCATAAATACACTAAAGCCTCCTTACCCTCCACAAAAGAAAAAGAAGTAGCTGTTCTGTTTGCACTGCCCTAAGTGTGGATATGTGGTGAGAAGCCAGTGAGGGATCACGCGATGTTGCTGCACTATTGACTCCTTCAGTTTGATTGGAGTGACTGTTTGAGTCTGTGAAAGTTCACCTAAATGATCCTCTCTTATGTTGTCTGAAGTTGTCTTGTAACCGGGTCACAGTCAACTTTCAAGTTTCTCTTTAACATTGTGTAAACAAAAAGAGCTTTCCACAATCGGATTAGATAACCCACTTCTTATCAACTATTTACATGTGAGCATGCAGAGGTTGCAACTAGTGATCCAACATGACTTCAAAACAAATGGACATGCCCTGGCGTTCCCATACAACTAAACTGCATTCTCCATTACATTTTTTTTTTATTTCAAGATTATTATTTTGGCAGAAGGACAGACAGGAAATGGGGTGAGAGAGAGGGGGGTCGGAGTCGAACCTGCGGCCGCTGCCTTGAGGACTTTCAGGCTCTTTACATGGGGCGTCTACTCTTACCACTCAGCCACCAGCCGCCCCCTCAATTATGTTTTGAGGGAAATGTATTTTGTCCTGCATTATGTTTCATGTTTTAAAAAATATGAAAAGCGAGGAGGAGTGGATGGATGGGCCATAGGACTTTCACCCAGGAGGCCGCTGTTCGTGTTCCGCGTGAAACCAAAAATCAATGTTGACTTGTTTACATAACTTAAAGGGACAGTTCTGTTTAAAGTGTGGCTGTATGAGGCTCTTATCCACAGTCAGTGCATGACGGTCAGCACGCCTCCAGTTTGGAGAGGCAGACAGGAGAACTGACACACAAGATAAGAAATGTTCTGCTGTGGACAGGGGCAGCAGCTACATGGAAACTCAATTTCAGTTAAAATGTACATTTCCCTCTGCAGAAGTTCTTCTTCTGTAAACTCCGGCTCATAAGAGGATCCTCTTGTCTATACAGGGGAAAGCATTTTGTCGTCTCTGTTACACAGTAATCACTCATTTTTATTTTCTTGTATTTGTTTATTCCATAAACCTTGGAAAGTCTGACTCAATGCAGTGTATGCAAGAGATGTGCGCAGGACTATGTGGAGAAACCAAAAGGAAAGGCTGTCTGAAGCAGCATGCTAGCAGTCATCAACACTGGTCACTTCTTTTTCACCCAGTCATCCAATCACGTTCTACCAAGCCCCCACCACAGCCACTTCCTGGTTGATCCAATACAGAAGTGCCAAAAACTGCAGTTCTCCAAGTGTCCAGTAGGAGTAGTTTAGGTTTAGGTCATATCACCATGACAACATTTACAAGGGTCATTTTCTGTACCAGGCTAGTTTTTATTTTATTGAAGGTTAAAGTTTATGAATAATTAGGGGTGTGGCCTCTTGAGTGACAGCCTCTAGCCGTCACTTCTCCTCGGAGACTAGTTGTCAGGATTAGCATGCTAACACCGTCATCTTGACCTCGACTGTGGTCATTCGTGTGGTGGTGTTACAATAAGTGACAAGATGGTTTGCTCTCACATATACTAAATGCTAATCTGGAGCACCGGGAGGATTCGGGCCGTGAGGCTCGGTGTTTTACAGTCTATGTGCATGGTACTGTGTTGAATATCAGTCCGAGGTCCTCAAGCAGGACTTCAGGTCCATGGTGAACCGCCTGCTAGACACGGGTAAGTGACTGATTATTTCCGGCATGCTTCCCCCGCCGTGTTTTGTCTTTGTGTCTGTCTCTGTCTCTCTCTGTCCATCTGTCCATCTTTTCTCTCTTTCTCTCTCCTTTTATTCCTCCTCAACCAGTGCAGACAGATGGCCGTCCTCCATAGAGCTGGGTCTGTCTGACGTTTCTGCCTGTAATAGGGAAGGTTTTCGTTGCCACCATACTCTACCGGGGAATTGTTGGGTCTATGTAAATCCTAAATAAGTCATAGAATGTGGTCTTTACCTAGTCTGTAAAGTGTCCTGAGATAACTTTTGTTATGATTTGGCACTGTAAGTAAAATTGAATTGAATTGAAAAATTTAATTGCATAGAATAATTAGTTAATGTAGCTTTAATGCATCAAGTTCACAGTTTGGTGGCAGCAGAAAGGCGTCTGATTCAAAAGCTGCATCACATGTACCATGAGTGCAGACGTGCTCCTTTAAACACGTGGGCTTTTTTTTACACAACATGCACTCAGTTCTCTCTGATGGGACACCATGTCTCATTCTCCGTTTCGGAATGAGGTTCTCATCATTTTCATCAGCAACATCGACAGACTTCTTCTTGTCTGTTATTTTCAATATCAGTATCATCTTTGTCAACACGTATTAGGTGCCAAATGCTAATTCATGGCATATGTTGTTCTCAAAATTTGTGTTGCATAGTAACCAGGAGGATCCTGATGCTTGTTTGACCTCTTGCTCTTTCTGTTCTGATGACACACACACACACACACACACAAAGCAGGATTTAAAAGGTTCCCATCTGTTCAGAGCATTAAACAGCAACATAGTGTCTGTGTTTCTGCAAACTTTGATCATCATGCACTCACAGCAATAAAGTGCAGCTGTTGCAAATAAAAGTCATTTCATGTTTCCATTGATTGATTTCTTTATTTTTGTGTCGTGCATGCAAAGCGCCCAAGTGTTTACAAGACACCAACATTTCCGTTGCAGTGTTCAAACCATTCCATTCAAATCAGTGCAGCAGAATTGTGGTAAATTACAAAAAAATTAATATATTTCATGAGACAATGAGTTTGTGATTTTGGGTTTATATGTTGTGTTAGAGAACACAAACAAATGTACCATCTCTTAGGATATTATTCTTGTATTTTTATTTATGGAACGACATTTCAAGAAACATGACCCTCCAAACACTGTAGATGGGGAGTACAGTCCCATTTACGCTTCAGCATGTGGAATAGAACTCTGCGGTCAATTTGATCAAACAGTTTTAAACACGTATTGGCAAAAGAGAAAGTGATATTAACTTCATAATTTCACCAAGATCACAGTAACTAATCCTTACTAATCCCACACGAACACCAGTACAGAAAGGTAGAATCCCTGCTGACATTTCAAGAGATTCTGTTGCAATAATCCAAATACCATCAGCTAAATGCCTCAATTGACAACTTTAATATGACTTTTCTTTTCCCAGAAGGCAGGAGAAACACACCAGAGGGATGGAGGTTCAGGTGATAAAAAAAACAGGATAACAAACATACCATATCAACACAGTGGAAAAACACAGATCGAATGGGTTGACTTTCCTCCGAGCCTGAGGCCCAGGTTGGGTAAACAACCTCTGCGTCTCCATGGCAGCAGAGTGCTGCAAGCAGTACACCAATGATGCAAAAACACAGCCAGCTCTGAATGAATAAACAAATAAACAAAATAAACAAATTGCAATATATTGCGATTTAAAAATATGTAATTTTATTCAAACTGTCATATGCATACGTTGTTACGCTGTGATGGATGAGTTTTTTTCTACACCATTTTACAATAGGCACATAATACTGCCAAAAACTGCATGAGATTAGAATAAAGAGGGAGTATCTGTAAAGGGGAAAGTCATATAACTGGTTTGCTGTGTTGTATCATATTTATCCTTTATATAAATTGGTTTATTTTAATGTATTGTTTGAGGGGTATATAAGGATACAAAGGTCAACAGTGAAATAACCTTGGGACTGTTGATCTCTAGGTTGCATTGTCAGCTTTTTCATTTTAATCTCCCTTTTTCCTGAAATTTTGTGTTTTAAGGTGCGACCCTGCTATACGGTACTCAAGTGTATCCATGTTTTCTTCCACCCCTAACAGACCTGAGAGTGACATCAATCTTATCTAACTGACAGCAAGAGTGCAAATGAGAAATTTTCCCAAAATGTTTGGTTTTTAAAGTTGTCATATGTGTTGTAAAAGAAGATGCTTGTGTTCCGTTTACTTGTGTGTGTTTTCTTAAGTTGGCTTGGTGTTGCAAACTGCCATGTATAATTTTTTAGTCTTTATGGACAGAACAGTCCCAGTACTGGACCCTGTTTATCTCACAACAGCAGCTCTTCTTATTTAAAATAAGAAAACCAAGTTTAAATTGTACACACACACGCACACGCACATGCATACACACACACACACACACACACACACACACACACACACACACACACACACACACACACACACACACACACACACACACACACACACACACACACACACATAAGGTTTAGTGAGTTTATAGGTCTGTGATGACAAGCCTAATGCTGCCATCTTTTCTCCCCTAACCTCATTTGTGTTCTCTTGTCCCTGTCCTCCGTGTTGGCTTCAGAGGACCAGCATGGGGAAATCCGGGGCGTGCGCTACAAGTCCCATGGCAACAAGCAGAAAATACACAGATAGCAGTAAACAACATCGATGGAAGGTAAACTGGATCGACCAGTTCTTTTTTCTGAGTCTGTGTGTCTGTGTTTGGATGAATGTGTGTGTGTGTGTGAGAGAGAGAGAGAGAGAGAGAGAGAGAGAGTCACTATTTTCTGCAAACACAGACCAAATGCATCTGTCATTCTGTGTCCTGTGAGTCTGATGTACTTATACTTTTATAACCACATGTTTTTGCCCATCTTTCTAGTCATCATTCAAGATTTGGCGTAGAAGCTGGAATCTGAAGCAGCAACTTCACTGTAAAAGTTATGAGTGAAAGAGGTGATTTTGCCTACTTTGGGAACTAAATCAATCATTCAGGTTATACACAAACCCTCAGTTAAATTATAGTATCATAACATCATATCTTGGGCTTAGGAAGTCACTGATCCACATTTTTCTGACATTTTAGCAACCAAACAACTTACCGTAGTTTAGATCATTCAAAACACGACAATAATTGTTAGTTGCTAAGAAGTTGCTCTGTACACCCAAGTCTCCAAAAACATCAAATTTATATACAACTAATGGTGTGTTTGGAGGAGAGTTGCTGCCTTGATTTTTTGCTATCAATGTGTTTCCAAGTGCTATGTTGCAGAATGCACAGAAGGGAAGTGGTGGGAGTGGATAGGAAACTGTAATGCACAGACTTTGTTTTACATCCTGCAACTTTTGTGTGGGCTTAACTTAATAAAAAACACTGTCGCTAAGGCTTGAGAAAGATCATGGAAAGTAACCACATTCTGGTTTGTATTGCCGTGAACATATTAATATTTTTGCTAAGGACACAACCTTTCACTTTCTTCTGAGTAGTTTTGGGAAATATGTTTAATCGATGTTTTTTTGCCAAGTGGTGAGAAGATTATTATCACTCCCATGTCTGTACAGTGGGCATAAAGTGGCTTAGCTTAGAATAAATACTGGGACCAGGGGGAAACTGTTAGTCGGGCTCGGTCCAAAGGTAACAAAATCTGCCAAATCACTGTTAAACAGGGTTTTTTTATTATTATTTTTTTAGCCCTACACACCTTCCGTCACAGACTGAAAACTCACCTGTTCAGACGGCACCTTGATCTTTAAATCATTCAAACATATACACATATTTTTTAAAGCAAAAATCTAAAATGTAGAAATGTAAAATGTGGGTGAAATCTTCATGGTTGATGCATTTACTGTAAAAATTTAGTGTTTGAAATAATGCATTTGTTGGGGACTATCAGCAGGATGGTGTGTGTGTGTGTGTGTGTGTGTGTGTGTGCATGCGCAGTGTGTGTATTCATGGTGATAAAGGAACATGTCAACAGTGTGACTGTGTTTTAATAGATTTTGGACATTAATGAAGCTTTGTGGTGCAGAGGAAGAAGTAGGGTTGGAAATCTTTGGGTGTCTCATGATTCGATTCAACACGATACTCGATTCAGAAGGATTCTCAATTCAAAATCAATGTTTGAATAAGTACGTGCTTCAGGATCTACTCCAGTCCTAATTATCCCAGGAACACATTAGATCAGGGGTGTCCAAACTTTTTGCAAAGAGGGCCAGATTTGATAAAGTGAAGATGCCCGGGGGCCAGTAGTTCCTTCTGATGTTTTTTTTAACAACAAAATTCACATGCACACATTTAAATGGCAGTGTAACCAAATATAAGCCACTCAGGCAGAACTGAACAATTCTAAAAACACAATTCTGCCTTTAATTCATATCTGGAGAGTCAGATAAGATTGAACATTGAACTGTATGGAATACCTTAATTTTCCTTGAGTTTGATAAATATCTTTGCTTCATGAACATTTTAAACAGGAGTTATATGTAATGCAAAGTTGTCTGTTATCATTAAAGTTTAAAACAAGTTATTTTTGCCCTTGTCTTTTACAAGATCTTTCAGAGAGTACACATCTACAGGTACACAACATCAACAGTTATAACCAAATCTTATTCAAGGTGTTTAATAAAATAAAAAAAAGTGCCATAAGTCCAAGTGCATGAGTACGCTTTTGGCTTTTCACTGTTAATAGTGACAGATTCAAAACATTCAATTTCAGATTGATCAAGAAACCAATAACTTGCAGTCACTAATGAGAAGGGTGATACTGAGATCTGGACTTCAGTAAAGAGGCCAGGTCTGGTTTGAGGGAAGTCCTTGAAATGCGTAAAATGTCACGCAAGTGGGCTTCACTTAGTCTTGAACGCATTCGGTTCTTGTTTAAGTTCATGACAGAGAATGTTTGCTCACACAGATATGTGGAGCCGAATAAGTAGCAAATGTTCGCATTTCTGGAAACCTGCCTTTATTCAGTTGCCTGTAAAAGTCAACAGGAGTAAGCTGCTGGTGTTTACCGCGCTGCTCATCATCACACTGCAGCTCAATGAGCTCCAGCTGTAGCTGTGGAGGAGCATCGTCAGGGTCCACGGAGAAGGGAGAAGAGAAAAGCAACATGTCCTTTTCAATAGTAGCAAAATCCCGAAAGCGTTTGCTAAATTCCATAGAAAGAGATGCGATAGCTGTTGCATAACTCATCATTTGCGCACCGATGTTGTCCTGTGGGAAACTGTCGATGACCTCTTTCAAAGCTGGGAAGTGCGCAGTGCAGGGCTCTGTTTGGGACAATTGTCTTTGGAAAAGTTGCAGCTTAGTTCTAAAGGCCTTGATGTAAGCGTACAGCTGGCTCATCACTGCATCTTGTCCTTGCAGATTAACATTCAGCGCATTCAGATGCTTCGTTATGTCAACCAAAAAAGCTAAATCTTCCAGCCATACAGGATCGGACAGTTCTCCCATCGGTTGCCTCTTTTCACATAAAAAAACGTCCAATTTCCTCTCTGAGAGACTTAGCCACCTCACATCGTTGTGATCTATTACGTCTCCATTTTCAGTCTGAATGTCAGGCAAGAACTGCGGAAACTGTAGGTGGTGTAGAGCTTTAGAGCGAATAGAATTGATTGCCTTTACCACTGGTTTCATAACATGATCAAATTTGAGATGTTTGGCGCAGAGAGCCTGCCAGTGAATTATACAGTGAAGTTTAATAGCGTTACCTCCTTCTTCGCTGACTTTATTGCAGATCAGTGTGGACAATCCACTTTGCTCACCAGCCATGGCAGGCGCACCATCGGTAATGATCCCAGAAACTTTACTCCATGGTAGTTTCAGATCATCAACAGCTTCACAAACAGAAATGAAAAAATCTGTTCCTCTGGTTTGGCCTTTGAGGCTTTGGAGGTCAAGCAGCTCCTCTGTTACGTTCATGTTGTCATCAACTCCTCTTAAAAAAATCAAGAGCAGTGCAGTGTCAGATACATCGGTGCTTTCATCACGGGCTAATGAGAAATAATCAATGCTAGGTCCTGGACTCTCCGTGCCACGGTGTTATGTGCCAGGCAAACATTCATAAATTCTTCCTTCTTTTCGGGGCAAAAGTTCTCCACCATTTTCAGGACACAGTCTTTGATAAATGTACCTTCAGTGAAAGGTTTGCCATGTTTAGCTATTAACATGGCCACTTCGTAGCTTGCTTTGGCGGTACTTTCCTTTGACTCACAGGCCCGTGTGAAAAATCGCTGTTGTGATGCCAGAGCAGCTTGCAGTTGTTTCACTTTTTCAGCGCGGTCACTCCCTGTTAGCTTGTCGTATGTGTTAGCATGTTTAGTTTGGTAGAGTCTCTTTATGTTAAAATTTCTCTTGACAAATTAGACAAACACAATTGCCTCGATTTTCCAGTGAAGAAGTACTGTAATTCCCACCTTTCCTGAAAGCAGCGCCCCTCACAATCAACTTTCCTCTTTTTCTTTGCAGTCGCCATGGCAGTAATGACCGGAGAAGGGTTTGCCACAAGGATGCATAGCCAGGAAGCATTAATTAGTGGTGCTGCCACCATGTGGTGAAAGGAGTAATTACATTTTAAAGTTTTGTGATTTATTTATTCTGTTAGATTGTGCTAGCGGGCCATAAATAATATATTATAAGACCGAAGTTGTGGGCCGTATGAAATCTTACCGCGGGCCGTGATTGGCCCCCGGGCCGGACTTTGGACATGCCTGCATTAGATTCTACTTCATTTTTTGAAAAAGGTATCAACTGATTGCTATAATGTAAACACACAAAGGCAAATCTATGACCAAATATAATTTAATCAAACTTCAACAATTTTTTTAGACATCTCAATTCTCAGTGAGTTCAAAAATTAACATAGATTAATACAATACAAATAACAAAATGAATACTGCAAAACTGTTTTTTAAATGTTGCCTACTTGTAGTTTTTTTTAACCCTTGTGTGGTGTTCGGGTCTGTGGGACCCGTTTTCGTTTTTCATTAAAAGAAAAATGATAGGATTAATTAATTTTTCTCAGAGACTCACTGTCTTTGGCTCATTTTCTGTTAAGAACATATATCAGATTACATTTTTAATGACCACACACCATACACCCCCCCTACACATTTCTATTACATATAAGGTGTCCGGGTCCACTGGACCCGGGGCTAATAGAAGTGTGGAAATTGATGTTTTGTGTACCACAGACAGACAGACAGACACACACACACACACACACACACACACACACACACACACACACACAGAGCAGGCATAGACAGGAGGAGGACAGTGTTGGACTCCTCTGCCTGCTGTACAACCCTGGGCCAAATGTCAGCATTGATGAACAGCTGATGCCATTTAGGGGCCGCTGCCCCTTTCATCAGTATATACCATCTAAAAAATTCAAAGTATGGTATAAAGATCTGGGATGCTTGTGATGCCACTTCCTCATTTGCTTGGAACTTAAAAGTCTACACAGGTAAACCTGATGGAGGACCCCCGAGAAAGAACAAGGAATGAGAGTTGTCCTCGACATGTCTCAGGGACTAATTTTTTTACCTCACACAAACTTGGATAGGAGCTCCTGAAGAGGAAGCTGACCATGGTGGGAACAATAAGGAAAAACAGGTCAGAGCTCCCACCTCAACTGCTGACTTCAAAGAACAGGCCTGTCAAGTCTTCCAAGTTTGTATACACGGCTGACACATCCCTGGTATCCCATGTGCCAAAGAAAGGCAAGAATGTGGTACTCATGAGTACACTGCACGGGGATGGAAGAATCTGTGACCAGGAACATCACAAACCAGAGATCATCATGGATTATAATGCCACAAAAGGAGGGGTAGACAACATGGACAAGCTGGTGACGGCCTAAACCTGCAAACGGAGGACTCTATGCTGGCCACTGGTGATATTCTTTGACATGTTGGACATCTCAGTGTACAATGCGATTGTCATTTGGATGGCACTGAACCCAGAGTGGAAACGAGTGAAGCTCCAGAAAAGACGGCTCTTTCTTGAGGATCAGGTAAAGGCATTGGTGAGACCACAAATCGAGAGAAGAAAACCTATCCCCAGAACCCCAGCCTCTGCAGCCATGGTGAGGTGGATTCAGGGGGAGAATGCTGGTGCCCTGTCCACCCAACCTACAGAACCACAATCTGCAGAGCCTGAAGTAAGTGTGTGATGCTGTTGCAGTACATGTCTGGCACTCATGTCTTGTGAGGGAGAGAGAAAGAGAGGTGTTAGTAAAATTCTTGATCTTTTCATTATTCTAGGTTGTGAACACCAGCAACAAGAAGTGTTGGGAAGTGTGCGGACTCAAGATGGACAGGAAAACACAATATACATGCATCAAGTGCAAAAAGTATATCTGCAACACACACACAGAAAAGCTCTGCCCCTCATGTGTTGTATAGGCTAGTGGCCTAAGGCCACGTGTTCAATGGGGCTGATGTGTTGTCTTGACTATGTTTACTCTGTATTCTTGTGTTCAGCTTGTGTTGTGCACCTGAATGGGTTAAATTTCAAGTTCAGAGAAATAAAAGTCAGTAGTTTTGAAAAACCTTGCTTCACTTGTAAAATTTGTTCCACTCATATCTTGATTTTAATTGATTTTCTTTATTACGTTTTAAATAATAAGTTATAAATGTGACCTAACAAAGGTAAAGGGCAAATATTAACCATTTATATTGTTTAAACTGCTTGTAATTGGGATAAGGTAAACATCTGTTCACAATTTTAACATAAAAATGTTCAATTGTGAGCATTAAAAGCCACAAAATGCAACGGGTCCATCAGACCCTCAAACACTGGCTGAGTAACAACGATATGAACATCACACAAGGGTTAACAATATTTTAGTGTAAAGTTTATTTTGAAGAACCTTTCATCCTGAAATTCCACAGTGAAAAGTCTTCTGTGAATATTATGCAATTTAACTTATTTCCATATTTATTTGGTATTTTGGCCTTGCTGTGTAACACTTTATTCTGAAAACTGAAAACCAGACGTGGGCACAAAGACAATATTTTCTACACAATTTAAAGACTATCATGTGGTGTGTTTGTGTAAAGTCAATACTTCATTTCCTCTCAGGTGAGAGTTTTATACTGCAGAGAGAGACAGAATGACAGTAAAGTGTTTACCTTCATGACAGAGTTTTATACTGCAGAGTGAGACACAATGACAGTAAAGTGTTTACCTTCATGTCAGAGTGTTATACTGCAGAGTGAGACACAATGACAGTAAAGTGTTTACCTTCATGTCAGAGTTTTAGACTGCAGAGTGAGACACAATGACAGTAAAGTGTTTACCTTCATGTCAGAGTTTTAGACTGCAGAGTGAGACAGAATGACAGTAAAGTGTTTACCTTCATGTCAGAGTTTAAACTGCAGAGTGAGACAGAATGACAGTAAAATGTTTACCTTCATGTCAGTTTTATACTGCAGAGTGAGACAGAATGACAGTAAAGTGTTTACCTTCATGTCAGAGTTTTATACTGCAGAGTGAGACAGAATGACAGTAAAGTGTATACCTTCATGTCAGAGTTTTATACTGCAGAGTGAGACACAATGACAGTAAAGTGTTTACCTTCATGTCAGAGTTTTAGACTGCAGAGTGAGACAGAATGACAGTAAAGTTTTTACCTTCATGTCAGAGTGTTATACTGCAGAGTGAGACAGAATGACAGTAAAGTGTTTACCTTCATGTCAGAGTTTTATACTGCAGAGTGAGACAGAATGGCAGTAAAGTGTTTACCTTCATGTCAGCTCCTCTGTGCCGTTTCAATGCATTTACCATAAATGTCAGAATACAGGCGCACTACAAATATAGGGCCGGCTGGTCTGACTACAGAGAAGCGAATGACTCTTGACTGCAGTGAGTATTCGTAGTGATGCCGAAGCACTTGACTTTCATTTTGTAAACCTTGTATATTCAATGAGTCATGTCCATCTCTGTCTTCTCTGGGGGTTATCAAATCCAAAGTGCGTCCAAAGACTTGCCTTCAATGATGAGTGGCCTGGCAGTGACTGACTCGCCGGTAGCTTCTTGCAACAGTGTCTACGTAAGCCGAAAAGTGCGCAATGATGAAGAGTTTTTATTAATCTATTTTGGGGAAGTTAGGAATCGTTTATGAATCTTAGAAGATAAACAAATCAATTTTTTTTGCCCACCCCTAGGAAGAAGATACATTTAAAATGAGTCGTCAAGTAAATATATATTTATATTCAGTACTCTGGGGCTTTGACGCTTAACATTTCTTAACAATGGTTTGATACATGGTCATGTAGGAATTCAATCCTACTAGTGTTTCCTCTTCAGTGAAAGAAAGCTTCAGCTAACTGCCTACAGTGTGTAACGACATTTCTGTCATGCAGCCTGTAAAACAGTGAGTTTCTTATTTTAAAAAAACTGCCCTCAGGAGTTTTGTGTCTCGTGGTCAAGGATTGAAAGCAGCGTGTGTCCTGCCAGAGAATTTAGAAAAAGCCCTAAATTTTCTAGACAAGAGAAGGATTTCCACCAGACTGAAGGTACAAGAGTTCAAGGTAACCTCTCGTGCCGCTGCTCCTCCTCACTCCCACACTGCTCTGCTCTGCTCTGAGGGTCCACATCACAATTAAAAAAGCCAGCAAAAGCACAAATACACTTTGTTAGGAAAGAGTTGTGAGGGAAGGAGGTGATGTAATTGATTTAGTTGTTTTACAGTGTATCTTTACTTCGAGTGTGAGTTGTATTTGATACGATCAACACAGATCTTTTCATTTAGGATTCGTAATAATCAGAGAGCGTTTTAGGATAACTGAACATCTTTTGGAAATTGTTTTTGCACAATAAGCTAAAAAACACTTTTGACAATTGACTGCCTTATAAAGATGCTATAGTATTTCAACATATACTCATCAGCAGGTTCTTATGATTTCTTACGAAAAGTTATGCACAAAAAAATCATATGCTATCTTATGAAATATGACGTTATATTCAACAGTTATCACAAATAAACCGATAAACCCTTGTGATTAAATATTTATGTAAAATGACCACAGACAGAAACAAAACGACAACATAGAAACGAAAAATAATTGAAAACAGATGTACATCCACCACAAAAAGATGCAAAATTACTAAAAATAGATACAAATGACCATAGAGAGAGACAAAACGACAACATAAAAACATAAAATGTCTAAAAATAGAAGCAAAACCACCACAAAAAGATGCAAAATGACTTAAAGTAGTGATTTGTCTTTAAAAGACCAAAGCTGTGTCAGCATATGAATCACACTTTGATTAAATGAATGAATTCCAATTAATTATTGAAATACTGCTTCGATTTACTTTAATCCCAATCAGATGAAAGTACCGGCTCTATGTCTGCTTATCTTAGAAAGAAAGCTTGAAGAAAGAATTTAATTAGAAACCAGGAGAGATTTACAATTTAGTTCTGACTTAAGTTCCCCCCTCCGCCCCGAGGAGATGACACATTTGGTTTTCTTGATTCCTGCGCTCCGCTCTGCTCTGCTCTGCTCCTCTCTCTCAGAGGAGGGTAGCTCTGCATTGATGCTAATAATCCATCAGTCTGCTCCTGATTTAACCTCTGATTCACCTCGGAGTGCACGCGGCACAATATTCAGTGTATTACTGCAGTAATAGACAGCAGGCAAATGACAGCGCTGGGAATCTAGCCCCTTCTCCCTGTTACTGCCAGAGCAGCCGGAGCACAGAGGGCAAATGAAACTAATTCAGACATGATTGGGGGAAAAAAATATTGGGCAAAGGATGAATCAGCTTTCATTTACAAAGAATTTGGACTCGAAGGAATCAGAGCGACTCCACATCGGTGCAGATACTCTGTCCAAACACGTGACACACTCACTAATATTCACAGCACCTCCCACACAAAAACACACGCACACAACACAAATTTCCCAGTCTAAAGGGGGGGGGGGGGGGGGGGGCACATTTATCTTTCTCTCCCTCGCTGGTCTCTGTGCTACTGGAGCAAAGGCTAAAGGAGAAGAGAGGACACAAGAGGGAACACACAGTTCCTCCCTTCACTCAGGACTTTTTGGGAAGGAAATAGACCACTGGTGCTGCCTCGCATCATACAACAACAACATCCTGCTGCGGTGTGTGTGTGTGTGTGTGTGTGTGTGTGTGTGTGTGTGTGTGTGTGTGTGTGTGTGTGTGTGTGTGTGTGTGTGTGTGTGTGTGTCAGCGACTGATATGGCAAATAGAATTATCAAAAGATAATTGAAGAGGGCAGAGAAAGAATCCATGAACCGCAGCAAGTATTCCGTATTTCTAGAGGACTGAAATACTGAATTAATGAGTCATCTGAGGCAAACATACAGAGAGGAGGAAACAAAGCTGGATCCTATCAAAACTACATTTGATTCTCCTCCAGCCCTTTTTACTCTGCTTTATGTTTCTGCTGAGGATTATGTTCAGAACGTAACGTTTAAAGTATCCAAACAGTGCTGCAACATTTAATTATGTTCCTTTGAGGTTGTGAATTATTCACTTATAGATCCCTTTTTTCCATTTACTTGAAAAATACATCTTAATTTAAAACAGCTGAATATGAAAGCAGGTTCTTTTAGGTTCATTATGTGAGCTTCATCTAACCGGAACATCAATATGCAAATAACTTTTTAGATTTGTAGCTAAAGGAGTTATCCCTATGTTCCCTATGTCCTATGTTCCCCAGGTCCTATGTTTTCCAGGTCCTATGTTCCCCGGTCGCATAAACCTCTCATTTAATTCAGCATTTTCTAGGTCTAGAGGTTACGGTTAGGGTTTGGGTGAGGGGCAGGGTTAGGCGGGTAGTGTTAGGGTCTACAAGCAGGAAAGCAGGAAACACCTTTTTTAAAAAAAAAAAAAGCGGTCACAAAGCGGGGAACATAGGTACGCTCCCCCAATAAAGATCGATGACGCTTTCTCCTACTGCACAAAAGTGAAGCCAATATATCACAGATATGGGGTAGATGCTGGTCAATACCCGCTAGACGTATTGATGAAATCACTGCTACTACTGTGCAGACGTCAATAGGCTAATCAACACTTTTTACCTTGCCAATAAATTGCCTTTATTATAAACCAGATGTTCCAGCAGAAGTGTGATCTGTAATTACAGTTAACGTACACCGCAGCATATAGCTAGCTGCATGCTAACGTCAGGGAAAGCTGCGATGTTGTTAATTTGTCACCATTTCAGATCTTATTTCCGCTGGAAAATGTTTGATTGTGTAGTTTTTTTTTTAATTTAGAGAACCTTTATTGCTGATTTCTCACTGTAAAAAATTAAAGAGGTGTTGCTATACTCTGTTAAGTCAATCTAAAATCTAAAAATAATCTAAAATGGTGTGTTGCACGTTGTTGAAGCCTAAGTATTGACTCACAGTGTACCCGTGTTTACATCAACACGTCTAGCGGGTATTAACAAGCATCTACCCGGATACGGGCATCGCCATGTTGTAATTTTGCAACAGGAGTCTGCCCAGTAGAGATCACCTGCCGACTAATCAAAAGTCGATCACAGCTGTCAATCATGACATTTCACCCCGTTTTTATAGCATCTAATTCAAACAAAACTAGAACAAACATCAGCATGATAAAAACGACCTAAAATGACAGAATTCATCTTTGGGAAATATGTATGTGAGGTGTAGTTTGACCTTTTGATATGAATTTTTAATCCATTTTTAATAAATGTGCCATATTAACATTTGGCCTGCCATTATCTACCAAGCCAAGCAGCGTTTTATTTTTATTTTTGTTTTTGTTTTTACGAGTACTCACCAGTGTGGATAGTAGAAGAGTAAATCACATTAACTACAGTAAATAACAGCCGCACACCTGCCAGTGGCTGTGAAAGAGACCAGGTGGCGTGCAGATGAGAGGGCACTCTTGCACATTAATTGTATTGGCCTTTGGTCAAGCTACCAAGTTTACAAGCAAGAAAACTGGATTTGTTATTTGTCTTTGCTGGAACAAATTAACCCTATTTCCTCTTAAATGTAGGTCTGAGAAGGGGCTCCCTGATAAGGGGAATTAAGAAAGGATTAATGCCGAGTTTCATCACATTAAGCAAGTTGAATACCTATTATTCAACGTTATCATATTGGTAGTGGGCCGCGCTGGCTGCTAATTTGCTGGTAATGGTAACATTAATATAAATTTCTGTTTCATATGAAATTCATGACATTGACCAATTACAAACTGTAACGTGCTGACATCATATTAATATTAGGTTACAAACAATTCAAGAAAGACCAAAATTGGATTTTGCTTTGTACAATATCTGTGCAAGGCAACTACTGTGTGGTTGTACATATACCATAGCTACTTAAGTCCAGCTTAGTGACAGAGATCAAAGGTAGTCACTGTGTTACAGCAGCAACAGATCTGTTTGTGAATGCAAATCATTTCTGTGCTCAAAAGCCACAAAAGGAGGTTACAGTATTAATTGCTAGTTTTAGAAATATTCTTCATCTCCATGATATATTTACAGGGCAGCACTGACAGCAGACCTTCAGCAAAAGGCCAAATTCAGTCTGACTTACCATTCTGTCCCTATTAGTGGCCTAAGAAACTATTTTAAAAATGTCTGCAATCCAGCTCAGTTAAATGATTACACCTCAGTTGTAATATATGTGACTGTACAACCCTGGACCTTCTGAACACACAGGATGACCTTAAAGTGCTGAGAGAAGTTTAAAAATATAAATCAAAGGTGGAAATCTAATCAAAGAGCAATTTAGGAGCTGTAAATCCTCCCAGACAAAGCGGTTAGAGCCACGTCGCAGTAAAAATCCAACTGTGCCAACTTTAAACTTGCACTTTATTTGTTTATTCTAATTACCTCTCCACTGTTTATAAACACTAATAGCAATACATGAAAACAATTAGGATACCTTTAATTGTCTCGTTGGTAAAGTAAGCACTTGATTCAATGAACACATACAGATTAAGTAATTATTGCCTCCCAGAGCATTTTAAAGGTTTCCTCCTTACAATCAGCTTTAAAGTCTATAAATGCTGACAGCATCGAACAGTTAAATCTGCTATGTACATTGGCACATTCTGAATCAGCAGATATCTTGAAACCATTAAAACTCTCGACAGCGTGTTCATGTTTATTAAACTAACCGGTCTGAGATGTTTGATAAAAAAAGGAAATAAGATGGAAAAAGGCAGACTGAGAATGATATGTGTTGTTAGTTAGTCCCTCTGTGAAATACCAACCTGCACAGGGAGAAAATTTACTTGAACCAGTTTGAGCTGGTTCACCTAAGTTCAATAAGGTTTTAGTGAATGAACCTGTTGATTGCTGCTTCATATTACAGCCACAAAATGGAGTGTGTGTAATATCTAATTAAGAAACAACCATTTCTTTACATAAAATCTGCTTGCATGGTTGTAAACTACTGACTCACCACCGAACCCTGATGAAATGAATAAAAAGAAAATCTATTTGTCACTGACAGGTCGCTTATGCTGAAGTTCATCATGACTGTTTGGATTTAATTCAGTTATTTTAAGAAATGTGCTGAGATTTTAATCAGTCACCATAACGAACACCTAGTTATCATCATGTCTGGCTGTGCGTACAAGTGTAATAGTAGGAAGTGGACACAATAATATGAACACTTGCAGTGCATTAGAACAATACCTTAAAGTCCCAGTCGGCAACATTTGTTTGATCAGATTCACTGAAGCTGACTCTACGCTCTGATAGAACAACATAAATCATCCGCTTTTAGAAAAAAGAAATGTGCCTCTAGGTGCTCGTAGAGCCTGTTGTTTGTTTTGTTTTGTTCTGTCCACCCAGCACAGAGCTGACTCTACTGTATGTCACAGTTCTTGCACACGCCACACGCTTGCGCATGTAACAATATCACAGGCTAAATGACGATAACAGTTGCTATCTATTAGTAAGTTAGCCAGCCTACCTCCATGTAGCGTGCACTCCATGCTAAAAACGCCGGCACCCTGACGAGCACTTGATTGGAGAGAGTGGAGGAGCTCGGTGGTAGAGGGGGAGGGGCGTGAGAGTTGTAAATATTTGAAATTTGACTGGGTCAACTCAATCTACCAGACTTGCCGACCGCAGCTTTAAACTACAGTACAGCCTCAGAAATAACCACATGTGATGTGAGGCTGTTATATTACACTGCATTCAAGCTTCCAAAGGCAAAAACCGAGGTAAAGAGCAAAGTGCATTAAACAGTGACAACATGAAAACGATTCTTCCGGCAGGAAACTTGAACTTATTTATATTATTTTATTGTATTTCATTAAATCACATTTTATCTAATTTTATTCATTTAATTCTTTTTTTAACAATTGTGAATATTCTTTGTTTCTGGCAACGTCCCTCACCTATTATGGCCAATCAAAAGTCAGGAATGTCAGTGTTGGCGGGGCTGACCTTTGACAGTTGTCGAGTACTTATAGGAGGTGGAATTATCATGTCAAACCCGTGAAATGAATTATTTGCCGGCTACTTAATTAGATAATTCCCATATCAAATAGAAATATTCATAGCAAATACAGCCGCTCCTAAAAGGTCGTTGCTAAACTTCCAGTGGCATCCTGCAGTGTTGCAGAGACAACAACAAGCATGATTAAAACGGATCATCAAACAATACCTATACTGCCACATTTATTTGATGATATCATCTCCATTCAACCCTTATGGTGGGATGAAACAGTCTTTTATGTCCTCCTTGGCAGTTAAATGGCTTTAAATGCTCTGGTCATTAATGATGAATTTGGATTTGGATTACTTGTCCGTGCGTTTGTTAAATTAACCTGTTTGTAAGAGGACATGTGGGATAAACTGCTTAACGAGGGTTTGTTGTTTTTGTCAGTTTTGACAGTTTAGCCTGTAAGTCCAGCCCATGCTAGTAAGATTGCCATGAATAATTAAAGTTTATGTTGGTTTCAACTTAATATATTTGTGATAACAGGATGATCATGGAAAAATGAAGACTTTGAAAAACAAAAATAGATTCCTTGGCTCCCTATCCATAATTTTTAACAGGCCTGTCCAACTGTTTGTTTTCTTCTGCCACTGAAAACAAGAAAAGATTAGTGTTGTTCTAATGATACCACACAAAAGAACAAGAAGAATACAAAGCGTCTAATTGTAGCCTAGATGCAGTTTGAAACAGTGATAAATGGACATAAACTCACCATAAAGCAGGCTGGATCAACCAACCTGAGTCTCCAGATTCACCAAATAACTGTTAATGTGGGTGTTGATAGTGTATGCACCACTCAGTCACAATACAAACTGAAATGACAGGGGCCTTAAAGCATTTGTACCATATTGTGGAAAGCGAGAAAGCTCAAATCTTTAAGGCATTATTGTATTTTATGCAAAAATGGTGTATTTTAAATGAAATTGTAATAACACATTCACTATGCCCCAAGAGAAGGGCAACAGTTAATCTGGCCCTGACCATTAAAGGAAGCAATAAAGTGAGAACAGCTGTAAATCCAGATAATATAGATGTTTTATAGTCTTTATCTTGACATCAGTGGCTGCGTGCTATGAATTTACTTCATAAAAATGTACTGCAGTGACTCAGATGTTGCTATAAACGGTATACGAATAGAGAGGTGGTGGCTCAAATAAATCATGTCCAAAACCAGAGATGCAGCCAGAGGGATCATATGTGTGGAGATTATAATTCACGTCAGCTCGGATTTGTTTTAATTTTACCACAGTTTTAAAATAAGAAACACTTTTATTCGTTGTGTTTTCGTGCCCTTTTAGGCGCCCGTGCTGATTAGTCCCACCTGTTTTAATCATTAACTCTGATGTTGAAGGATGCAGAGAGAACACGGAGATACAGTTATGGGTCCGATCACTACACTGTCTCTATGATTAGCCTTGATGACAGAAGTCTAATGAAGACAATGAACATTCAGTATTTATTCTCGGGGTTTTTAATATATTAAAGTTTAACACCATTGCTCAGCGCTTTTGGGCAGCTCTCCAAAAAGGCGTGGCCAGTGACGTCTCCAAATCGGCCAAACCTTAAACCTGGCACATGTGAGGGCTAGAGGGGGGATGAAGGGAAATATTAATGACACACCAGGGATGGAAAAGTTCTTAGAGGAATAACGCGGAGGAATAAGCGCCACCGGGTACATGCGATGTCCGTTTACAGTTTCACTTTTACGCGTCCCGGTTCTTGTTTCTCTGCCTTCAGTGATTGTCTGCAGCAGCGGCAGCGGCAGCGGCGCAACGCAAGCGCTGGAACCCGACAAAAGTCCGAAAGCAGCAGCGGGTCTTTTTCTCTGATCAGCTTCTGGACTGAGTGACAGGTTTGTGACATGAATTATTACGTTTTAATTTCCAACTTTTCCACCAAGAGACGCAGAGAAAGTTTGACCGCGGCGCATTTCAGAGTAAAAGTGACCAGCCGTGTCCCGGTGTGACAGGTGCAGGTCTGTTCCTGAAAGTAAAGTCTGTTTTTAAAATAGATTAGAATCAGCTGAGTCTAGGTGATTCTCTCAGAAAACTTCCCGGTTCATTGCAGCTTCAAGAGTTCCTCAATTAATTCATTTGCGTAATGATTTTGGTTAGCCTCAGGATTTCTCTTGGTAATTGACTTACTGAAAAACAGGCGAAAGGTTACATGTTAAAAGCAATGTATGTTGGAACCTATTACATTGCAATAGATTAACCTGAACCAACCCTTATGAACTGAAGATATAGTTCTAAAATCAGTTTCATAATAAAATAATTTATAGGATTTTTATAGGAGTTTATTCCAGAGCTAATAGGGGGACTATTTTAAATCATGTGATTAATATCTGTACACACACTTCTCTTCCATGTTGTCAGAAATCAGTACAGTAATATGTGTACATAATATTAAAAAAAGTAAATGTAGTGTCCCAGTGAATGGGGAGACATAAGACATAGACTGCCGCCTTCCTTTTTATGTGACTGAGACTTCCTTAGTGTGTCTGAAAAGAAAAAGTCCAGACCTTAAAGTGCACCTATGCGGTTGTCTAATAGGAAAGTAGCTCAGTTTCAGTTGCACTCTTAAGAAATAAGCACAGTGACAGCATGAACCGGAAAGACTGAGACAATCCAGGGCTGTAAAGGATGGTGCTGAAATTTTGTGTCCAATTTAAATATCTTAAATTTGTCAAAAAGGAAAGAAAACATAACTCATTGTGATAGATAAATAAATGTCAAAATACATCATATTACGACATATGTAATATCTGTGCCTGATAAGAATGACTGCTTTCATCCAGGATTTCACTTCCTCTGCACAGTTACACTGCAGCCTGCAGTTTGTGTACTAAATCAAAGCTTTTTGCTGCTGTTGCTCATCCAAGATATGAAACCCTTTCTAAACCACAAAAATAAATCAGTCCGATCAGATAGCTCTGTTCAGTTTTCCACACTGAAAATTGACTCATTAGGTTCTACAGACAGTTGGGTCTGTCTGTAGAACTGGAAAAATGACTTTAATGTGCTTTTTCACATGTTTCCTGATAAACTTCCAGCTAGCTTTGAATTCTCTTCCTCCTCAGTTAATAACAACATTCATGTATTATTTTTTTTTTGAAGGGATATTTGGTTTGCACTCTAATCTTTAGACACCGCTGGTGATTATTTTATCATATCAACAAAACTGACCCTATCTGCTCCTGTTCTTCAGGCTTGGGGAAGCAGTAAGGATGTAATCCTGTCAACCTCCAGTCCACAGCCTTGAGACTGCTTACGTTGTAATCATAATCTAACTGTTACTGTAAATACCAGATTCCCTTTCCATTTGCGAATAACTGAGCTGTGGAGGAGTCGAGAGTACGTGTGTGTGCGTAGGTGGAGGGGAGGATGGAGGGAAGTCCTGCCGTTACCAGAAATAAGAAGTCGGACATTAAGGACATCCCCTTCCGTTCTCCGGGTTTCACCCACGTTGAAAAGCATTCCGCGGGCTGGCGCCCAAAACTCGCCAAGGTCACGCTGCTCAACAATTCCTGATACCTCCCCCGCTCCATCCACAGGTCGTCACCCGAGATACCCGAGTACAGATTGTAACTAAAACACAGCGCTGCACGTTTGTTTCCCCGCTGCAGTCACCCAGGATGAGGGTGTCACTGTGTGTAGTACTTTGATCTCCGCATCATTCTGTGTATTCATTCAGTTTGTGTTGCAGTAGTTTACCGCAGAGCAGAAGATCCTGAAAAGGTCTCACACCTCTGAAGAAATCTGATTCTGTTTTAGCCCTTTATGCTTCATAGAAGATATCTGAAACGTTGCACATAACGTGTGTGTTTGTGAAAAATGAACTCTTCTGCACACACTGCCCACACTGCCATGACACAGAGCTAGATTTAAATCGACAAAATGTCTCTTTAAGGATGCACATCTCTTTCAATGAGAAACAAATGAATGTAAATAAAACCAAGTGTGTTTTTATAAAAACCTTTAACCATCTTTGGTCTACATCTTGTTGTGTCTATTATTGGACTTCAGATGTCATCTTGAATGAGTATCTAGATAAAATCACGGTCAGTTGTTGGTGTGCTGCTGATGGTGTGTTATTCAAATATAAATACAAATATATTTAAAGGATGCGGTGTTTTGGTCAGTAGACAACAGCTTTGGTGGATGTTTTTGAATTATTGTATTTTTAGGGTCTTTATAGCTGCCATGAGGGTTAGAGTTCAAGCTTTGGGATTTATTCTAAAGTGGCAGTGTAGATTGATGTTCACGCTTTGCTTGGATTTTGTTTGTCCTGAGAGTCCTCATGACCCACAGGTGGTCATCTGAATGGGTCCCAGGGCTTGGTTTATGATTGAAATGTCATCTAGGCCTAGTGGATGAAATTCAACTTGGCTGCTAAGGGCTCCTACACATGATACATGTAAAAAACGCTTTGTACCGGCCATTCCATTCATTTCCTATGGAAGACGCGGTAGCACCCAATGTAGCGGTGCACACGGCTCAGATTTGCCTCTCCGCCGCTGCACTCAAAGTTCCAATCAGTTGAACTTTGACCTTGTTGCCGCTGACCTTTCAAAAGTGCAACTAATGATAGAAGCTTTGAGTGTGACATTTACCTCTCCTAGGCGACCAGCAACACCAAGCCGGTTAGAAAGATGGAGGAAAAAACTTATTGTGTGTCCGAGTTTCCCAAACTATTTAACGTTACCTTAAAGTCGTTTCAAGATCTCAGAAGAAAACGTAATGGGTAATGGTTGTTTTTATACTAAGGTTGATTTAGCCATTTACTGGGGCTCTGTGCCCAACCTTGCAGTGAGCCCAGCGCAAAAAGAGCAATTATCATTATCAATTAGCATGAATAGCTCATTATCAGTAAGTGTATTTTAGTGGTGATGTATTGCATAGTGCATATAAAATATAAAAACTTCCATCACTGGAATCAGGCCACAGATCTCAAGGCAAAGATCAATAGTGTCTTGCTCAATGGCACTTTGAACTTTGCAACTGCGGTCAGTCTGTGAATTAATGCAACCCAGAGGTATCACATGAGCTGTTGTAACTGTGGGTCAGTTCTCTTCTCTCTCTCCTTTTGATGGCCCCACACTTTATTTCCTGGCTTTTTTATAAAAAACCCAATTCCAGTGAAGTTGGGACGTTGTGTTAAATGTAAAGAAAAACTGAATTTTTACAAATCCTTTTCAACCTTTATTCAATTTAATACACTACAAAGAAAAGGACATTTATGTTCAAACTGATAAACTTTATGGGTTTTTTTGCAAATATATTAACTCATTGAATTTGAACTGTGCTCCATCACCTATCCTTTTAACAACACTTGATAAGCGTGTGGGAACTGAGGACACTAATTGTTGAAGCTTGAAAAGAAAATAAATATTCATGTATCTCTATGCCTTTATGTAATATTCTCATTTTCTGTATGACTTTTTGTATTCTTTTTGACATGTTTAAAAATAGATAAATCTTAATCTAAAAGCTTTGTAGGTGTAATTCTTTCCTTTTCCTTCTTGATGTACGACTTCAGTTGCTCAACAGCTTCACATTTTCAATGGGAGACAGGTCTGGACTGCAGGCAGGCCTGTACTCTTTTACTATGAAGCCACGCTGTTGTAACACATGCAGAATGTGGCTTGGCATTGTCTTGCTGAAATAAGCAGGGAGGTCCCTGAAAAAGTAGGCACTTTTCAACTTTGGGTCAGTCCATCCAGATGAGCTCGGGGCCCAGGGAAGCCGGCAGCTTTTCTGGGTGTTGTTGATCTATGTCTTTTGCTCTGCATGGTAGACTTTTAACTTGCATGATATTCATAATATTTCTTGATAGTTTTACTAATTATTTTGTTTGCAAAATATCAGAAATGTAAAAAAGAAATATCAATACAATTTCCCAGAATCCAAGGTGACTAATCATAGTTGGCTATTTTATCTCACTCAAGTCCAAAACCCAAATATATTCAGTTCACTGTAATGCCAGACAAAGAAAATGGATGGCATTTTTGCATAAAAAATAATAATAATAATCTGATATTTTACCTATTGAAAAAACGTGAGATGCCCAATAAACGCCTCAGAAGAAGATGTAATGAATAACTAAGGATGTGATGTGTTTTTGGAGTGCAGTACTACAGTACACACCTGTCTGACAGATACAATTTCTCGAAATCACGACTTTGTAATCAAGCTGTCAGCTCTGCTCTGAAGCCTCTCGCTGTCCGGCTCCTCTGTGAGCCTGTAGCAGCTCCGTCCAGCTCCTCCTGCTCCCTTGTAATCTGTCCACCTCTTCAATTCAGCACAGCTCTTCTGTTCCAGCAGCTCCTTGTTGGCTTTGTGCGGCTGAGAGAATGGAAGAGTCTGGGGGTCTTTGTGTTTCGGTATGTGCTGCTGGCTGGAAGCCTTGTTCTGAGGAGAGGAGGGCTCCACGATCCTTTGTGAACAACAAATAAACAGGCTTTTAATACACTGTCCTGCAAGCCATGCTCTCAGGAGAAACATTGTATTTTCATCCATGTTCCTGTCTTGTTTCATGCAATCTTCATGATATTTCTTGTTGCCGAATCATGCTTTGTTAAAGCCTAACATCAGTGTGTGCCCTCTGGAACCTTTTATGTGTTGAATCATTGCAGAGCCAACAAAAATATTTGTGTTTTGTGAAGCTGGACAGACTTTGACCTTATCTTCTATCTTCCAAAGGTGGCAGACCTGAGCTATGTTTGTGATCAGAAGTATGAACAGAGAGATCCCATTAATATGATTATTTTTCTAGTGTGAACAGGGTCTTAAATAGACTTTCTTTCTTTGACTGGACTCTGGATGGTGTTCCAGGTTTTTCATCATTGTTCACAATGGAGTGTCAGTTTATTATAACGTATTTGGACAAGATGCTGAGATCCGTGCACTAAAATGTTGAAACTCCTACTTTAAATAACTGAAAAACATCCAGTGTTTGCATGTATTGGTCACACTTCAGGTTGTCCAGAACGATTTAAACATGTGCAAGAATAGAAAAAAATGTATGAGCAGCAAGCAATCAGTAATGCAAGGGGTTAAACTGTGTATACAGTAAGCTTGTCACAGTAGAGAATGCCTCTTTCTTTTTCTATAACACGACAAAAAGTATAAGATCTGTGACACAGAAAATATGTTTTTTTCCCCTATTTTTTCTAAAGTAACAACCAGCACACAGTGCTGTTGCAGAAAAAGTTGATTTTCTTCCCTGTTGTTTTAGTTGTGCAGACTCGGGTTGAAAATGTGATTGCTCTAATTTTCAAATACATTAATTGTATAGCATAAAGTCTAAGTGAACCCTGTGTTTTCAGATCCGTGCAGTGAATTTAAAAATTGGCAGATGTTTAACTTTCACTATAGATGATTGACTTTCTGTTCAGTGGTAAACATTGTTTCCAGGTGGCACAGAGACCTGTCATACTGTGTTGCTGCTGACTAACATGAAAGACTTGGCTGGTTTGGTTAACCTTGAGTCAGTTGTGTTTATCCCACAGAAGTGATAACAGCAGAAAGTGTCTCTGTGTATATAAGTGTCTTAGATGTGTGGCGCTGTCTAACCCTCCAATTTTTCTTCTGTTATTCCAAAGAAACTTCAGTTTTAAAGACCTTCAGTAGGTAGCAAACCAGTCAGCAAAAGAGTAGAAAGAGAAACTCTATATATAAAAAAGAGAGATTATGATTAAGTTGATTTCATATTTCCATGTATCTATTATAAATAAAAACCATGTTCATAGTTATTGAGCAAGTCAAAGGTGGAGTTCCCCAATGACATTTAAACTGGAAACTATTAATGAACACAAGGTGATTTCAGACATTTGATAAATAAAAAAGCAAAATAATTCAGTTATGTTTATTACTTGCCTTGTTACAGAATGCAATTGACTTGAAAGGAGATCAGCTACAAAGGATGTGTTAACAGTTTTACGGTTTTTGGTCAAATGTGTGATTTTGCTGCTACTGTGTTCCCTCCAGTTGTCTTTATCAATTCAATTCGAGACAGTTTCAAAGAGGATGTGTCGCTGACTTTGAATATGTTTTCAAACTTTTGCCATACTGTAGCTCCACCAAGGATTGCCCCAATGATTGAATTTTCTGAATATCGTAATTTCCGGACTATAAAGCGCACCTGACTATAAGCCGCACCAGCTAAATTTAGGGGAAAATACAGATTGCTCCATATATAAGCCGCACCCGACTATAAACCGCAGGCGTTTTGATGTGTAATTACCGTAGTATATAAGGGTTCCTGCTACGACGGAGGGGATTGTCGGGACAGAGATGACTGTTTGGGAACGCAAAGCGTCCCATTTATTAACAATAAATCTTTCAATCATTCAATCAAACTTTCACATCTTTGTCATGGCGAACAGCATTCGTGCAGAGTACAAATAATACAACGGTGCAAAGTAATACAAAGTGCTCGCCTGTAACACGGCAGTAAAAGTGCAGTCCTGCGGTCGTTTACGTTATCAAAATAACCAGCCATTCATTGATGCCAAGGGTACGTGCAGCAGCTCTATTTCCTTCTTTGACAGCCAGATCGATTGCCTTTAACTTAAAAGCAGCATCATATGCACTTCTCCGTTTGTTTTCCATGTTGAGGGTGTTTGCATGAACACTTCCTTCGCGCAAACTGTCGCTGAAGCTCTCCTACTCTTTGTTTTGCCTGGCGCCAGATGTCTGCCTCGGTCTCGCGCATCCTCGGTAGTGCACGCCCCTGGTTACCGTAAGCTGTAGAAAAGCCGCACCGTTGTATAAGCCTCAGGGACCAGAACGAGGGAAAAAAGTAGCGGCTTATAGTCCGGAAATTACGGTATATCTTTACGAGTATTGGGTAAATGTTTTTGTTCATTTTGAATTAAAAAAGTAAGACAGAAAGCAGAACTCCTAATAGCATGTTCAGTTAAATACTAGATTAGTGGTAATTAAAGATGCATATTTGGACTTTTTTCTCAAAGTTCCCTGACCGATAGCCAACCCTCGTTAACAATTGACCGCAGTTTACATGTCCTGGAGGCTCAGACAACTCTCTGTGAACAGCTGCAGGCCTTCACCGGTTGCTCAGCCCTGATGTTGCATGCATTGTTGTTGTGGACACATGCAACCACTTTTCCTGGAACAACTTGCAGGTTGTTCAGGCTGCAGGTGATCCACGGAAAGTGTGCCAGGCAGACACACAGCTAAAAGGATATTTGCCCTTACTTAATCCCTGGGGGGGGGCTGAAGGCCGGAGCTGATCCCAGCTGACGGGGAGGCGGGGTACACCCTGGACAGGACGCCAGTCTATCACAGGGCACATAGAGACAGACAGAGACAGACAAGCATTCACATTCACACCTACGGGCAATGCATGTCTTTGGACTGTGGGAGGATGCCGGAGAAAACCCATGCAGACGCAGGGAGATCATGCAAACTCAACAGTTTCATTCCCTTTGCAATTAGGCATGGACCTTATGTATTATGTAATGTGTCTGTCTGTATGTATATCTATGTGATATGTTTAATATTTGATGTTATGTTGGAACCTGTCCTAAGCTGTACTGATAACAAATTCCACCGGCCTGGCTGTGTGGTAGCCAGGCCTTCTTTGTATCTATTATACAGCCGGGATTCCAACCAAGAACCCTCTTGCTGACGGACCCCAGCCAGGATTCCAACCAAGAACCCTCTTGCTGTGGGGCGACAGTGCTAACCACCACTCCACCGTTCCACTACCACACAGCCAGGCCGGTGGAATTCAGTACAGCTTAGTACAGGTTCCAACATAACATCAAATATTAAACATATCACATACATATACATACAGACAAACACATTACATAATACATAAGGCCGATGCCTAATTGCAAAGGGAATGAAACTGTTTCTGAAGCAGTTTGTTTTGGAGGTGAAGTACCGTCTCCCAGAGGGCAGGATCTGGAAGGCTTAGTGTGCAGGGTGAGTGGGATCAGAGATGATCTTATGGGCTCTATTTATTTCTTAATAATACATTTTTTAACTAATAGTATAAATTAGTGAAAATTCTAATTTTCAGTTAAACGTTAATTATTACCATCCGAGTGGCAATATGTGAACAAAGGAGTGGATTAAATGACAGAGTTGCATTAAGATAGTGTGCTTTGACCCCTGTCTGCCTGGTGGTTTACTATGGAAGGCTGCCATGAACACCAGTATGTCCAAAGCTCAAACTTCGGCTTACTGTTCTGACAAAACAGTTTCTTTTTACATAGTCGATGGGTAAAAGCTAAACTGCTGAGAGCCACACAGCCCACAGAAGTAAGTCAATGGTTAAATTCTTTTTGATCTCTTTTGATTTATTTTACAGGTTTTTAGCTTGTGGATGAACTGTGGTTTGTAAAATGTTTAAAGCATTCTTCACAACATCAAAGACTTTAATTAGGATTTAATTAAGTAAATCATGGCTGAGGATTTTTAACTCTGGTAAGTCTGAGAAAATATTCAGGTGTGAAATGTCAGCCAGAATGTAGCCAGTTAGTTTTAGCATTGTTATTCCTATTCTTATGCATCTTGTGTTATTTCTATTCTTATGCATCTTTTTGTTTATTCTCCAACAGTTTAATTTCCCGACATACAGACGGTCTGAAGTAGAATCCACAGCACCTTCTGCGTAGTTGCTTGTTTTATTAACCTTGATCTGGTTATGTTTAGCTCTTGAAGTTCAATTTTCATGGGCACTAACATTTGCCTTTAGCATATCAGTTAATTTATCTGACAGCAGTATCCATGGTCACCAGCAACCAATGTAACGGCACAACAATGATTGTGAATATGAATATTCGTGCATGATTGTGGTATTAAGGGTTGGCCAACTGGACTATCTTTTCTGCAGTCACAGGCCTTTCAATGTTAAATCCCATAAAATGATTCCTGAGTTTACAGTAGAAGCTGTAACATCAACACATGATGGACAATTGACAAAAATAGGGTATCTATGTAGATGTAATTGCAAATCCCTATTATGATTAACAACATGTTTGGACTGGTTATGTCCACGATGTAACTGGCGCACAATCACTTGAGGGAGACCGCAAAGGACATATGGATTGTGTGCTCCAAAAGAAGGTTCAAGAAGACTGAATTTCTCTGATGGATTTGGTGGAGCGTTAAAAATAGGACTAATGTTTTGGCCCATTATGAAAAGACTTAAGATTCATAGTGTAATGGTGCTCATTTCCTGTATTCAGAGTGAACAGGTAATGATAAATAGTTTTGCTCAAGGCCACCTTGACCTGACATGTGTGATGCACATGTTGACTGTTGATGCGATTGACCTTGCGACTGTTTGAAATGGTGTCTCCTGTCTGCAGTTACTTCACAGCTATTCAAAGCTTTAGAAGAACATTTGAGCTGTCAAACTCTCGTGAGTTCTAAGACTTTTCAGGGTCTAACAAGAAAGGGACATATGTCTTTTGTTATGTGGAATATGTATTTATCTAAAACATTGTGGATTCCATTTGATTGTCACATTTAATTTAGGATTGGTTTTGTCCAAGTATTTTTTACTAGATGTCCATTTCCTGCTTGACCACGCCTTCATGAACGCCCCATGCTGTTGTTGCCAACTTGGACTTAAGGGAGGAAAGAAGTAATAAAAAAGATTTAAAATAGTTTATTTCTTTAAATGTCTTCTAATACTTCGGTGCAAGCTAGACTTCAAGGGTCTTATCATAAACCAATCTGTTTTCCGGTTGCCGTTGCCATGGTTGCTTCCGTAAACACCGCCGTGGCGTGATGGCATCAATGATCAACTGCATTAGCGAGTCACTTCAGCAGCGTGAGCTGTTCATACAGCAAACCGTAGACAGGCCACATTTAAAGACGCAATGTGAACAGCCAATCAAAAAACGTATTTGAGCAATGAATCATAATTGTGCATTAAAACCTACAGTGTGAACATAGCCATGACGTCCGAGGTTCACCGGGCAGAAGTTCCGGCTGCTGATTAACCAGCTGATTGGCATTCCTGGCACAGTTTGGTTACAGTATTTAAAGAACTGTAGGGGTCAAACAGGCTGATGATCTGTAGTGTTTTTTGTTCTCCTGGCGTGCAGCCATTTACACCGACTGGCTCCACGATAGCCCCAGCTCCAGTATCTGTGGAATAAATGTTCACCCGTTCTCTTCACCACTGACACAGTAAATAAGCTGTGGCCTCATTTCACCTGGCTGATCAAAGAAAGTACATGTGCTCAATAAAATACCTGCTTGTAACAAAGTCTGTGGGAACATTGGACATTTGTTGGACTTCACCTGTCCACATGACAGTCTTTCATATTACCTACCGGTACTTGTACTGCAAAGCACCTTAGCTCATTGATTTGATATTTGATATTGATCAGGGGAACATTTTGTGAATTATTCTAGTTTCAGGTACTAAACTAGACTGGTTGCAAAAGACATACAACAACACAGTTAGTCTTATGCAGGAACACTTTCATATTCCTCTCCTCAATCTCTTATTTCTAAGTTGGACAAACCATAACGTAACGATAAAGTTACAGAGATGCTTTACCCATTTTAATCAAAGTCTGTGTTATTGCAACAGTGTTTGGGATGTCTCTATGGCATAAGTCTCCGCCGAATGAGCCAAGTCACAGACCTGGGTTGAAATGGTTGAAATGGATAAAGTATCTCTTTTTTAAATTAAATATCTAATTTCAACTTGATGAATGCCACCAGTTCAGGAGGAGGTGCACTTTTTATGATATTTGATCATTAGCATAACCAATAAAAAAAAGTTTAAAACGAATAACTTTTAAATGTCAATATACATCCCAGTCAAGACAGATGGCCATCCTCCACAGAGCTGGGTCTGTCTGACGTTCCTGCCTGTAAAAGGGAAGGTTTTCGTTGCCACCGTACTCTACAGAGGAATTGTTGGGTCTATGTTTATCATAAATAAGTCATAGAGTGTGGTCTTTACCTAGTTTCTAAAGTGTCCTGAGATAATTTTTGTTATGATTTGGCACTATAAATAAAATTGAATTGAATTGAATCTCAATTTGATACACACAATCAATCAGTGCTTCAAACAACACCCAAAGTACATTCCACAGTTTGTTTTTTTGGGGTGCAGGGGGAACTATAATCCTGTAATTCCTTGAAGAGTTCCTGAGGCGGCTATAGATTTTTCTCTTTTCCGTTTTGTCAGCTCTTGTCCACACGTGCAACAGCAGGGACTCATTTGACCCTTCGACCGTGATGCACTCCGAAAAGAAAACCCATTATCTTGTGGATTCAAGTGTTCTCGAATAACAGTTGCACTGCTGTTGGAAGGGCAATCTCTGGTTACTCCCAATAAATTGAGTCACAACAGCTCAGGTAGAGAGCCTGAGGCAGTCTAGACCAAATGAACCATAAGAAAGGGTTTATCTTGTTGTGTCTGGTCTTTCTGAAACATTAAGTGAAAAGGTTATTCATTCAAAGGATGCATTTATTTTGGACAAAAATCCTTCGCTCATCACCGTTTTTTATAATAACTCAAGTAAGTGTTTTGTCAGCAATGTCTGCCTCCAGAGTTCAACGATGTCCAATTTTCTGCTTCAAACTTTCTTTTATGACTGCAAAAGTGTCAAGAGTGGTGTCTTTCAGGAATTGAGCTAATCAAACTGGGCTTTAAAAACAGTTTTGCCATCATCTTTACTGAGAGGCCAATATTAAAATTATACAACAATTCTCATTTCTTTGTATTGCTTCATAGCATTTTAAATATGTTTTTGTTGCCATCTCTTACTACATGTCCCTTTTTATTTGGTCTGTTACAACTTCAAATAGAGGAAATGGTGAGCAATACGACAATTAATCTAGGAAGTTTTTCTATCTTAAACTCTACTTACTGTTAACCTCGTCAGATGGTTTGTTATACAGAACCATTAAGTCCTTTTAATACTTTAGTATTCAACTCCTTCAAAGTCTTCACTACATATATTATATGGGACAGGACAGTCATGGATTTAAACTGCAGCCTGACTGGTTGATGGAGACACACAACCCCAAGGCTATAATTCTAGTTTTGTTTAAATGTCGAGTTGATGTTTTAAATGTAACACAGTATTTCTCCCATAGGACTTGTCTACGCTAGAACATGCAATAGAGGAACCAGCTGCGCCATCATATTCATCATCACTGTAAACACATACAGTAGCCTGGCATGGCCTCCTCCCCCGGGCTGGATGCCAACCCATTACCACTGCTTCAGCTACAGGAGGTGGACTCCAGCAAAACCTCCCAGAGGCCGAGCTCCCCGGGACTGCTGCCTGTCGTGTACAGCCCTCCTCTGGGCATGGACAGCCACACCGTCTGCATCCCTTCTCCTTACACGGACAGTAGCCACGAGTACAACCACAGCCATGGACCTCTAACTTTCTACAGCCCATCAGTGCTGAGCTATGGCAGGCCGCCCATCACTGAGAGCCCGACGTCTCTGTGTCCCCCCCTGAGCCCATCAGCCTTCTGGCCCTCCCATAGTCACCCCAACATGCCCTCACTAACTCTGCACTGTCCTCAGCCTCTCGTCTACAATGAACCCAGCCCACATGCACCCTGGCTGGAATCCAAAACCCACAGCATCAACGCTAGCAGGTAGGCTTACTGAAGCTGATCCATGAATGGACATAGAATAATACATCAAATGAAGGAGATGACTACCAATTAAGCTGAATGCAAACTGGAAAATCGTCAAAAATTGCAAAAACTTTCTCACTTTAAATCGATCTCTAAAAGCTTTATCCCTCCACTGTCATGAAATATATTTTGTGGCAAAAGAAATGTGGCTTAATATGTAGTAATATAATATTATTAATATTTAGTCCCAAACAGTTCAAAGACAATTACAATCATAAGACATAATGGAGATGTGTGAAATGGCACACCCTGGTAAGTTATTTGAAAGTTGTGTATAGGGGCCCAGACACTAGCACATAATAATTCCTTACACATAGACACACAAATGTCTTTTAATATCGTTGCTGTCCTCCATTTATTTTCTATATGTTACTGATCAAATCCAACCTTTCACAAACGTGTTATTAAAACATGTACTATTAAGTTCATCAGAGCTGAGCTGTAACAGAGCGATCTGGAGCAGAGACAAACCTCAGCTGCATACTGTATAATAAAGTTGTCACTTTGAGTGCACTGCATCACTGCAAAAAGGCGAGAACTTCACTCACTACAGATGGGCTAAAAGAAGAAAACCTAATACATTTCAATCAGAGAAGACATCACAAGTTAACAATGAATGCCGGAGCTTTATTTCATAAAGACTTTGGCGTTTACCTCGTCAGATACAGGTAAAGAGACAAATTAATAGCAGTCAATCAAAGGTCCCCTCAGGGTGCTGTTGCCGGGCCCTTGACACTGGTGGTGAGGGGACAAAGGGTCAAAACTGCAGAAGCCACCATCATGTTTTCACAACAGTGCAGCAATAAAGGAACGCTTGCTTATTGTTCATTCACACAGAACCAAGCAAAGGTGGCTCCCAAGGACACCAGATCTGGTCCAGAGTGCACTTCAGTGATGAGAGTATGTTAAATTTATTTGAGTTTGATGGGAAACATTATGTTTGTTTAAAAGTTTGGTTCTGTTTCTGCGGTCAAGTTTATATCTACAAATTTTAGTTTTACTGCTTAATATCCCATGATATTTACTGCAGTGACTCTACAGTGGGGGTGAAAATCATTCATTCAGGTGGGTGACAGGCGACTGAGCCGCTCATATTCAGTCAAATAGAGTGGGCGGACGGTCCGCAGCTAGGTGCATTAGCAGATCCCTTCCCTCAGCAGAAGACTGCTCACATCTCCAATATTCCGAACATGACGGCAACAACAACAATGCTACAATTAGTTTCATCCATGTTACCTCCAAAACACACTTAGGATTATAGAGGGAGACTAAATAAAACCCATTTGCCCCTTGTATCCCTTACTTTGAATCCAGAACATGCACCGTCTAACTAGCAAAAGTGGAGATGTACACGCACTAAACGCACAGACCATGCACCATTGATCGTCTAAATAGGACCCAAGGTGTTTTAAGTTTTCTTCGGCTAAGATGATCGTTGGATGATAGGAAAGCCTGCACACAGAATCCAGCTGAGGTGCAGTTAGATCGCAGTGTCATTAGCAATAGACTGCCAGTTGGGTTTTTGCTTGAACTTAGAAAGTTGACTTTTACACACTGATTCTATTGGATAGGTCTCAGCAGTTGATTTATGTCTTTCTCTGCAGTTATACTTAAAATTTTAGTCATTTTTGCCAACAGTTGATAGTCATAATGGCACTGGCCGTGAATGTGGGAGATTTATTGCCCATTATGTTTAAATGATGAAGTTTTCTGATGCAATTTTGCAGTTGACTGAAATGCGGTTGCGGAGACATTTTCAGCAAAAGATTACCTGTTGGAAGACTAATAACAGGCGAATGACAGGCTAAAATTCCAAATGTCAAGATGTCCCTTTTCAGAGTCTGTGCTTCCTTTCTGCAGCTCCATCATCGGCTGTAACAAGCCCCTGGGGAAGAGATCAGGAGAAGGAGTGGATGGTGTGAACTCCTCCTTGTGTTCGTCTGTAGGAGGAGGGAAAGCTGACATGCACTTCTGCGCCGTGTGCCACGACTACGCCTCGGGGTACCACTACGGTGTGTGGTCCTGTGAGGGCTGCAAGGCTTTTTTCAAGAGGAGTATACAAGGTAGCGACTCTCTTTCTGTCCATGATTGTTCACCATTTATTCCTGCTAATCATCCACCACAAATAAATCTACAGTCTTTCTTTTCCTTCTTAGGACACAATGATTACATCTGCCCTGCAACAAATCAATGCACTATCGACAAGAACAGACGTAAAAGCTGCCAGGCCTGCCGTCTACGTAAATGTTACGAAGTGGGCATGATGAAGTGTGGTAGGTGCTGTCCTTTTTAATTGAGGTCCTTAATGCTTTGTCATCTTACAGCAGCAAAAAAAAGTTCAAGCACCGACAGGAAAGATGAAGAGTGTTCTGTTGAGCTCGTTATGGCGTGAACTTTGAGACTTTCATAAATGGGGGCTGGGAATAACTTAAATACCATTTTTTTAAACGCAGCCGTACTGTATATTTTCTGTACTTCTAAGTTACACATTATTAGACATTTCAGCTATTATTTCTTCGGTCAGATTTTAACTTCAAGTCTCTGCAAGAAAGTAAAAGTAAAAGTATTCCTTTTCATGGTTGAGAGTCAACCATTTTCACAGATTTGATTTGTGACTCTCTGTCCTTGAAAGCAGCTTTCTCAGCTCCAGGGATTTCCAGGAAACTTTGGTTGTCACTATTTGAAAGGTTTTGGTGCTAACCTTGAAATTTCTGTTGATGACTCTGTGAATCTGGTCTGACCTTGGTTTGTTGACCTTGGTTTGTTGCACCAGGCTCCTCCACACCTAAGACTATTGCACAGTGATGAGGACCTTTGTGTTTAGAAGTGCCTTTGCTCTACTTAACGCACCCAAACCAGCTAATAGAAGACTTGCTCAGAGGTATAGACTGGGCTGCCAATAGTCAGGGAGTTTCCAATGCATGATGATAGTGATAATAAAGTTTTTATACATTTTCACTTCACATTTTCACTTTTTTCACTTGAACCCAGTAAGCAAGAGCCTTGCCACTTACAAAAACTTGAAAGGGACATCACAGGTCATGTACATGTTTCTATTGCCGTCATCACGTTACAGGTGTAAGGCGTGAGCGCTGCAGCTATCGAGGAGCCCGACACCGCCGTGGTGGACTCCAGCTTCGGGATCCGACAGGCAGGGGTTTGGTCAGGGTGGGGCTGGGTGCTCGGAACCAGCGGCATCTCCACCTGGAGGCTCCTCTCGCCACGCTCACCCCCATCCCTCAGACGAACCATTCACACCACTCAGCCATGAGCCCGGAGGAGTTCATCTCCCGCATTATGGAGGCAGAGCCTCCAGAGATCTACCTCATGGAAGACCTGAAGAAGCCCTTCACCGAGGCCAGCATGATGATGACCCTCACCAACTTGGCAGACAAGGAACTGGTTCTCATGATCAGCTGGGCTAAAAAGATTCCTGGTAAGATCCAAACTGTCAAAGCCGGTCTTGATGTGACTCCTTTTACAGCATATCTAATCTTAGAATTGTTTAGTATGGACAAGTCATTGACATATACATTATTATCGCATAATATATAACTTTAAACATTAACATGACAGACATAAAATTGGCAGCATGTCATACATTCTTACATTTTTATTGGAATGTTTTGTGGATTTTTGTTCAGGTTCAAACTAAGTTTTCAAATTATTGCGCCTATTAATATTTTATAAAAACTTGAATTGTTTCTACTTAAAGCTGTGATAGGAAAAAGAAAAAAAAAACAATAACACAAGAATTCCAGAAATTGAAGTAGAGTGAGATCCCTTTCTGCAGCTCTCCCTCCCCTCTCTCTGTCCTGAGGCAAAGTCAATGTCACACGCTAGATTTTCTAAAGCCTGAACACAGATTTTCTAAAGCCTGGATTTTTTGACCAGCAACATCAAAAATAAACTGCCTACCCAACGTTTAATAAATCATACAACTTTTCTTCATCTCTATACTGAGACCAGGACACAATGAGAACATGGACACAATCAATCTGCATCTTTGATCTAACTTTCCATATTTCCTGATCATTCTCTTTACTTTGGGAATTAAACGTATATATTTACTTTTGTATAGGCTTTAGGCTACAAACTAACTACCCGCAGTGGCATGACTGGTGGTTAGTGGAAGCAGTTTTGCTTTTTTACCATCAACAGTGTGTTGAAGTCAGACTCGCTGAAAGACTGAAGGTTATAAAGGTAAAAACAAAGCCGAGGCTACGGTAAACACATCTTCCACCCATCATTTATGTCAGTGTGTCAAGTTGTGTGTGATTGTTGAATAAACAAACAAGTGAGAAATTGGCTGTATGCATAACAAGAGACCAGTAGTAGAATATAATCATTAACCTTTTTACGTCTTAATGTGAAGGCTAGAGTTAGTGAATGTCTCTCTTTCTTTCTTTCTTGGCTGATCCTGATTCTGTTTCTCCACTTTCCTATCCCTTTTTTATGTTTCACTCTCCTCTCCTCTCGTCTCAGCCAGTGTGCAGCCCAGCAGGTGACTCTTCAAGAGAGGTGTTATTGTGAGGGGATCACAAAAACTCCGTTTTTTTTTTTTTTTTTAATAAAGACCATATTTCCTGATTCCCCCTCCCCCCTATTTTTTTACTCTGACAAAAGTGAAAATGAGTGAAAAGAATGAGACATTTTCTGCTTTATAAAATATCTAAGAAAGCATGATCAGGTGAGCGAGGCACTGCCAAGATGAATATATGCTCATTGATGTCATTATTATAGTTTGCTACTGTTCAACTGCCTTTCAAGATCGAGGGAAAAAAACATACTGCTTAGTTAACCACTAATATTTTTTTTCTATTTGCAAGACAATGGGTGTACCGTAACGCACAAAAGTCGAACCTCACCTCACTGAGCTTATAACTTTCCGTTTGTTGGTTAACATGGGAGTTAATGGAGAAGTTCACACGTCCCAGTTCTTTGCAATGGCAACAGTACACAGAAAAAGTGTCTGCCACTCTGACAGTCCTGCGATGTTGATTTGAATGAGAATGGCCGTTCTACTCTCATTCTATCTCTGTGTTTGAGTGTGTGCTTTTTGTCATCTGACTGATTAGTTTCACTTGAGCAGCTGAACCTCGTATGAAAGCAGACCAAATGACAGGATCCTGATCTAAGTAACTTTGTCTCTTGAAATGTTGGAAAGTGCTGGTGACGCTTTGGTTGTGCAACAGTCTGTCACAATTCAATTCAATTTTCAATTTCAATTTTATTGATAGTGCCAAATCATAACAAAGAGTAATCTCAGGAAACTTTACAGAGTAGGTATTGACATCTGTCTGCACCGGTTGGGGAGGAAGACAAGGAGAGAGATAGAGAGAAAAGACGGACAGATGAACAGAGAGAGACAAAGACAGACAGACACACTTCCAGAGATGCAAGCAACCGCAAAGTAACAGTGACTATAGTGATAGCTAAAGCAATGTGAATATGACTTTCATGTTACGGCAGTTAATACAGCAGAACAGCAGGAAAGAGGCACAGCTAGGGTGACAGAACATGGCAAAGATAATAATTATGGTGGCAAACATGTAGTTGAATTAGTTACATGCATTGATGAGACATGAATGATACAAACAGACAGGATAAAAGCCCAGAGTATCAGCAACAGGATTATCCCCTGGCAGACTAGGCCTATAGCAGCATCATTAAGCAGAAGCTTAAAAATAACAACATAGCTGGGGCTCAACAGCCCTAACTGTAAGCTTTATCAAAGAGGAAAGTTTTGAGCGTACTCTTAAATATGGGGACAGTGTCTGCCTCCCGAATAACACTTGGGAGTCAATTCCACAGAAGAGGAGCTTGGTAGCTGAAGGCTCTGCCTCCCATTCTACTTTTGGAGACTCTAGGAACGACAAGTAGCCCTGCATTCTGATGCTGCAGCGATCTAGTTGGGTAATACGGTACTATGAGCTCTTTAAGATACGACGGAGCCTGACCAATAAGAGCTTTGTAGGTGAGGAGAAGGATTTTAAATTCTATCCTAGATTTTACAGTTAGCCAGTGCAAAGAAGCTAATGCAGGAGAAATATGTTCTTTTCGAGTTGTTTTAGTTAGTACACGAGCTGCAGCATTTTGGACCAACTGGAGACTCTTAACAGACTTATTGGAGCAGCCTGATAATAAGGAGTTGCAGGAGTCCAGCCTAGAAGTAACAAATGCATGGACTAGTTTTTCTGCATCTTTCTGGGACACAATGGCCCTCATTTCAAATCAAATCATCAAATCAACCTTTATTTATATGGTGCTTTTCATACAGAAAAGTATCGCAAAGTGCCTTACAGAGATGTACAGAAAAAGAGAAACATCAAATAAAATCAGGAGAAGAATTTATCAAACGAACGTACGGCAGAAAAACGTGCGTACGACTATTTCCTGGCAAACAACGGCATTTATCAATTTGGACGTGAGCGGGAGCTATGATCAAATCTCAGGTGTCGTCTGAGATCGTGTACGCAAATTTCAGCCTGTGCATTTGCGGTGCAACGCAGCAAAATCTGTCTGAAAATAATGAAAAAACCTCAGCTGTCATTAAGCATAAGCAGTCACATATTAAGAGCAGGTCAAAACGGATTCTTAAAACGAATAAAAAAAAAAAAATGTGGTTGGAGCAATTAATTGTACTCATGTGCGTCTGAAGGCACCATCCATGAATGATAACGCATTCATCCATCGCCAAAACTACCACTCTATAAGTGTACGGGGGATTTGTGATGCCAAGCTGTCGCTTTTAAACGTGGTGGCCAGGTGGCCAGGGGGAACACACGATTCTTTTATATTTCAAATCAGCTCGGCTCCAGCCCCCCGTGACCCCGACATTGAATTAATGAATGAATGTGTTGGCGCGCGGCTGCAGCAAGACGCACTGCAGAGCCAGAGTCATCTCCTCGGTTGGTGGCTACCCTCGATAAATTGCCTTAAATCAAACAAGGTATCAGATGATTAACATCTTGGTATGGTTCTTCTGGGTGACAAAGGTTATCCTCTAACGGTATACCTAATAACCCGCTGGCAAACCCCGCTACAGAGCATTTCACGGCAGCTGTCCAACAACACCTGTCCAACAGTGCGCGCATGCGCACATGGGTCACAGTGGAGCGCTGCTTCGGTTTGACTGCCTCTGTTATTCTTTTCCATACAGCGTTTTTATGGGCCCCTTTTATTCCACTCTTAAGACTGACAAAAAATACATCTTTATTTTGCTCCATCTCGGATGTCAGGATGCCGATCTGTGTGTCGGAAAAGCGTTTCTCCTCTGCATGTTTGACCTCAGTGGGCGAGGCCTCCGAACCAGAAATATTTAATGGCGTAACATGTTAATGACGATCAAATTCAGCCGCAACATTTATCAAGGCCCGCTCATTCGTACGCTGAGATTGGTCCGATACGAATGTTTCATAAATCACACGTGGGTCCTTTCCTACGACCAATTCTGCGCTCAGATCTGCGCCAGTTTTCACGCAAGATTGATAAATGAGGCCAACTGTTCCTAATTTTCGCAATATATTACGCAGGTGAAAATATGCATTCCTTGTTGTTAATTTTATGTGAGAATTGAAGGACATATCCTGATCAAAAATAACACCCAGATTCCTTACTGTGGTGCTGGGGGACAACACAACATCATCCAGAGTAACAATATCTTTAGCTAATGAGTTTCGGAGGCCTTGGGGGCCAAGTACAATAACTTCAGTTTTATCTGAGTTTAACATGAGAAATTTGCAGGTCATCCAGCTTTTTATTTCCTTAATGAACATTTGAAGTTAAGCTAACTGATCTGTTTCTTCTGGTTTGATCAATAAATACAATTATGTATCATCAGCATAACAATGAAAATTCCTCGAGTGCTTCCTTAAAATATTTCCTAAGGGAAGCATATATAAGGTGAATAGAATTAGTCCAGGGACAGAACCCTGTGGGACTCCATGACTGACTTAAGTGTGCATGGAGGATTTGCCATTAACATGGATCCCAGTCTGGATCAAGACTGGGCTTTTTAAGAAGAGGTTTAATCACAGCTACTTTAAAAGACTGTGGTACATAACCTGCTGATAAAGACATGTTAATCATATCTAATACAGGAGTGAGTATTCGTCCAAAGGAGCCTGTACCTCCTCACTAAAGCTGCACAATGTTCTCTGTTTCTGTGTTAAGACACACGGGGGCACAGACAGAGGGTTTTGAAAACATCACTTGGATGTCATTATGTTTCATAACTCAGTAACAGAAGGAGCCATCCAGTCGATACTGAACTGGTGACACTAACCTTGAAACTGTGCTGATTGTTGAGATCCGATGATGTGTGTGTGTGTGGAGCATCCACGTTTTGCCAAAAATAAAAACACTTAATACCTTTGTTATGAAAGTCTTCACTACATATATTGTGTAAGTCTGAACAGGTCATTGTAGTTCTCTGCGTGGTGTGCCCTCAGGCTTTGTAGAGCTGAGTCTAGCCGACCAGATCCACCTGCTGAAGTGCTGCTGGCTAGAGATCCTGATGTTGGGCCTGATGTGGAGGTCAGTGGACCATCCTGGAAAACTCATCTTCTCTCCAGACTTCAAACTCAACAGGTGAGCCAGCTGGGTCACTTTTTATATACTTCTGTCATCAGCAGTCTAAATCACAAATTACTGATCTGTTATTGAGCTCTAAAGACTTTTATGAAGCCGTTTAGTGTGCCGATTTAATGGCACTGGGTACAGTATTGGTGAGCTCTTCTTCTCCCACATGCTAAGGCTTGTTCATGAAACATTTCGCAAATGAATGTGCAGTCCAAGCACTAAGCACTGTTTTTTTGCCTAATTTCTCAATGTATTTAGTGCATTTATCATGCAAATCATTTTGAGATAATATGAAGTAATTATTTCCTCCAAATAAAAAATATGTCTTGAATATACAAAGTTATCCTTCCCCTCATATATCTGCCTTGCTGAGATGGGACAAGTAGACCAGTGAACTGATAGAGCTTATTGTACTGTACTCTACGGGGGAATTGTTGGTTCTATGTAAATCCTAAATAAGTCATAGAGTGTGGTCTTTACCTACTCTGTAAACTGTCCTGAGATAACTTTTGTTATGATTTGGCACTATAAATAAAATTGAATTGAATTGAATTAATAGTGAGCTCTGCTCTCCTTGATGATAATTTGCTGCTGTGTGCTATTCAGTTCAATACTGTTTATATTAGGAGTATTTCAATTCAGCCGTTCAGAGGGCAGAAAAACTGTTGTCATTTACTTATTCTGGCTAGGAAAGATATATATATATATATATATATATATATATATATACTTTATATTTATATGTGTGTGCGTACGGTATATTCATTATACTTCTACTTCATTGTATTTGAAAGGGATATATATATTTTTGTTTCATTCTACTACAAGTACTCTTTGACAGCTGTAGCAACTAATTATCAGGTAGATTTAGTATTTGAATGCATTGTTATTAATTAAACAACACATCAACATAAAAAGGAGTAGCTTTACCCTGACCAGCTACAGCATTATAATGCTCAAGATAGCTTAAAGGCTGCAGCCTCTGTTGGAGCATGTATGGTGCTTGCGCTGCTCTTCCTGGGGCGGATTTCACAAAGATAGACTTTGACTTTCTTAGATATAACCCCTAGTCAGATACTTTTTAATTTGAATATCATGGCTCTTAGTCCACAGTACGCCTTGGGGCGCCTTGGCTAACTTATTAGTCATTAAACGGCCCAGAACAGTGTGTCCCAACGTCTTTTTCTGGTGAGCCACTTTTATAAAAATGACAAAAAATGAACCTCCTGTACGTTTTTTTGTTGTTTATTATAACTGCCATTTCAGAGGATCAAAAGTGAACTGCAGATATAAATCTGAAATAGAATACTGAAAAATCCCAGAGTCTGAGAATGAAAATGTCCCGACTAATCTCGCACTTACTCTAAAGACCAGTCTAAAGTGTTTTTTCTTAGTGAAACTGGCTCTTGAATTTGAGTCTTTTGTGCAGCTGCCTTGTTTGCCACAACAGTGATGAGGGTTACAGCGTAATCTTCCTAAATTGTTACCCTCTGATGAGTTGACATCACACAATAAAGAGGGAGTTTACTCAGGCCTTGAACAGTAAAGATATTAGCAGCTCTGGCTGCAGATATATCTTTGATTCCTCTGCTGCTGCTGCTGGCTCCTTTCCTTGCCAAAAATCTTTTATCACTCAGTGTTCCCTTCTACACTGACCTTCAACTTCAGCCAGACAAGGCTTGGCTGTTTCTGGCACTCAAGTTCACCCTTTGTATTTATGGTAGACACGTCGTTATAAATAGCCTGCCACTTTACCAGCAGTTTGGATTTTCTTCTGAACCGTAAACTTAATTCTGTAGTTAGTCACATAGGCAGCATGTTAATGAAACTTTAAAGAAACTTGTTATCTCTGGTGTTCAAAGTGCAGTAGAATGAAGACAGGAAGTCTAGCTCATATTATTGCTGTAACTGTTGTTAATTCAGCGGTGTGCATGACCTTATCTAATATACAAAGGCATGAAGATGTTTTTTATATATATATATTATTTTTATTTTATTACTGAAGACATAAATCTTTGAATACTTTTCATTGTTAAATAAAAGTTTCAGTAATTTCCTAAAACAGCGGTCACTAGTTTTCAGCAAATGTTAATCAAACAGGAGGAAATAATGCATTTGTTTTGGACTATTTTTTGGCGGATTAATCCATGTTTGGTGCTGTATTGAGTATTTGTGGCAGCAGAACAGTTTTATGTGAGATTAAGAATTGCATTGTAGCCATGTGAAAACAAATCTCACGATTCACGTTGTTTGTGTGTATGCCGGTGTGTTGTGTGTGAGAGAGAGCTGTTGTGCCACTCACCTGGGGCCTGTTTCACAAAGCAGGTTCAAAAAACTCTGAGTCTAACCCGGAACTCTGAGTTGATCTACTCTGAGATAGGAAACTCTGAGTTTTCGGTTCCAGAACAGCAGATTTGCGTTAGGTTGATCAACTCAGTGTAGTTTGACCTGGAGTTAAGCGCGTGCACCACAAGTAAAAAAAGACAGCATCAATGGAGCCCTGATTCGACGAGTCACCATGGCAACGGGGAAGCGAAGGGCTACGCTACAACTGGAATTGGAAATATTAATGCGCTCATACGGAGAGTTTGAGCAGGTTTACACCGCTGCCGCAGCAAAAGAGAGGGAGACGGTGCTGGAGGACATTGCGGCTCGGGTCAGTGCATAAGTTTAAATGTAGTCCTGTTGCAATCACAGTAATATCACAGGGGGAACTGCTTGAGTGGGAGTCTATTCATTTATTTCATTTAAGTGCAACCCCGCGGGGGAGAAGCGCAGCTTAAGATGAAACATAAAAACATTTTTCAAACAGGTAAAACCTCAGCACAGTCTCATGGTGACGCCTCATTTTGAGCAGGTTTTACATCGTAAAGTAAATATTACCGTAAGTGGCTGTTTTTTATACAACATATCAATGTTGTATAAAAAACTCCCATTTGCAAAAAAAAACGCAGCGCAACACACAATATCTGCTGTGATATGAGAGCATTACTGGTTGTTAATGTTGGAAATGTAAGGAGGGGTGAGATGGACTGTGACATGAAACGGTGTTGTGCCGTATTCAGCCCCCTCGCATTATGGGCGATATTCTGGATCAGAAGGCTATATAGGAGTAGTTTATATACCGGTAACCCAATTAAAAGCACACACTTTTGAACCTATGAATTGCAAGAAAAGCTGGAATTATATTTAGAAACGCTGAGTCAAATACATTCAACTTGCTCAAAAGATCCATTTCATTCATTTTGTAATTATGGCTGCAGCATATTAAGGACGTCTGATAATCATCTCCCGACGAATATTTAATTCTCTTTGCGAAATGCGTCACCTTCATTCACGGGATCGTTATCAAAATGACACGCCATGGTAGTGTAAATATTCACCACCTAATATAACTTCTATTGTAGGCCTACTGAATCACTTTTATACGTTGTATACAAAAACTCCCGTTTGCAAAAAACCGCAGCGCAACACAGAATATCTGCTGTGACATGAAACGGTACCGCTCAAAAAGAGAATTGCCTGGAAATGCAAGAACATCTATAATCAATAGTCTGATAATCATCTCCCGACGAATATATAATTATCTGCGCAGTAATGCTGCAGCTTCATCCACAGGATTGTTATCAGAAGGACACGCCATGGTAGTGAAATAGTCACCACCTAATATAACTTCTAATGACTGATGTTTTCAGTGATTTTCTGAAAAAACAGACGGAACTATAGCAGAACTATACTTCGCCAAAACTCGCCCGCTGACTGAATGAATGAGGAAATGAAACACCGTGTGTGGCTGAAAGAGGGCGGAGACAGAGAGAAACTCAAGGTTTTCTGAGAAAAACCTGGTCCCGACCAGGTTAGTTTCAGAGAGCATGTTACCACGGTAACTGACCGAGAGGTTAAGTTACCTCTCTTTGTGAAACAGGCTTGAGTTACCCCTCTGTCTCTGGTTTGAGTTACCTCCCTTTGTGAAACGGAAAACTCTGAGTTTCCCTCATTTCAGGGTTAACACACTCAGAGTTTTCACTAAACCTGCTTTGTGAAACAGGCCCCTGGAGTGCTGAGTAGAAGAAGGGTGGAGCATTTAGTGTGTGTCCAAAATGAGCAGGGGGTTGTTGGAGAAGATGGATCTCCAGTTTGCAAAGTGTGGCGTCTAAAAGTGAGTGCAAAGGGTCAAACACTGTGAATATTTTCCAACATGTTGGAGAGAATCATCTAGCCTTTTTGTGGGGACATGGAGACAAAAGTCAGAATATTTTGAGAGATAAATTGATTGTGACGAAAAAAAAAATATTTTCAGAAATAAAGTTGGGAGATTGTGACAAAAAAAATCTTAATATTTTGAGAAATAAATTTGCAAGGTTGTAACAAAAAAAGTTGTAATATTTTGCAAAATAAAGTCGGAAAATTGTGATTAAAAAAGTCGTAATATTTTGAGAAAAAGAGTCAGAAGACTGTGACAAAACATATGTTGTAATGTTTTGAGATAAATGCGAAAAAATTGTGACAAAAAGTCAGAATAAATTGAAGAATAAGTTGAAATATTTTGAGGAAAAAAGTTGACATGTTGGAGATAATCATCAAGCCATTTATGATATTTCCTCAATAATTGTGATATCAAAATCTCATATCGTGACATCCCTAGTGTGTTGTGTTGTTTTGCTCAGTGGCACAGAGAAATAAAATAAATCCGACTTTGGACCCATTTATTGTTGTTGTTGTTGTTGTTGTTATTGTTCTTTTTATTGGATTTTTTTTTACAAAATCTGGAATAATGATCCTGTGTGAGAAAGTAGAGTGGGACAGTAAGAGTAAATGTACAGTACATGAGGTCAATAGAAAGTCTTTCTTACTCGACTGGTGGTCTGAGTTTAGTGTTTCACCGTTTCTTCCCCCACTACCACGGAAACTATCACTATAGGCTTAGGTTAACCTTGGTGTGTTTTCATAACACAGCCTTATTTTTCTCCGCTCCGTCGGCCTTTGGTAGCCCTTTCTCCTTGGATGTCTCAGGAGCGTCCTGGATGCTAATCCACCCACTTACTGTATTTAACATGAGGCTCAGACAGAGTGGTTTTCTGATTTTCATTGTCTAAATGCCTTTGCCGTGGATCTCTCTGTCACATTTTGTTACAGTTGTCTTTCTCCATCACTATTTCACTTTATTGACCTTGTAGTTTTACTCACTCTCAAGTGTGTATTGAAGATTCAAAAGACAAAACAGTTTCTCAAGTGTTTTCATAGAAAGATGCCACAATGTGAATCACCCAGTTGGAAGCAGAACAGAATTTGTCAAGTCAGAGGTGCAAAGTTTAGGGAGATAACGGGACCATAGTTCAAGTTGTCGTAGCCAATCAACACTTAGAATATTGTTTTGGGAGCAGACGTGATGAATTTTGAGAAAGGAGGGTTCATCTCCAGTTCATAAATTGCATAAATTTGCATCACAGTTGTAGCGCCTGTGGCCAGATCCTCCAAGTTTATTTAGCATCTTTGATGTGCTGTTTTAATCATCCAAATAACAGCATTAGCAAAGCACTTAGTTTCTCTGTGTGCCTACTAATAAGCTGCAGTGTTATCAAGTGTATGATAACGCACCTGCGAACAAGGAAGTTGTAGAGGAGGGCCGTGTAGTTGCAAATGTTTTGGTTCTAGTGCCATTGTGATAACCTAACCTGATCTTAGGATAGAGGGTACAAAATACTAGAATACTACAATAGATAAGCTATATATATAGGGAAATAGGGGAATGGAGAGAAGTTATATACATGGAGAGGATAAGAATGAGAGAACTGGTTTTAATTGCTATGTTTATTATATAGTTATAATAAATATATTGCACTTGAAACAATAAATTGCACGGATTTAAGATTTTACATTGTAAACAAGAAGGACCTGACGCACCGGATGTAGACTGTTAGGATAAAGCCTGCATGACAGATACATATGAAACAGTAATGATATGAGTGACAGATTTAAGGATTGTTGTTTTGTGTGGTTCTTATTGTGCATGTGTATCGTGGTGATAGCTCTGAGGAAGAAGCTATCTCTCCATGTTTGTCTGTGTTTTGTGTGACCTGGAGCGCCGGCCTGAGGGCAGCAGGTCAAACAAGTGATGGTCGGGATGGGAGTTGTCCTTAATGATGTTGGCAGAAATCGGGAGCTGGCGATGTCCTCCAGGCTGGGCAGAGAGCAGCCAGCGATCCTCCGGGCTTTGATAATCATTGTCTGCAGCTCTCTCCTGTCCGCTGCTGTGCAACCAGCATTCCACGCCGAGATGCAGTATGCTCTAGACAGTAGCTTGATAAAAGGTTACAAGCAGCTGCTCCTCTAGGTTGTTTTTCCTGAGCACTCTCAGAAGGTGGAGATGCTACTTGGCCTTCTTCATCACCACCATGGTCTTAGCGGTCCAGAACAGGTCGTCAGAGATGTGCAGCCCGAAGAATCTGAAAGAGTGTACTCTTTCCAAGCCCGTTGATTTAGAGCGGGCCTGGGTCTGGCATTATTTCTTTCGTTTTTGTGGTGTTAAGTGTGAGATTGTTTACTGAACACCACGCTGTCAGTCCTTTGACCTCATCTCTGTAGCCTGATTCATGTACACCAGAGATGATCCCCGACCACGGTGGTGTCGTCCACAGACTTTATAAAAGTGTTTGAGGGATGGGCATGAGAGCAGTCAAATGTGTAAAGTGTGTACAGACGTGTACTCAGCACAGCCTTCGGCGGAGCCAGTGCTGAGTGTTGGGGGCCGAGTCTGACTGCTTGTGGACGGTTAGTTAGGAAGTCCTTAATCCAGCGACAGATGGTGGGAGAGGCTCAGTTGGGAAAGTTTCCCAACTTGGATCTCTGGGATGATGTTACTGAAGGCTGAAGTCCAAGAGGAGCACCCTGACAGTTCCCCAGATGCTCCAGGTGGCTCAATGCGGTGTGGAGTGTTATACTCCTGTGTGTTTATATAAAAGACTATAGAGAAAAAGAGTGACAATTAAATAAATAACTCTGTCTGACAGTAATACAAGGATATCAGTACTTTGTCTTGCATTTTGAAGATTGGAAATAAGGATCTGGTTTTGTGCAGCATTATAAATGTATCAATATAGAACTGTTATGAGAAACCTAAATATAGAATGATACAGAATAAATTAATAATAGTGCAAAAGGACTTGGAAGGTTTATCACATGGCCTTGGTAAATACTTTATTCTGATTGTTCTTCTCGGTTTCTATTTCTGATTAGTAGACTCTTGCTACAGACTAACAGTGTTGTGATTCTCCAAATCATTGGTTTTATTCTTTAAACAGATGTGTTGAACATTGTATCAAGTGTGATATAACGACCATATAAATATATTCATTTCTATGAACAAATTCTTTATATGAGCACAGGCAACGGGACAAGATGGTAGTAGCTGAAGCGGTCTGGTTTCTGGTCCTAGCCAGAGTAGAATTGACCAATATGCAGATTTCTTTCTTTGTTTTAGGTACAAGACTATGGCCATTACTTCGCAGGCCATCCTGCTTTGATTTTTCGATACCTCCCTCCTTCAACTGCTCTTGCTTGGACCACACCTATCTTTGAGCTTGACATTCATTTTGATCTCAATCTAACACGCCTATAAAGTTTTATGATGGTTGCTGTGTTTTTGTAGGGGTAAGATTTGTCCACAGACATATAAACACCTTGCAAAATACTCAAAACCTCCTCACCGCTGTCTTGGCTGGTGGTCAATAATTAGTGTCTTTAAGCTGGAATTCTAGCCGTGTATTAAGCAGCATAATGTAGAGTGAGTGTCTTTATTGTCCCGTACGTGTTGTCTGTTTGTCCCCTATTTTCTCCTCTGTTCTTTTCATTCACTCTCTCTCTCTCTCTGACTTTCTTGTTTCCCATCTTTCTGAGTTTCACCATCCCTGTGTCTCCCTGTCTCTGTAGGGAGGAAGGACAGTGTGTGGAGGGCATCATGGAGATCTTCGACATGCTGCTGGCAGCCACCTCTCGGTTTCGTGAGCTGAAGCTTCAGAGGGAGGAGTACGTCTGTCTGAAGGCCATGATCCTCCTCAACTCCAGTGAGTGTTGCTGACACAGACAAACCGCAGTCCACGCTTTATTTTCCCTGGGACGAATGAGATACGAGCATCAAATCCTGTTTGAACCTTTCCAATCTGTACATCAGTGTGTGTGTGTGTGTTCTTGGTTGTTACCTAAGCCAGATAAGTTTGTTAACTGACACGATAATCTGGAACCGAGTGGGTCAATGACACCTGTTTCAAATCTCACCCACATGATAAAACAAATCTGACCAGAACAAATTGTGTTTGTTAGCTTACAGCCAAAAAGTTAGTTTGTCAAAATAATGCTTTCTGATAAAGTTAATTAAAGATCCCCTCCAGTCAAAAATAGTTTTTTCTTATGTTTATGTCTCCTCAAATGTCTGACATTCACTATACTGACATGTATCTGTGCAGAGTTTGTCACTAGAGGAGTTTTGACACTCTTCTACTGAACAGGATGATGTGTGCGCACTTCCATAAAATCTGAGATTTAATTCATTTCAAAATCCAATCACTGTCTAACAGTGACATAAACAGATAAAAGATGATCCTAAAGTTGGGTAATTTGATGAATATCAGTAATCGACAATGCCAAAGTGCATCGCTGATTGTTTGGGGTTTTTGATCGATAGCAGATCATTGTATTTTGCTAATTAATTGCCAAAAAACAGCGCTTAGGGCCAGTAAAACTTTCACAACTTACTCTGTAAATGAAGGATTTGTTGCAACAGAAGTTGTTGATTGTTGGAACAGTGGAAACATTTACTAAGACAGTTTGGGCACTGTTTTTTTTTTTTTAATTTAGATTATTTTTTTGACCTTTTCATGCCTTCACTTGATAGCAACAGGAGAGAAAGCGCATGACATGCAGCAAAGGCCCAGGACTTTAGCCTCTGCATATGGGGCGCCCACAAGCACTGAGCAACTAGGCACCCCGCTAGTCACCGTTTTTGGCACACAACACGACTCCTCATCCTGATTCTGGGTCTGACTGACACCGAAACTATCACTGCGTCCTGTCTGAACAGCCCATTTGGTGAACGCAGGGGCCATGCGGGCAGCACGGCGAAGTGCTTTCTGGCGCTCTGCAGCACTTCTGTCTCCCATCTGACCCTGGCGTAAACCTCAAACATGTATGAATCCTGTCCAATTGAGACTTCACAGTATATTATCTGTAAACCCCTTAGGATCATTTGGGCACATAATCTGTTCAGACCTGCCATAAATCGGGAACACACTTGCGATTGTGAGGAGAGCCGAATCGGACCCCAAAATCCGCCCAAAGAGCTCTTGTGTGGGGCTAGCATCATTTGACAGAAGTGTGCACTTCAAGTTTTCTAGTATTTCATTGAGTTAAAGTTGGATATAAGTCGTGCATTGAGAGCCTCGCAATAAAATATATTTTGCAACAAAGTATTGTGCTCAAGGGTTACACAATACAAGTCTTTGGATGGCCCTCCCACAGGAGTCAGATTGGCAGAGCGGTGGGCTTGTTTGAAGAAGATTTTGGATTAAATGACCTGTGAAGATCGACTTTACTGCAGTGTGTCTTTTGTTTTTTAACCTTTTGTGCATTGTCAGCGGTCACTGTGTCCTCCGCCGGCACCGCCAGCAGCCACTGTACAGGTTTCATGGAGGTGAGCGGCCTCTCTGCATGTCCTCGCAGAGTTTAACAAAGTTCCTCCCTGACAGACGCACACAGGGTCCTCTGCCAGACTCCGTTCTCTCTGTTGACTCTGCTCCACTGCAGCTGGCGTGAAAAAAAGAACAAATTGTGAAAGAAGTGAAATTGAGTCTGAAAAGTCAGAGAGAACAGGGAGGATTTTTTTTTTTTAAAGATTTATGTATTTGGACAGATGTAAGGTTGTGGCTCAACCGCTCAGTCTGTCTGTTCTGGTGGGTGGACACGGTGATCTACGGCTTCTCCTGTCTCCAGCCGTTTTCATCCGGAATGTCCATCGTGATGTCATTAGGGGCCTTGGTGGTTTCTGTTTAATTGAAGAAACTCAGTTGTTTACATGTGCTGTAGTTGATTTTTAGTCGTGTAAATGTTACAACTTGGACTGAAACCCACATGCACAACGCCCAAAACTAACTTTTTAAATCTCAACTGCCTAAAACCCAATTCAGTTCAAAGATTCACAACAAACCTAAACTGTTTTACAACCACAGAGATGTGAACTGGCCTGTCTCATTTCTCAACTCAAACAGTGTCACCTGAGACTTGTTTAACAACGTAAAAATGATTGGCTTTTTCAAGCTTCATAGGAAAGTCTGCTGGTCAAGAGTTTTGGACGGAGGCTCAAAGAAAGCAGGGAGAGAGAGAGAGAGCAGTGGTGGTCGAGTGAGCTACCATTATCCGTAAACAAAGCATTGAATCAGAGAAATTAAATAGTATTTTCTCTGTTTCATCTCTATAGAAATGCACCTGTAGCAAGTATCTCACTTTCTCTGTCCTCATTTATATTTTAGGATTCTACAAATTATATCTAGCTACAAAAAAGCCTGAGTCAGAATTTAGAACAGAGTACAGAGAGTAGTTGTCACTGTCTTGTCTCGTCTCGTCTCATTAGGAATCTATGATCCGAACTGAACAATCAGTATTCTGTTACTTTAGTCTTGAAGAACATAAACAGCTGCCTTAGCGGACTACATAACAAATATAAAAAATATACTGTATATAAAGTGACAAAAGGCCCAATACTTTGGCAGGTTATCAGTCTACCTCTGAGTTAAATATGATGTCTTCTTGTTTAAATGTGGCTGTGCTGTGTTTTGCAGATCTTTGTACAAACTCCCCTCAGACAGCCGAGGAGCTGGAGAGCAGGAACAGGCTGCTGCGTCTGCTGGACTCTGTGATCGATTCTCTGGTCTGGGCCATTTCCAAACTGGGCCTGTCGTCCCAGCAGCAGACTCTTCGCCTTGGACACCTCACCATGCTGCTCTCCCACATCCGCCATGTCAGGTACAGCCAAGGACGACAGGAAACAATGAATCTGCAGCTTCTGAATCTAGAGGAGAGAATCGAAAAAGCACAGAGAGACATTTAAACTCTTGCCAACTTTATATCTGCCTTTTGTATTAGCACGCTCTCACAAACGTAAACACATACAGAATTGATTTACAGTTGAGGATGGGTTGAAGATGTGTGGGAAACTGTACTTTTTACGATACTTTTTTATTAAATTCCTTCAGTGTCTTCACTACATTTTTATATATATGCTGTAACTTGACGGAAACATACAACTGCAAGGCGGCCAATCTTATGGATCGTTATCGTTTTATCGATATGTGTGTCATGTAATCCATCTTCCCTTTCTCTTCAGTAACAAAGGCATGGACCATCTTTCCACCATGAAGAGGAAGAATGTGGTGCTGGTGTACGACCTCCTCCTGGAGATGCTGGACGCCAACACGTCCAGCAGCAGCAGTCAACAGTCGTCCTCGCCGAGCTCCGACACTTGCTCTGAACAGCACCACTTCCCCACAAACCAGCCGGCCGCCGACAACACCACCGTTCCTCCACATGGACCTGCTGAAGCGTTGATGCTGGACAAACACCTGCAGGGTCAGGTGCCCCTCCAGTCCTCTCCTCCATTTCAGAGCCTGGACAGTAATGAGTAAGTTAAAATGGAGGATGTTTTAGGTCATTCAAAGTAGTTATACCACCAGGGAAATTGTATTTCCTTATTTCTTTCATCAAAGTATCATAGTGAGAGAAGAATTTGGTGTGAGGTGGAGATTTGGGGATTGGGATGTTTTCAGATCAGTTGAAGAAAGAAGAAAAAATAGAGAGTAAATGAAGGAAAGACAGCCACAGAATGAAGGACATAAAAAGAGTTGTAAGGCAGGAAAAAAGAGAACTAGGAGGGCACAGAACTCTGCCAAGGCCGTGCTCTCTCATCTCACAGTCAAAAGATAATTGATGTATCAGCGCTGTGATTCAGATCCCCTTTAAAAATGAATGGGTTTTTTCTTGCCTACTCTACACCTTTCACCAAGTTTAATGAGAATCAGGCCGGTGTTTTCTTCTGTAATCCTGCTGACAGAAAAACAAACAAACCAAAAACCTACAGTGCTGCTTGAAAGTATGTGAACCAAACTTAGTTGTGTTATAGACCAGATTTAAATCTTATTCCTCATCAATCGACACACAATACATCATAATAAAGCAAAAACAGAATTTTAGAAATTGTATTAAATGTATTAGTTAATGAGTAAAATAAACGGAAATATCACAAAAGTTTATGATCGCTTTACTCAGTACGCTGTTAATGCACCTAGGAAATAGTTCCAGCCGTGATTCCTCTTTTGTATGAAGCTACAGGCCTTACACACCCATCAACATCATCAGATTCTTTATATCTGATTTATTTTCTAAATTATAACCTATATAGGCCTTTACACACCCATTAACATCACCAGATTCTTTATATCTGATTTATTTTCTATATTATAACCTATATAGGCCTTTACACACCCATCAACATCAACTGATTATTTATATCTGATTTATAGTATATATTATAACCTATATAAGCCTTTACACACCCATCAACATCAACTGATTCTTTATATCTGATTTATAGTATATATTATAACCTATATAAGCCTTTACACACCCTCAAGTGAGCCTCAAAGCATCACTCTGCTGCCAGATGTGCAGCTGAGGTAGGACAAAAGGACAGAAGAAGGGGAACATAAGAAGGTATTGCAGGAAAAGAAAAGTAAAATAACAAAGACAGGAAAGGAAGGTAAGAAGGAAAAGGAAATCAATATTGAACTTCTTTTTATTTGAGCTGATCTTATGCTGTTGCTGCTGAGTAGAAATACTCTCAGCAGCATGTCAGGCTGCTCCTTAATGACAGTAAATGTACTTGTGCTTCTCCACTGGTCAACAGCTGTGATAACTTTCCTCACAGTTACATCCAGCCGGGGCAGTGGTCACTGGATGAAGGAGATGCAGGTCTACCTGTGGAACCAACAGACTACATCATGGCTGATCGAGTTGTCATGGAAACTGCCTTAAATGGGTGACGGGACTAAAAGAGACTGAGCCTTAACCTTTTAATGGCTTTCCATCCCCCAAAGAAAGATCGAGAAAAGGAAACAAAGGAAAAAAAAAAGATTAAAAAAACAATAGAAAGTGCTGTTGTGAGGTAAAGTTTGTATTTCTCCTGTTAAGATGTTTTTAGTCTTTGAAAAAAAAAAAGTTTTTGATTGAATGTATATTGTGTGCATAAATATTTCTTGTGAATGTGCACTACAGTAGGTGTTCGTGAGAACATCGCTGAACCTCTGCCAGTGAGTTTGAGCTCTTTTTTGATATGCAGTATTTGTATCTCTTTTTTCACCGTGGTGTAACATCCAGAACAAGTCGTCTTAACCGTCTGCAGTGTCTTACAGAAAGGTGCATGTGGTCGTACAGTTAACATCCATTCCCATTAGGGTTGCTAGTCATGTAGCTAAAAGGAAAAAAGGGCAGTGTTTTTCTATCTCACTGTGGTGTTTTTTTCATCCACTTCTACTTGTGTACTTTGATGTTTTAATCTGTGCCTGTTCATCCAGGATTTTTCTACTCTCTACAAACTGTAGAAAAGTGTCAGTGGAGTCAAGAAGCAGCAGTTTGTGGCCTTTTGAACATAATGACTGTTAATGTGACCTCTCTCTCTTCTCTCTTCATCTGGTTCAACTAAGGCTGGATTTACACAGTGCAATGTGTGGCACAGATATTTTCTTAGTTAACAGCATAGACTGTTAAGATGGACGACACCTCTGTCACTGTATAAAAGTGATAATAATCCCAAATAATTGTGATTAAAGATATTATCCTTATAGTCTTCAAAAATATACAAAAAACTCTTAAACCCACTGGAATCACTTTACCTTACAGTTACAGTGCCTATAGAAAGTCATGTTACCCTTTTGATGAATAGTCATTTCTTTGCTTTACAGCCTGAATTGACAATACATAAAAAAAAATCACGCTGGAATTTTAATCCCTTTTCAACCCTGCTATTATAGTTTTTTATTTTTTATTAATTTTCACAAATTTTGAAGAGAAAATTCACTTTAATATTGTAAGGCAAAATATGTAAATCACGCTGGAAAAATATTTTTTTTTATGTATTATTATTTCAGGCCTTAAAACAAAAAAAAAGACCATTTCAAACGGGTATCATGACTTTCTATAGGCACTGTATTTAAGAAATGTTAACACAGATGGGTCCCTTATTTAAAAAAGCAATTATTAATAACTGTAATATAGTATGTCATAAAATGCTCCAGCAGAGCAGACTTGATCTAACTTATATTGGCTGTTGTTGTTGTTGTCGTTGATAAATACATACACAGAGGTGTTACCTGTACATGCGACGAACACCGTTCATGTCAATCGTGTGCGGATTATCCTGATAATGGATATTCACCAGTCAGTCAATATTATTGTGAGGGTTTTTACGCCTGACCAATCGTGAGTCGATCACAGCTGTCAGCCATGAGGTTCCACTCCTTTCTATGGCATCAATCAACTCATTAAGACCAAACTTCAAAATAATGATAAGAACTATGTAAAAGTACAGAAACCATCTCCGGAAAAAAAAAAAAACTACAGTTATAATATGTAATATTATACAGTGTACTGCAAATACATGTTGATGTGTTACCATCAGTGTGGAGCTCATCAAGCTAAGCTGCCAAATGTTTATGAAATGTTAGCATTTTTCAAACTATTTAAGTGTGTATATGCAGGGATTTAAGCAGAGATTTCAAACTTTGCAACATTTTGAGGATGTTCATCAATTGACTTTTAACCTGAACATCATCAGAAAATGGACGGAAAAATATGTGCAAATCGTTTACAATCTGTTATCTTTTACAGATAAGATCAATTCAAAGTAAGTAAAGATAGAATACACATGATTTCCTACATAAAAACCCAATTCTGCTGCTTCTTTAAATGTATTTGACTTTGACAAAGAGCCTCTGCTTAAACAAAGGGAAATAAATGTGCATAGGCAATTATGGATATGGTTTGTTTAGGTTTAGTTTTTTATATTAAAAGTTTTAAAAGCCTTTATTAACCAAGTAACTGACCATGGTGGAATCATCAGTGTTCGCCGCTGTAATTTCTGCACTTCCCTGAAAGTATTAACACATGTGATGGTGAGCATCAGTTCAAATCTGGCTTGTCCGTTGTTCTTGGCTTCACAGACACAAGGAACTGTTGGCCATAAGTCCTGAAACCATTTGTCTTCTTACACATTTAAAGCCTCGTGTTCTGGGCTTATTTGCTGTGGTGTTTTTGATGATGTACTCTTAAACTGTTCTCTTGGAAGAGAAGAGCGTTATTTGATTCCATTCTAGTCCAAATAGCTTTGTTTTGAGTGTGTGAGTGAATCCTTGAACACATCACTTAGGTTCTTTTTGGACATCAGGTCATGATCTGTGCCACTTCTCTGCCAATGTAAATTCAACCTTACTGCCAGATTATTCTACCACTGCTGATAGACAGATACATGTTCACTCTCCTTTCTTTCCTGATGTCTGTAGCTTGTACATGCATGCACACACAAACACACACTCATCCAAATCTGATGCTGCAAATAATTCTGTCCGTGCACAACACAAATATTCATATCTCAGATGTTGTGAGTTTTTGCCTGGCAAACCTGTCAGACTTTCTCTAGACTTTCACAGCGATATGGTAAACATGCAGCCACAAATCATAGCAAACACACTTTGTCAATCAGAAATGGAAATCTATTCAACCCGTGAATAAGAGTTCACAAAATAAATCAAACTTTACACATACAAGTTTTGTTGTTTGTTTCTGTTCTGCTGAGCGTTAGGCTGAAGTCTATCTTTAACATTATGGATCAATGATAAGATTGTAAATAAAGTATGTTTAACTTAATATGTTTAAATAAATAGTCTTCAACTGCATTACTGAATGTGTGTTTTAAAGCTGAGGTAGATCTTTCATGTTTATTACAGTGTTAACAACAATCTGTCCTTTCAAATCAGTTTTTGCTGTTTTTCCTGTTGGATGTTTTCCTCCATGTGGCCAACTTGGAAACCATAAGATATTAACTATATGAAAATATGTGTGTACTATAACATTATTTTCCATTTTATACTATACTATACATTTTTTCACTTTTTTCGACATACTATACTATACTATACATTTTTTCACTTTTTTCGGCATACTATACTATGACTTTTTTCACTTTTTTCGGCATACTATACTATGAATTTTTTCACTTTTTTCGACATACTATGACTTTTTTCACTTTAACGACATACTTTACGGTGCCTATAGGAAGTCATGATAGCCTTTTGAAATAGTCACTTTTTTGTTTTACAGCCGGAAATGATAATACATAAAAACATATTTTTCCAGTGTGATTTTTACATATTGCATTCAAGTGAATTTTAGTTTCTTTTCCAAATTTCCAAATGAAAAACCAGAATAACAGTATTGGAAAAGTGATGAGTCCCTTCAGAATAACCATTTTAAACATTCTCAGGTATAACCAATCACCTTTCAGATTACACACCAAGTGAATTGGCCTCCACCTGACCTCAATTGAGTTGTTTTTGATTACTTCAGAATAAAATCAGCTTTTCCTCGAGGATTCTTTAGAGGCAACAGGGAGATGGAATCACCTGCTAGGTATTGCTGCAGGTCTCACTTCCTCCGGTGCCCATGGGTCAGCTGCAGGTGCAGGGGACGGCCTAGGTGTTTCTTTTGGCCTGGTGTCTCTTCTCCCCTCACCTTTGTGACGAAGCCGATGAAACTGTGGTTCTCTGCAAGTTATAGCTTCCTCAGGACCTGGTCATGGCACCACTCTCCCCCTACGATGACGTTAGTGCTGTCGGTTCTGACTCCCTTTCTGAGAGACAGTCTCCGGGATTTTTAGGGCTTGATCCTGATTTGAACCCACGACATCCGCTCGTCCATCCTTTTCAGCAGATGTACATGCTGCGGTCTGAAGGAGGCTTGTGACATCGTCCATGTACATCCTCAATGGGGGTAGTCTCTTCCCAGCTGGGAGCTGGATCCCTCCGATCATTTGTCTCGCACCGATGAGGATCACCTCAAATGCTGCCATAAACAAGATGGGAGAGATGGCACAGCCCATAGTGATGCCTACCTCAAACTTTTGCCATCCGGTGGTGCAATCTTGGAAAGGAAAGCACATCTGCAGGTTGTTGAAATAGGATGCAACCATGGTCTTGATGCAACTCTATGGCATAGTTGATCAGCTGGTGTGGGACTGATCCATATGCATTTGCTAGATTGAGCCAGACGACATGGAGATCCGTCTTCCCCTTTTTAGCCTTTTGGATCTAGTCCCAGATCATTGTGGAGTGCTCGACACACCGTGGGAAGCCTAGGACTCCTGCTTTCTGGCACATAGTGTCTATGTAGTTGTTTTCGAGCAGGTAGGTGGTCATCCTTTTGGCCAGCACGGAGAAAAATATTTTTCCTTTCACATTCAGCAGGGTGATGTTCCTGAACTTGCTGATGTCTTTTGAGTTCATTTCCGTGGGAATGAAGACCGCTACAGCTCTTTGCCATTCGGATGGAATGCCTTGCTTTTTCCAGGCAGCTCTCATCAGATACCATAGCAACTCCAGCACCTTAGGGCAGTTGTTATTATAGCTTGTAGGGAACTCCATAGGGGCCTGGTGCTGATGACGACCTTGCCTTCCTCACGACCTGCCTAACTTCACTGAGATTCGGGGGCATGATGTTGAACTCAGTAACTTGAGGTGCAGGCCAGGGCACTTACCCCGGTGTTCCTAACTGGGCGTTCTTTGCTGGATCACTCTACTGCGCTCTGACGTGCTGTTCCAAATGCTCCCTGGTGGTTTCGAGCTTCCAACTTCCCACTTCCTACTAGTAGTTCATGGTAACACAAATAACTCACCGTGGTTGGAAAGATGCTTTTAAAAGAGCTCTGGGATAAAGTTGTGTATAGGCACAAGTTAGGAGAAGGATATAAAATATTTCAAAGGCTTTAACTATCCCTCTGAGTACTGTTCAGAGTATTGTCCAGAAGTGGAAGACATATGGATCCACCCAGAGCGGGCCGCCCCTCCAAACTGGAGGACCGAGCCCGGAAAAGATTGATCAGGGAAGCTACCAAGAGGCCCATGGTGACCCTGAAGGAGTTCCAAGTCTAAATGGCAAAGGTTGGTCGATCTGTGCATGTGTCAACAATTTCACAAGTTCTACATGTATGGCAGGGTGGCAAGAAAGAAGCCTCTTCTGAAAAAATGTCACACTGAGTCTCGTAAAAAAACATTGCAGATTCTGATGCCATGTGTCAAATGGTTATATGGTCAGATGAGACCAAAATTTAACTTTTTGGGCTGAACTCCAAGCGCTATGTTTGGCAGAAACCAAACACAGCACACCACCAAAAACACACCATCCCTACAGTGACGCCTGGTGGTGGCAGCATTATGTTGTGGGCTTGTTTCTCTTCAGCAGGGACTGGGCAGTTGGTCAGGACTGAAGGGAAAGTGGATGCTGCCAAGTACACCCACATTCTTGAGGAAAACCTGCAGCCCTCTGTTAGACACTTGAAAATGGGCAGGTGGTTCACCTTCCAGCATGACAACGACCCAAAACACACCTCCATAAAAACAACACAGTGGCTAAAGGACAGGACGGTAAATGTCCTAGAGTGGCCTAGTCAATGGCCTATACTGTGACTTTTTTAACTTTTCGACATTCTATACTATGATTTTTTTTATTTTCAACACATTGTACTATGACTTACAATTTTTGACATACTATACTATGACTTTTTCGACATACTATACTGTGACTTTTTTCATTTTTACAACATACTATGTGACTAACATTTTTAAACATACTATGCTATGACTTTTTTCGCCATACCATACTATGATTTTTTTTCCTTTTTTGACATACTATACTGACTTTTTTCCACAAACTATACTATGAATTTTTTTCAACATTATATACCATGACTTTTTTATTTAAAAACATTTGAGATACTATACTAAGATTTTTTTCCATTTTTTCGCCATACTATACTATGACTTTTCACTTTTTTCACCATACTATACTGACTTTTTTCCACTTTATTTGACATACTATACTAGGACTTTTCACTTTTTTCACCATACTATGCTATGACTTTTTACACTTTTTTCGACATACTATACCATGACTTTTTTCATTTTTACAACATACTATGTGACTAACATTTTTAAACATACTATGCTATGACTTTTTTCGCCATACCATACTATGATTTTTTTTCCTTTTTTGACATACTATACTGACTTTTTTCCACAAACTATACTATGACTTTTTTTCAACATTATATACCATGACTTTTTTATTTAAAAACATTTGAGATCTATACTAAGATTTTTTTCCATTTTTTCGCCATACTATACTATGACTTTTCACTTTTTTCACCATACTATACTGACTTTTTTCCACTTTATTTGACATACTATACTAGGACTTTTCACTTTTTTCACCATACTATGCTATGACTTTTTACACTTTTTTCGACATACTATACCATGACTTTTTTCGACATACCATACTATGACTTTTTTCCCTTTTTTGACATACTATACTGACTTTTTTAGTATAGTATAAAAGTCTATACTCTTTTTTTTTTTTTTCAACATTCTATACCATGACTTTTTTATTTAAAAACATTTGAGATACTATACTAAGATTTTTTTCCATTTTTCGCCATATACTATGACTTTTCACTGGTATAGATATTTTTTTCGACATACCATACCATGACTTTTTTACTTTTTTCAACATACTATACTATGACTTTGTACACTTTTTTCCACATACCATACTGTGACTTTTTTCACTTTTTTCGGCATACTATACTATGACGTTTTTTCAACATAATATACTATGACTTTTTCAACTTTTTTCAACATACTATACTATGACTTTATACTATGATTTTTACAACATACTATGTGACTAACATTTTCAACATACTATGCTATGCCTTTTTTGACATACTATACTGACTTTTTTCCACAAACTATACTATGACTGTTTTTTCCTTTTTTGACATACTATACTGACTTTTTTTCCACAAACTATACTATGACTTTTTTTCAACATTCTATACCATGACTTTTTTATTTAAAAACATTTGAGATATAATGCCAAGATTTTTTTCCATTTTTTCGCCATACTAAACTATGACTTCTTTCACTTTTTTCACCATACTATACTGACTTTTTTCCACTTTATTTGACATACTATACTAGGACTTTTTTCACTTTTTTCCACATACTTTGCTATGACTTTTTCACTTTTTTCACCCTACTATACTGACTTTTTTCCACTTTATTTGACATACTATACTAGGACTTTTTTCACTTTTTTCCACGTACTATGCTTTGACTTTTTCACTTTTTCCACATACTATACTATGACTTTTTTCAACATACTATACTATGACTTTTGTTCGACACACTATACTATGACTTTTTCACTTTTTTTCGATGTATTATACTATGACTTTTTTTCCAACATATTTATACTATGACTTTTTTCCTTTTTTTTTTACAACATACTATAATATGACTTTTTTCATTTTTTCGTAATTCTATACTGACTTTTTTCACTTTTTTCAACAAACTATACTATGACTTTTTTCCCTTTTTTTACAACATACTATAATATGACTTTTTTCATTTTTTCGTAATTCTATACTAACTTTTTTCACTTTTTTCAACAAACTATAGTATGACTTTTTTCACTTTTTTCAACATACTATACTATGACTTTTGTTCGACACACTACTATGACTTTTTTCACTTTTTTTCGACGTATTATACTTTGACTTTTTTTCCGGCATACTATACTAGGATTTTTTTCACTTTTTTTCGATGTACTATACTATGACTTTTCTCCAACATATTTATACTATGACTTTTTCCTTTTTTTTTCAACGTACTATTATATGACTTTTTCCTACATTCTATACTATGACTTTTTTCATTTTTTCGTAATTCTATACTGCCTTTTTAACTTTTTCGCCATACTATACTGACTTTCACTTTATTTGAAATACTAGACTAGGACTTTTTTCCGACAAACTATACTATGATTTTTTTTTCACTTTTTTTCCCATACTATACAGACTTTTTTCACTTTATTCGACATACTATACTATGACTTTTTTCCATTTACTTTACTATGACTTTTTTCACTTTTTTTGCCATACTATACTATGACTTCTATTCTACATACTATGTGACTTTTTTCACTTTTTCGACATAAGTTTATGACATAACATTTTTGATGTCATGCATGTGCACACACTCACACACCCAATTTGATGCTTAAAAATATTTGTCTTTTCATAACACACATGCATTCATCAGATCTTATGAAAGCAAACAAACAGCAGGAAATCATGGCAAACACAGTTTATCGTCAATCAAAAATGACAATTGACAAATGCATAAATAAAAGTTCACAAAATAAAATAAAACACACATTTTGTTGTTTGTTTCTGTTCTGTTGAGTGTGATACTGAGATTATGTACAAATTAGGATCAACACTGAGTTTCAAGTCACTCTATAATATTTGGGATCAATAACAATTTAAATTCTGTATATTTAATGTTCTTTGATTGTGTATGTACACAGCTACATTCAATTCCCAAAGGATCACTTACATTCATGTTCTACTCCAAGTCTGACGCTTTTAGATTTTGACACCAATCCATCAACTGCATGACTGAAGTGTGTTTTAAAGCGGCATTCAGGTAAATAATTCATTTTTATTACATTATAAACTACTTTTAATAATCAGAATTTGTAACCTGTTTTATATTTGACACCTGCAGAGCTCTTCTAGTTCACGGGGCCAACTCAGACAACGTTGGGTCAGTTATGAACAACAATACTAAATTGTTTTTAAAGGGTTAATCAGCTAAATGGCAGTTATGTGCATTGTTGCTGTTAATGTCCTGACATGTAACTTCCTTCCAGAGCTAATATTTAAACCTACACTAGCTTAAGAGGAAAATATCTCACACCAATGCTTAAAATTTAACATGGCACAATAGTGCCATGTTAAATTTTTTTTTCAATACCACACTCCAACTCATACGCAGGAACAATAAGTTAGCAATTTCTTTCTCAGTAGTTTGCCCTTATATACAAAAATCATCAATAAAAATGATCAATAAGAGCTTTAAAAGTACATTATCTGATAAAGGATAGGATAGTTCTGTTGGCTACAGAAAGGCATGTCTGCAGATGAGTCACTGCCATCATTAAAAAATTATCTTACAGATAATTACTCTTTAAATGTCTCTCCATCAAACTACATTTCTGTACAAAATGTTCCATCATGAAGTGGCTGATTTCTATGAAAACCAGTAAAAATAGCTGCAGTGGTAGAAAATGACTAGTGTACTCGTCACTTTTTGGATGCTTTGGTAATAACTGCCCCTAATCCTTCCTATTAGATTCCAGGGACTACAGTGAATGTACAAAAATGACAATATACTGTAGATATTAAAATACATTTTGAGAATTTTTTTTCTTCTTTGCACTGTGTTTTGAAGATGTTTGGTGGGGACGTTAGATGGCAAATCTACACTTAAAAATAACAGAACTTAAAAAAACGAACCAGTGATATGGCTTCTTTTGTTTTTATAACTGTGGTGTACACAGACAATAAATATATTTTTAAATACACCAATAAAATCCTGTCAATAAACAAAAGGTGAAGCCTTCAGACATGAAGGGCAGTGCTTCTTTTTTGTGGAAGGGATAAGGTGTCTGAGCTTCCACCTTTATAAGTCCATTTTGGACCTCAAGTATGATAAAGTCTTTCAGTCCTCATCAGGAGAACTCATTGTGAGTCATGGCAGTTTTCATGTGGGCGGAGGGCCGTTGGTGTAGCGAAGCATGGGGTAGAAGGAGCGGGCGAAGTTGTTGGATAGTGTACAGCTGTAGTTCTCCTCTGATAGAGGCACCAGGCAGGCCAGAACCAGAAGCAAGAAGAAGAGCAAGTGTAAGGGGAAGGCAGCTCGTAAAACCCGGTAGAAGAAGGGTCGCTGTGGGGAAGAATCCCTCCTCTCCTCCCTGAATGTGGACATTAAGAAATGGTTAAATTAAATTTTTTTAACTTTCTAGGTTGGAGTAAAAAGAACATGGTTTCAACAAACACACACATTTTTAAAAATGGGATTTTTCCATGTTGTAAGCAGCACAAAGTTCTATTTTACGCCATTATTTTTATTTTGGTGAGCTGTAAAACGTACCTTCTAGTCACTGGTTGCCCCACTGTAGCTGTCTGTAGACCTGTAGCCTCCTCCTGACACAACAAACAAGTCAGTGGTGTTAATCAATTGTGTCAACTTCCAAAATGTCACCTAACGCTTCCAAAAAAGTCATAGTACAGTATGTTGAAAAAAAGTCATACTATAGTATGTCAAAAAGTGAAAAAAAGTCATACTATAGTATGTCAAAAAGTGAAAAAAAGTCATACTATAGTATGTCAAAAAGTGAAAGTCATACTATAGTATGTCAAAAAGTGAAAAAAAGTCATACTATAGTATGTCAAAAAGTGAAAAAGTCATACTATAGTATGTTAAAAAGTTAAAAAAAAAAAAAAGTCATAGTATAGTATGTTGAAAAAGTCATAGTATGTCAAAAAGTGAAAAAAGTCGTATGTTGAAAAAGTCATAGTATGTCAAAAAGTGAAAAAAGTCATAGTATAGTATGTCAAAGTGAAAACAGTCATAGTATAATATGTCGAAAAAAGTCATAGTATGTCCAAAAGACACATTATAGTCCAAAAAAGTAATACAAGAATAGTCACATGTAACTTAACAGTGTAGTATTTTTGCTTTACTCAAATAATATGAATTATTTTGTATTTTTTTAACAATACAATACATTTGGTGTAAGTCCCTGCACTCAGCCTGTGTCCTGTGCTAACCAAAGTGTTCAGGTCTACCTTGTGCAGCAGCAGAGGAGAGCGGAGTGTTCCCAGACCAATGCTGTCCATTTCTGAGCTGGTTGAGCAGGTTTCCTGAGACACAGACAGCAAACAGACTATCAGATAAGACTGACAGAGGTCACATGCACATGACTTTAACTTTTATAGCATCTCATCTGAAAAATCCCTGAGCCTAAAAGTGAAGTACTGAAGGTCTGGTTTTACTTTTAGGTTGTATTGCTTAATTTGCAGCCAGATGCAATTAATGGTTATGCTATAGTTCCCTAAAGGCCCAAATTGTTTTTGTGATGATTTTTTATAGATCTGCAATAGCAGTCAGTTAGTGAAAATAGGAATATCCTTAAACCCAAGAGAATGTTCATTCTCATTCATTATAAGAATTGTTATGTTTTTATGTATGTTTATATATTTTATGTAAGCTGACCTGCTGTGTACTGATAATAAAGGTTCCATTAATACTAAGAGTGATGCTCTATTTATGACTCGTCATGCACTTTGCAAGTGGATGAAAAGCTGATTCCAGTGACTAAACTATTCTCTAAATTACACTCACAATTATGTGGATTACTTTCTTGGAAGAACTAACTCAACGCTCTCTATTATATAAAATTACAGTCTTTTTCCAGGAACCTTCTTGTAAATAATTCAGAAATGACAGAGCTGTAAAATAAAGTCTTACGTCACAAGTGAGTTGAAAAGGTTTAACAGTGCGCCCAGTGCAAAATCACAGAGCACAATAACATAGTTCTGCTTATTTGAGTCAGTGTTTTTAAATAAAATAAAGGTTAGATATGACTTACCAAAGTGCAAATATATTTGCATAAATACAAAAAAATAAATATATCCAAAAATGATACAGCTGTAATTTTCTTCATGGTTAGCTAATCTTTAACACTTTTCAGCAGGAAAAACACCCGTATAAGAAAAGAATCTGACAGCAGAGCCCTCATGCACAATGAAACCAGACTGTGATCAAAAGTCAAAAGGACCCACCAGTCTTCCCTGCAGCGTGTGCAGGTCGGCAGCCACCTCTCGCAGCAGGAGATGCAGTTTGTTACTGATGACGTGGACCTTCTCCTTGGCCTCCACGCTGTCTTCTCCGGTTGCCTCCAGGAGGAGCTGAGAGGAGATCTCCTGCAGCGAGGAGACCTGCCGCTGGCGGCCGCACAGCTCCTCTTGCAGAGCCTACAGCGGGGGGGGGGGGGGGGCACGTTTGTAGGTTATCCTGGATTCAGCCTCTTTATAAGACTCAGGGGAAGTTTTACCTCTGGAGCTCAACTTTGATGACAATGTTCATATTTCTACATGTTTATATGTGTATGTGGAAGCTCAGTGCAGAGTTAAATGTACAAGCCAGTGACGCAAATTGAATTCGTCAAAGTTGTTGTCACAGTTGCTAACCTGAAAATGTCAATAAATAGCTTTCCCAGTGTTCTTAATTGTCACCAAAGAAAGTGACCAAAGACTCAGACTGTGGCTGACTGTAATGTTGCCTTTGACGATTTCAGAGACTTTATATTTGAAGTCAATCCTTTTTTTTTCTTTCTCTGTAAAGGGGGCATTGTACTTTCAAAAATGAAACCAAATGGACTGGTCTGTTGTTGATCCTGCAACAGGGCTTCAGCCCTCTCCTGTGCTGTGTGCAGGTCTTTCCCCCCACACAGTCAGACTCTGCACATGAAAGTTTTGTTTGTAAAAAGTGCGATAATACTGGGGAAAATCTCTGCTGGGAACTATTTGTTCTACCTGATTCCATGAAATTATCATTTTCAGATCAATTTAGACACATTTGTCTATTTAAATTTAAAACAAAACAGTTTACCTCCAATCCCCAGAACTGTTAGTGTCAAAGAGAGACTACATTTCCCATAAACCCTCTAGCTGTTGGATGATACCTGATAACAGATAATTTCACTGGTAACAATATTCTCATGGGGCCCTTAGCTCACTGAAACTCAAACAACATGCTTAGAAAATGCTTTTGGGCAATAAGAGAACAACTTCGATAAGTATTAAATTCTCACACACAATCCTTTAAATTTCCCCTCAGCTCATTAAAACTCAAACATGTTTGGAAAAAAGCAACTCAATCGAGTATTAAATTGTCATGGCAGTGATGATGAAAGGATGAGTCTTCTGCTCACTGTCAGTGTGTCTCTCTGCTGCAGCAGGGTGGAGCGGGCTGTTGACCGGTCGCCGACGTTCACAACGCTGAGTTTGTTTTCGGCCTGAGCGAGCCACAGCAGCAATGAGTGCAGCGTCTTGTGAAACTCCTGAAAGAGAAGAACCTTTTTTTTTAACATGCTCCATTTAAACGTTAATCACATTTTCTGAGCCGCGCTTATTATTTTAAACTTTCTGATGTAAATGTGTCTGACCTGACACTGCATGAGTGCAGAGTGCAGCCTCCTCTCCCAACTCTCCAGGCCGCTGCAGGCCTGTGTCCAGCTGTGATTGGCTGAGCTGAGAGCATCCTGCAGCTCCCTCAGCTCTGCGCTGTCGCCACGCTGGAAGTGGCGGCTGCTCAGGTTGGCTGAGATCATCAGACACTTGTAGCTGTTGAAGGTCTTCTGCATCTCCTACAGAATATAAAGGGAAGTGTTAATAAAGGACAGATGTGATGACGTGTTTATCTTCTCTAATGTAACTGTCTCATGTGATAACACGCCGTCGTTGCTGTTTACTTTTAGTTTCCTGATGTTGACTTCCATGTCTCGGATGCTGGTGGACGGTGCGATCAGCTGTAGCCTCTCGAGCTCCGGCAGCACCCTACCCAACCAGGAAGTGACATCACAGAGGTCAGAGTTCAGCTTCTGCCACTGCTCCAGGTCCTGCTTGATGCCTGTGTCGCTGTTGAACTTCTGTACTTGTAGCAGCTCCCAGCGCTCGATCACACCTGCAGGGACAAAAGAGTAACAGTTAATAACACTGATGTAAATATGTTGGGCTCTATTGTTGTATACAGCTCCATATTTATCATGTTTCTCATGATACCACTTCTTTTAGTTGGTCCTCTCAACAATAATTAATCAGGAGGGTGGCTTTAAATCCATTCATTTCCTGGTTAATATCAAGTGTAAATGCGAAAGAGCATTTGAGCATAATGTGACTGTGGGAGTTAATAAAGGGGCTAAATGCACTAATTAAATCACCACTTATACTTATAAGGCACTCACACAATCAATAATAAAGCACACATAGCATATCATTTCAAATCATTTGGGTTGTGGACTGTTGGTTGAATAACACTAAAATGTGTTTCTATTTTTTGTGACAATGTATAAACTTGACTATTAAATCACTTAATCTACAAAGGAATGAGTACATTAATTATCAATAAGAGAAATCCTTAGCTACAGCCGTGTCTCACATTTTCCACCAGTGTTGCAGAATTTAACACAGAAATTTAATACAGAGAGAAAACTCTTGAAGGTTCCAACATCTTTGTCTTTGTGAGAGAAAACCACAAGCTTATGGGAGAGAAGTGGGTCTACATTCTCTTTCACACCTGTACCGCAAACCTGAATTTATCCAGACATCACTGTATGTACGGGCTGTTTGTGAGTGCAAAGTCTGTTTAATCTCATATTGAGCCCATGTGTAAAAACAGCCATTCATCCTCCAGTGTATTCACAGAGAGCGGTGGGTGTGTTCATGAAGTTTCTATGATGCTGCAGTCGACACCAGAAGAAAACAAACCTACGATGGTGGAGAAGAAGACGGCTGATTTACACAAAGACGCCAACTACCAACTGGAGAGACGAAGAGATTCAGGAACTTCTGTCAGTAAGGACCAACGCCGAAATCATCCGACAAATTAAAAAAACGTTGAGAGACTCTGTTCTTTTTGACCATATTATGAACCGACACATGCGCCGACTCTCGCCTAAACCAAATAAAATATATCCAGTAAGTGTGAATGCATCTGACACTGAGAATCTCTGGCTGTGTGCTGCAAGTGTGAAAGAGAAACTCCAGTGACCCAGTGATCCAGTTACAGTTGTATTAAAAACTACACTTTCTAGAATTTTCCTCAGGACCTTGAATGCATCATTTCCCTTTTCTTCAGTTTTATTTCCCAGAAACTCCAACAGAGTGACCCCCCTCACTGTTGAGCATCTCTGTCAGTGTACCTGTGCTGGTCTGTTTGTCGGCCGTGCTGCACGTCAGACCCGGATTCTCCAACTCCTCCTCGTCGTTCAGGATCAGCTTGACCCTCTTTACGTTGTTGATACTGCCGCTGCATTCCGACATCAGCTTAGCCTGAACACACACACAAGGCGATTAAAACGATCATCTTCAGTCAAAAAACAAACTCACTTCGACTTCTTTGGATGATAGAAAGTTAAAAGACTGCGAAGGCCTTGATGTGCGTGTCCTTACGTAGCCCTGCTGGTTGAAGGGCGTACTGGTGGTGTGTGTGGGTGACGAGCCCAGGCCTCGGATCATTTCTCGTGGAACTCGTTTCCTCTCTGGGGAGGTGGGCTGGTGCCAGCTGGGTGGGTCGGTCACTGACTTCACTGAGGAGAGAGAGAAGGAAAAGTTTAGTAAAGGCAGTGTCAAATTATGGAGAGAAGAACAAAACCAAAAAGACAAAAAGGTTCAAAGAGAAGAGAAAGATAGGATACGACCCATAAAACACAAAGCATCTGAGACATGCATAAAGAATCCATGCAAAAACAGCATCATAAAAAACACACATGGATCGCACAAATAAATAACATCCATTGCCACATCATGTATAAAGATGTGATCTTAGTAAACAAATAGCTGCAGCGGTACACAGCCACATCTGTAGCTCAAGGTACAAATGTGGCAAAACAAAGTGCCTTAGATGTGAATTAGATGAGTGATGGAGGGTGTGGGGTACAGCTTGATGGGTTTGGGGTTGCTAGGAGACGGGACATTTAGCCCATAAGCACACAGTGAGGCAGCGGCATGCAGGGGGCAGAGTGCCTACCCGAGGCAGTGTTCACGGCTCTGACAGCCGCTTTAACAAACGACTCTGCGCCCTCAGTGACCTTCACATCTGTAAGACAGATCGGAGGTGACTCAATTAATTATGACGTGTGCTTCAAACTGACGTCATGCCGCTTCATAAAAGACTTCAAAGCTCTTCCAGAAGTCTGCACTTAAGGGATTGGAAGATCCTGCATACGACGATTTCTGGGTTATGGGAGGAGAGAGACACGAGGAAGTTCTTGTAGTCTGGCCTTGATTTTCTAAAAAACACTTTTCAGCAGGTCAGGTTTTTGACAAGTGAGCGTCCTTGAAGGCACCACCAAGGAATGCTCTCAAGAACAGATTTCTTCTGTCCTTTGAGCTGCTACACGACAGAAAGTCTGGGAGAAAATCAGTGTTCTCACCTATGTTGGCTTCATATATCTTATGTATTAAGATAAATCAAAAGCTGCCTGGACAGAAGGACATTAATGTAAAAACGTTTTTTTGGGACACTGTGAACAACCTCAATCTATGCAGATTGTATTTAATACACTTAAACTAACCAAACATGCAGCTATTATTACCTGACAGGGCGCTGAAGAAGCTGCCTTCCTCGTCATCCTCGTGTGACGACGATCCTCCCACGTCCACAGTGTGGTCCCACTCCAATGGGAGGGAGTCCACGCTGACGGGCGTCTCTCTTCCCGACCGCTCCAGGGGGGGCGCTAGGAGGTGGCACATGACCTGCCTTCCAGCTGAGACCCCACCTGCTGCTGGGACCTCCTCCTCCTCCTCCTCCTCCTCCTCCTTCTTCCTCGCCTCGCTCCAGGAAGTCCCATTGGATGAGTCATCCAGGTCTGTGTCCCGGTCTGACAGTTCCCTCTCCTCCTCCAGAACCTTCAAAAACATTGAAGAAGACGACATTAAGTATCAATAATTGTATCGTATTGTAATGTCTTCACTCAAGTTTAATTTCAAACTACAATGTCTTTCACCAAATTCAAAAGGCTTCATAAAGTCATAGACATTAATTTTTTTATTCGGAAACAAGTAAAACATTTCTTTCTAGGTGAAATTATACCATTATTGAAAATATTTTGTCTTGTTCCTCCTGGTTTCCTTGATGGATCTATTGTATTGAGCACCTAATAGTTTGTTTATTATCATCAGAAGAAAAATCACAGTTTCACTGTTATTAATGAAGTAGTTTATTATTGGACACAAGGAAAATTAAACCTGTCAGTCTACTTTCTATGTAAAATATTCAGGTTGAGCAGGTCGTCATAGAAGTAGGATTACATCCAGGTAACTACTACATCTCCCCACTAGATGTAGACAGTAAACTTGAGGACGTGAACTCCAGTTTAAACGTGTTTGGTCCAGCTTAGTAACGTTACATTCACTAGTTCACTTCTTTCACACAGACTTGAGCAGAAAGGCCTGGGTGATTCTCTCCAACATGTTGGAACAGATTCACAGTGTTGGACCCTTTGCACTCACTTTTAGACGCCACACTTCGCAAACTGGATATCCATCTTCTCCAACAATTCCCTGCTCATTTTGGACACACACTAAATGCTCCACGCTCAACATTTAAGGAGCAGCGCCTAAGTGTTTTCTCGCAGTGCCAAACAAAAAGAAGAAGCTGTCATTTATGGACACACTAGCTATTGTGTGGTGCATGTTTGTGCTGGACTGTAATAAAGAAGAAAAGTGCTGGAGGGGCATGTTTGCAGCGCTAACCGGGCGTCTGTTGACGAGGCGGTGGTGGAAGCGAGCCACTCTGCCGAACACCTCCTGACAGTAGGAGTGCAGCTCCTCCAGCTCGTCCTCGATCAGCACGGCGTCCAGAGGAGCGCTCTTTTGGATCAGGTTCTCCCCAAACACGATCAGGGCGTCGATCTTGTTGGTGTTCAGGGTGATTTCCTGCTGGAAGCCCTGCAGAGGGTCACATGAGGGGAGAAAAGGTCACAATGTCAGTGTGCACTAATTCATGCCATACTGCAGATTCAAATTTATAATAGTTTAACTGTCAGTGGGTGTACACTTACGTTCAGCTGCCTCATCTTGTCTTCAATGTCACTCTCTGAGAAGTGCTCCACATTGGTGAGCTGCAGGTCCATCTCTGTCAGCCAGACCAGGATCCCCTCACGAGTTCCCTCAAAGTCTTCTCTCTGAGAGGTAAAGTGCTGCAGGAGCACATAGCATTGTTTATTAAGAGTATAAACAGATTCTGATTTGTGTTGGTATAGTTCACCTCTGTTATCATCTTTGGTCCTTTGTTGATTCTATGTGTGTTCCCAAGGGTTAGATTTATCAGAGGCAACAAGGTTAAAAGTTAAAGGAGGTTTAAACCCACAATATCAGATTCCTTTAACAACAGACAGACCTTGTTGTTATATGCAGATGAGTCTTTGCTTTTCTATGGAACACTTCTTTTATTCCATGAAGCTCCAAAAACTAAGTACACTGAATTATTTTATGGAGGCAGAGCCAGCAGAGGTCAACTGGCAACAATCAGCTGAGTTCTTTGATTACATGCAACCTTTATAAAGCAACATAAACATCCTCCATCTGCCCGGCGCCACATGCGGCTGCCTGCCAATGTGACGCCTCGTGCCTCGTCACCGTCTGAGAGTTGACCTAAATCCTGACGGCTTAGAGCAGAGAGCAGCACGATACTACTCAGATCAGCTAGGAAGGTCTGATACGTAATAATGTTTGCTCTCTGATTTGTTATCTGGCTCATTTCTTATGTGTGCGGTTTGTTTCTCTTGCTGCAGGTTGAGGAAAGTTTCCTAACTGCCCTAAAGGAAGCCATCTTCACTGTCATATTCAGTTAACCAATCAGCTCACCTTGAGTCTGCGGAGAACAGAAGCCACCCTCTTCTGCAGGCTGTCCCACCTCTGGTTCCCCTCGTGCACCATGACTTTGAGCTTGCTGGCGGCATCAGTTCGGTTCTCCCGGGCCAGGCGGCGATACTGTTTGTTGACCAGCTCCAGCTGAGTCAGACGTTCATGAACCTGCCGCTGGAACGCCTGAGAGGAGAAGAAAAAGAAATATAAGGACTAGAGAATGAGAAGTTTTTTCCAGTTTTTAGTTTGTGTTGTACTGACTGAAAGGGTCAGTAAGTTATCACTGTTATCATGGCTTTGAACGTCACTCTAAACAATTCCATTTTATGTCAAACAAGGAACTAGGAAAAACTTCAAGAGAATATATAATACTTAAAGAGAAATGTATGCAGTGCATGTTATGGAAACATCATCTCTTTCCAGAAGGATAAGGGAGTTAAGGTGGTATGTTTATCAAAGAGTGGAAACTTAGAGTAGTTTCTCCTTAATAGTTAATGCAATTCTTCTAAGTTTTCTTGGGATTATTATTGATTACTATGTCTGTAACTCTTTATGCTGCTAATGGTGAAGTGAAGCAAAAGCGTCTGGATCAACCCTGGTGGCTGGCTGCAGTATATGTCATAAGTCCCGCCCCCTCCATTTTAGTGGATGGGTCATGGGCCAACCTAAAATTTCAAATAATTTTTTCCCACAGATGGTATGTGTCATTTAAGGTAGTTTTTAATCACACTGATAACTTTGGTTTTAATTAGTTATTTGCTTTATAAAAATGGGGTGAAACTCAGATGTTAATGACTGGCTGATCATCCATCTTTATATACAGTCTAACGTAGTAAGAGGTGAAAGAGATCGGAGACTCTCACAGGGTCTTTATCTTCCGAAAGGGTACTTGATTAGAATTGGATTTTTTAGGAAGGGATGTAGGAAGGAAAGGTAGGTATGTACAGCTTGACAAATTGAAAGAACCAAAGCACCAGACCTCCACTACCAGCAGCTCAAGGAGGATTAACAACCTTTTCCAGTCGCTTTATGGATTTAAAATAACCATTATGCTCCCACAGCTCCCATTACATGTCCCCGACAGTCAGCATATAGGTCACTGGTCTTCAGCAGGGATGAATTGCGTTTAAGCAAAAACAATCTACACTGGATCCCTGTTGCCGTGGAGATGAGGGCACTTGGGCAGTGTCCAGATTAGCAGGCGCTAATCCCTGTTTCTAAGCCAGAGTGACACATCAAAGGTCAAAGGTTACCTCCGTTTCTCAGAGCGACAGATACCTGAACCTGACGCTGCACAGAGAAGTACAACACAAATGTCTTCTAGTACTGGTCTCAACTTCACCCTCCAAAGCTGCAGGCAGGCTTTCATTTCTGTCATTTACCATTCTGACAAAATAAACAACAACAAACTGGTCCCTATGAGTCCCGATTCTGCTGTGTAAAGATGGAATGTATTCATCTTGATCTTGGATGCATTTGAAGGGGGAAACAAAATAAAAAGATGTTGCGGGTTTTAAAACTAAATTCTTTATCAGTTGAATTATAATTTCTTCTTTTGCTTTGTCATGTGTTTTTAGCAATAGCTCACTCGGTTGGCTCGTCAGTCCAACCCCAGTTTTCAACCTAGAAGGCTCAAACGTTTGTGTTGTGTATGTGTGAACAGGGCACACCTTAGCACCAAATGCAGGTAAAAATATGTACATGCATGTACATGTGCTTCACTTGCCACCCAAAAAAATAAAAGGCAATCTAGTAAAGGGCTGATTAAATATGACATTCATTGGGCATTTGACCGCTAGACATAAAAAGTTCAATGGTCAAAATATCATCATATGCACAAGAAAATCTAAATCAAATGAAAATGAACATCCATGCTCCCCAGAGGATGCATCTTTTAAATTTTGAACACTAATGGCTTCCTCCTCAGGCTAAAAGATGTACTGACATTTACTGAACACAATCATGTTACTAACTAGATTTTAATTTCCATCACAACAATACATATGTCCCTATTTTAAGGTCTGGTTTTATACTTTCTAACCACTCCACTCATCTTCCTGTTTCCAGTCTACCAAGGTAAAAGATTTCTTTCAAAACAAAAAAAAAAGAGACAAAGATTGGTCTCCTGACCTCGAACTTCTTGAGCTCCTCCTTGGCGCTGGTGTACAGGACGTCAGCAGAGTCGGGGTTGGCTGCAGTGAGCTCAGCTGTCTTCAGCCAGTCTTCAAAGCGAGAGAAGTCATCCAGGAACTTACACCAGAGCCGCCAGGTCTCCTCAATCCTGCACACAACAGACGGGGTCGTTCCACATTTTCATTTTTATTGTGTAATGAGGAGGGGCAACAGAGAAAAAACCTGAGAGAGTTCTTTCAAATATCTATGATGTTTTTAAGCACAGTCAGGTAATGTCCAAAACTGACATCATTTACATTTTATAGTGAGATTTCTGTTTATTTTGAGACGTAATTAGGCTTGAACCTCTATCTGTCCGCTCACCTCATCCTCCTCTCCATGGACATGGCACAGATGTTCCTCCAGCGTCGGTCCAGGCTGCGGGTCGTCTGCTGGATCGAGTCGTTCTCAGAGTCGCTGCCGCAGGCGTCTGCATCGTGGAGCATGACGTCGCACAGTGTCAGCACTGACGCCACGCTCTCCGTGTGCTGCTCGATGTCCCGCTGTAGATTCTGCAGGTCAAAAAGCACAGCAGAAAAATCACATGTTGGGTTTTATTTTATTTTATTTTATTTTAAGATCAAGGCGAATAACAGTGAACACAGCATACAGCAGTTTACTTCAGTTATTACTCTGCCGGTAACATTCATTTGGCCACAGCTCATAGGTTACAGTTCAAATTAAGGAGAATTTATTTTATTTTACAGAAAATTCCTCTTCCCATTTGACGTAGCCTATTAAAAGAAGAAGTGGAGAGTGAAAGTGTTTTCTGCATGTACAATTAACACTACGTATGTATTTATCAACAACAACACATGTAAGTTTCATTATTAATAGGCTGTATGCATGAAGAAATGACCATCTACAACACTTCCAATGGGCTTCTCTATGACTTTCACTTTCTCTGGGATGGATTCAATTGTTTATTACATAACATACTATGACTTTTTATCATTTAAATAAGGGGGATCTTATCAAAACGTAAGGTAAAGTAATTCCACTTTGTTTTTTAGCTATATTTGAAGATTGTTGGGATAATAATATTGGGGATTGCCATTGTTTTTATTAAATCTATATATCATCCCATGTCTATTAGACAAGCACTTGCTTCTGAGTGCAACAGATGATGTCTCAGTACAACGGCTGAGCTGAGTAAGGTTAAGTGCCAAAGAGTTCTCGGAGCCTTCAGAAGAGCAGCCGTCGAGTTAAAACAGGAGAAAACAATAACTCATATTGTCTTGATGGTTTTCAGAAGTGGGATTATTACTGCAACTCAACTTCGTGTGTGAGCACTTTTTGTCAGCTCTTGTTTGTTCAAAGTTACCACTCTCCGGGTTGCTATGGCGACAGCTGAAAGCTTAAAGAGCCCATCCACACAGGAGTCATTTCAGCCATCCTTCATCCACTAATGGAGAGAGCTGCAGTCTTTTTTTCTCTCAGAAGCCTGGATTTCTTCCTCACTTTTTTTTACCAGTTCACTTGTGTTTTCTTTCTTCACGTGTCTGCCTGTCTGTCACACGTCTCTCCCTCTCTTCTCATGAACCACTTCTTTTTCTAGACATCAACTCTTTCTTCAGAGACAGAGTTGTCAAAAGGTCAGTCTCCTCCATTGTTAGCATTTTGTGAGATGAATGTGTTCGACCCTAAACTCAATCATAAAATTAGAACAAGAAATTCAAGAACCTGCAGGTATTTGCCGGACAAAATTGGCCATTTCATAACTGTCAGTAGCTCCATGAAATGTTTTTGACAGAGCAGAGCTCTTTCAACGTTTTGAAAATTTGGAGCTTCTTAGAAAAGAAAAAAGCAATCTGTTGTGTCTAGCCTCTGATGGAGACACTTCAAGAAGCCATATTTATTAATGAAGTCTTCTGAATTAATGCAACGTGGGATCAGCTATAACTGAAGCAACAGGGGAGACGAAACTTTTTGTGTAATTGGAATTCAATTCACATGTAACTGAAAAACACACAAGATTTTTCTCATCTGAAGTGTTTATCGTATTCACTCCAAAGTTGTTTTTTCACCTGTGATGACACAGGTCCTCCTTTTGATTAAATCCACAGAAACCTGCACTCACATCTTCTCACTTCAGGCCCTAATAGCAGAGTCCACGTGTTGTTATACAAGCATGCTGTAGGACCACAAAGATGCACAAGTGCTGAGATTTTCATTTAAATAAACCAAACCAATAAACAGTCTTAGATTTGTGGCGACAAAAGAGTTTTGATGCAATCATTTCCTCAGCAATTCTTCTGATTTTCATGCCATTTATTTGTGACATCCTCGATGTCAAGAGGCCTAACAGGCTGAACTTTTTTGAGCTGTTGGAGCACTAACTGGCAGAGTTGATTTGTTGCTTTGACTTTAGCAGATTGGCCCTTTTCACTTCCATCATTCATAATTAAAGTTTCATGAGGCTGTGATTATCATAGAGATCACAACAGCTCATTTTAGACAATGAAATGTCTCCTATGGGGAGACAACTGGGCTCATTGAATCCACAAGAGTCTCATCTTTACAGTCAGACCCAGTTTATGACCTTCAACACTGTTTATAGACCTCAAATATGCACAAATATTACAACAGTCCATTTTAGAATAGGTCAATGTCTGGAGGTGCATAAAGTGGGCATGTCTGTAAAGAGGAGACTCGTGGGGAGTCAGAGAACACATTTTCATTCGCATATCTTGAGGTCAGATGTCAAGGGACCCCTTTGGAAATGGACAAACCAGTTTACCTTTCACCAAAATTTAGCATAACTTTGGAGCGTTATTAAACTGCTTTACCAACAAGCTAGCATGCTATGGTACCAACTGAATCCTTAGATTATCTAGTTTCATATGACACCGATATCTTCACTCTATCTCTAAAACTGGGCCTGCTCAATCCTCAGAAAGACAAAAAGTCGTGTGAGCAGGTGCAGGCAGGCTATAAATGGACTTACAAACTAAAATCCATTTCCTGTGTTTGGGCCACTCACTGAGGCCAGGCTCTCAGTGCATTTACCATCTCTCAGCCCAGTGTGACAGCTTCCTCCTTCACAAATAAACCTCTACCTGCCGCTTTCTGAGTCTCACTTTGTGGAACACATTATTCTACTCTTCTGTTATTTACGCTGTTCAGACCACAAGAGGGTGGCCGGGACCAGAAAGGGTTTGAAAGCAGGCCTGTATCGCCATTAAGTGAGTAAGGTACTCCCTGCCCTAAATTCCCTCAAAGTGCCCTGTGGTGTCTCCCCTCAAAGTACCATTCCATTCAGCCCTGCGCTCATCGTAAAGCTTTTTAAGCCTCTTTGTTACCTGGAAGTAGTCCGAGTTCAGTAGTTTATGGAGGTGCGAGGTGGAGGGAAATGCTGTGAATTACCATTTGGAAGTTTTCTTTTACTGAAAACTCTTGGTCCTCCACATAGAAACATGGTAGGTTCCTGTTATGTTTAAAGTATTTTACCTTTCCTTCTGAAATTGCACTTTTTTTCTGTCAGTGTGGTTTGGTGAATGGTTCTAAATTCAACACAACCAATTAGTCACTGCAGTGATGGAGTGATGGAGTGACACAGTTGCCGGACAATTTAAACCTATAAGTGCTGCAGTCACCTACAGGGTTCCTACACCTTTTCCAAAATCAAATTAAAGCACTTTTCAAGCATTTCAAGGTGCATTTTCAAGCTTTTCCATTAAAATGATGATTAAAGATGTTATTGTGCTTTAAACAACGAAAATTATGTTTTGCGACAGCAGTCTACAGGAAGGTGATACATTAAAGGAAAACTCAACCAGGTTGCAAAATAAGTCAACTGTTTGTAAATAGATTTGCCATCCTACAGTACATAACTTAAATCTCAAAATCACATTTCAAACCTTGAGAAAACGCCCATCGCTAAAATGCTAAACAGATGAAAGCCACTTTTTCATTTACTATTTGATCAGTTTCAAATGTCATTCACACTTTCATAATTGAGTAATATGCTGCGCAAACATTTCATTATTAAAACGAGAATCATTTTGTGTTCCCCCACCTGCTGCTCAGCTAGCTTCCTCTGAATCTCCTCGCTGTCGCAGACATCGTAGACCACCGGCTTGGCCAGCTCCGCCTCGATGCGAGACAGCCACGTCCGCAAGTTGCTCATGTTCTTATCCAGCTGTTGCACCGTCACCAGGGTCTCTTTCAGCTTTCTCACCCTACAGAGAGAAAAAATGGCGTGTTAAGGAAGGTGTCACTGGAGTTCTGCTGGTCAAAGATTGTGACACCTGAAACTGGTAAACTTCCTTTCTTCTACAGTCTAAAGACAAGCCAACACAAGCATAAGCATTTTACACATGATCCCTAAAGCATGGCATGTTTCTACTCTATTCTGAAAATTTCCAAAATGTTTCTACAACTCCTCAATTTTCATCTGTCAAGCAAGTGAGGTTTCACCAGAAATGTGAGTGTGATGTTCCCCTCCATTACTTTATGTTCCAAATGGATAACACTATTTATTATATAAAAGTGGATGTTGTTAATCTATTCATTTAACTGAACTGTCAGTACTTTAGTTGAACAAGTAGCTACTACTGAACTGACTGGAGTAAAGTGGAAAGTTCTAACCTTTAACCAATTTCAACTGTTAATACATTAGGACTATTATGCTACAATTTTCACTGTTTATTTAGTACTTTTAACTAACTTTTAGGTAACAATTTCAGCTATTTTTCCATTACTTTAAGATAATTTTCAGCTATTTATTTCTTCAATTTATCCATTGCTTTAAGCCAACCTTTTCAACCATTGATCCATCACTTTTCCCCAAAAACTTATTTGAGTTGTTGCAGACAGGCAAATAAAAGTACAACAGTTGCACACTGCGTCGGAGCGTCTGCTCTAAAGTGAAAAAGATTGTGGAATGATAATCCACAAATAATCCATTACTTTTAGCTAACTTTTAGTTAATTTTAGCTAACTATTTCAATTCCACTGTTTTTCAAAAACACATGAACAGAACTGATATCGAAAAGAAGCAACTGTGTGCATCTTTTCTGTTCAAACACATTTGATGTGATGAATGTCTCATTGGAGAGGAAAATAATCAGAATCGGGACACTTTGACATGCAGCGTGAAGACAACCTCACTACACAGTGCAGATATGTCCACAGTGAGAATCACACTCATCAGCCTGCCATTGTTAGCGCTACGCTCGGCTCTACAGCGCAGACTGGCACGGTGGACGCTCATCACAGCGTGTGGGAAGTGCTGCTATTCTCACACTTATGACACAGGAGCCATTATAGCAGAGCTGCAGAATGATCTACATCTAAATGGGAGCTGGGTGTTGTCTGGGAGAGAGACTACATTCCAGTTCAGCTCTCAGGTCAGTGACCTACTTCAGTTCAAAAACCAGCACAACCCAGAGTGGGTGACACCACACAGGCATGTGACTGCAGCCAGTGAGAGCATTTCACCAGGATCCACCTCTGAGGATCAATGTGTGTGGGAAGGTGTAAGTGTGTGGATGGCTTCCAGTCTGTCTGGGCTGTCTGGAGCTCTGTCTTCAACCTTAAACAAATATGTTATACTGTAGGTTATGTCATTTGGATTGTGAGACCAGTGCACGCTCCTGTGTGTTCTAAAAATACTAATCAGTATAAAGTGGAAATCAATCAATCACATTATTAGAAGTGGAGGATGATTTCTCAGTCCACCCAATACTGGATTTTCTAAGCACATCTAGAGGGAAATTTTTTTTATCTTAAGTTCAATCATAGGAGCAAAGAAAAGCGCCCCTGTTCTGGGCAGATTTCCAGCAGAGGCCGGGCCAATCACAAGCGTTTAACTACTATGGGGCGTGTTTGAGACACAGGGTAAAGATGAGCGCAGATGCGGCAGTTTTGAAGACAACAAAGATGGCTGCAACTGAACAAACTGAACGGTAGGGCTGGACTATATGGCCGAAACCTTCTATCCCGATATAAGTCCTTTCATATATATCGCATATACAATATAACCTGGTAGTTCCTATTGTTGTTGTGATATCACATAACACAACATGAGCATGGTGCTTTAAGTTGCAGGTAGGTTTTGGATTTCTGGGTGTTAGCATGCTGGCGTGTTAGCATTTTAACATGTGTGAAGGTGACATTTGAGTTAAACAATAGACAAGAGAAAAGGCATCTTCTTTACAAACTCTAGTGTGTATATATATATATATATACACACACACTAGAAACCTAGAAATAAACTCTAGTATACATATATTAGAGTTTGTAAAGAAGATGGTTTTTATATAGAAGAAGAATTCCTTTATTAGTCCCGCAACGGGGAAATTAGATTTTTTTCACTCTATTATTGTTATTCATGTTACACACACACAGGATGAGGGGGGATGCCAGTCACCAGTGCCCTGAGCAGTTGGGGGTTCCGTGCCTTGCTCAACAGCACCTCAGCAGTGCCCAGGAGATGAACTGGCACTGCCACCCCGAGCTACTGCAGTATATAAATATGTGTGTGTGTGTATATATATATATATATATATGTATATACACACACAAACAAACAAACATCACAACATCCTTACGGCTTAATGGTAACGTTTTATCAGCATTATAAAAAAATTGTTTAAGTGAAGCTCTGTGCATGCGTGCATGTTAGTTCAGATGCTGTTTTAGGTGTCCAGTGTCCATGTAAGCTAGCACAACCAGCAGAAGGATGCAACACACAGCTGCTATCCAACCGTCTCTGAAGCTGCGTCCTGCTTTACTTCCTGACCACACACTGAAAACTGTTTTGTGTTTTACATAATTAGACACACAGTTAAACAATCTCAATGCTGATGCTGCAATAACAGACACTGTCGGGGGGATGTTCCTATTACTATTTTTGGCTCCTGATGCATGTGCATGCCGGTGTTTATGTTTGCATGCAGATGTGCGCTCAGGGTTGCATGTCTCTACAGTGTGTAAGGATGTGGCGGTGCATGGAGAGGCGGAGAGCAACATCAGTGACACACACACCTAAATACAGACACACACAAGACGACCGGAGCTGGAGGTCTCAATTGAATTTGCTCTGAATGACTCTGCATGCGTCTGCCTGTCTACATGCCTGCACCGACAAAGCTCGGCCCATCCCCCTTCGCTCCTGCTCTCCATGTCTCCTCCACCTCCTCCTCCTCTTTAGCACAACAAAACAGTCGATGTGCTCCCCTTTCCCCTCCTGCCTCCACCGCCTCAGTCTGGCCGGGTGTGCTGGGGCACGAGAATGGCGAAATGTACTTACGGGCTGGGCTGGTGAGGAGGCTACTCCATAGAGATGGTTCCACCGCTACCAAACATTAGCCCCCCACCCACCCACCTCCTCCTCCATCCATCCCCTCCCTCATTTGAAGTCCGCCTCCCTCCTCCTCCTCCCCTCTTTCAAAACATCTGGATGCAAGAACAGGTTCACTCGAGGACACTCATCATCAGGAGCTCCTTTGGAAAATGTTTATGGAACTAAATTATTTTCTTGATTCATGTGTTGATTATTGTGATATGAGTATTTAGTCTAAAATGTCATTAAATGGTGAAAATGTATATCAAAGACTTAAATGTGAAATTTATAATGATATCATTTAAGAAGCAACAAATTGCTTAACTAAGCGTTTTTCAACAATTAAGTCATCATTCTCTCATCAGTGAATCTGAGAGTTTGAACACGTGAACTTGTTGAATGTTTTGTATTTAAAAAGGTAAAAGGCTTAAAAATAATAAAGAGCTTTCCCTTTGAAGTAAATACACTCTAATACCATTCATCAACGGTTGATTTCACAAAGAAGTTTGAGAGCATTGACCATGACTGCTTTGTTTTCTTTGATTTATTATTTATCATATCTGGATCATTTGGGAGAACGGGTCCTTTAATCTGGAGTATTTTATAAATGATGCTTAAATTTTGAAAGACAATTTCAAGTTATTATAAAGGAACATTTGAGTGCTATGCAATTTTGGTGAAAAATAAAATACTGTTGCACTGTTTATGTATGTGAAATGTCTCTGTTTGGATGGGCAGCTAAGCAGGAACATAGGCCATCTTAGAGGCCCTTAGGAGTAGAAAAGTATAGATTTAGACTGGAAACAAACTGTTAAAACTGTAATATCGCTTTACAAGCCCTGCAACAACAAACAAGCAGTAACAAAGAAAGCCTGTTAAAGTTAGCCCAGTCTCAAGCAGATTACAGGTGCAGCTTTCAATCCGTGTTACCGTTTTTGGATCCCACCTCGGATGTTACTGACTGACCCAGCGGGGGAACCTCAGTGTGGAAAACCTCCATCTGCCACCTTCTCCCATTTTAAATAAACCAGCATGGGGTTCAGTGCACTAAGAGCAAGTCATATATTAAAGGATTGAATGATGAAGACGGGTTAGGGCGACAACAGGTGGAGGAGAAAAAGGAGGATTGACTCAGAGGGAAAACGTAAATCTAAAGCCCCTTTCAGACATGGAATAGATAAACATCACCGGTTTCATCTATCTGTTACACTAATGGCTTTATTCAGACATGAGCCACAATGATCATGTGATGTTTGGTAGCTGGTGGGAGAGACGGAGCAGTTTCACATCTGTAACACAGTGGTATGTTGAAACATAATGATACTTAGAGCAGTGTTTTCTGTTCTCTCACAGGCTGAATGAATATCAGATATGAATTCAAGTGTTTTGCAGTGGCATCCTTCATTTATGACTATTGTGAGCCCAATGGACACTCGCCACTGCCTCTCACAGTGAATCGAATGATATATTTTCTACATTATTTATGAGAGAATTCTGCTGCCATAATATCCAAAAGTGCACTGAAAATACATCAAGTTGAGAGATGTAATTCCTGTTTACTTAAATACTTTGTGTTGATGGTTTTGCAGTCCATCCATTCACTTTTGCATGCCGCTGGTCTGGATGGAAATTGAAAGTACATGGATAATTAAAATGTTCTCACTCAAAGTGGGTCTCTGTTTGTTATGAACTGAGAGTGTTCATACATGTAGCACTCAACAGGAGATTGTCCCTGTCAGATGAGTTCTTGCTCCTTAGAGGTAGACTGGCGAGAGTAGAGTGGTAGAGCGTGCAGGAAGCAGGACACGGCGTGGATTACACCGCAGTTACGCGGCCGGTTCGTATGATCTCGCCGACGTCCCTCACAGAGAGAAGTTCCTGAGTCTCGTTATCTCTCCACTTTGACATTTTGTTGCCTTCTTCGTGTAGATCACCCTTCTCTTTACCCTTTGTTTTCTTCCAGTTTTCGCGCCAGCCGCATGATGTATACATCATCAACACGCCCATTCGCTCGCTGTGAATTCTCCGAACAATGAGCTGCTGTATTTACACATAGGCTCAATCACAAAGACTTTGTACTAGACTGCCGGCAGAGTAAAAGTCTGTTTAAAGTGGAATTCCGGTGTAAAATCATCCCAGGGTCTTTTTTGGCAAATGCATACATCAAATAAGCCACTGAGACATATTTTTTTTATGCATGAACTATTAACGGAGAAGTCCAGTAGATTGCTTACAGACGAATGCGGCTAATATTGATTAGCTCCGGGCAGCACCGTGAACACATTAAAGCGGCTTTTTTAACCACTAATTCTGCTGAAAATAACAGCAAACCTCTGCATTAGCATGAGAAGAGTCCCTACACAGAAATTAAAGCACCAATGGGCTCCTTCCTTTGGTAATCAACTTGAATGGACTTTACTATGAGAGGAGCTGGTACAGGGGCCACTAGGTAAGTCTTTAAAAACACTATTTTAATAAACTCCGGGTTCACTAACTACGTTGTTGTTGCTTTGTTTTAAGTAGAGTGACTGTTCTCATGCTACTGCAGAGGTTTGGTGTTATTTTGAGCAGTATTAGTTGTTAAAAAGACTTTTAATGCCTTCACCGTGATGCTCCCGAGCTAGCTAGCGCATTACATTACATTGATTATTATTATCAAATGCATTCACAGTGGCGGTCATAATTTCTCTTATTTTCACTGGGAAAAATTTGGCTAGTGGAAATTCTGATTGGCTGGTAGAAAGTTTAGAAAGTTACCAGCCACATTGGCTGGTGATCCAAAAAAGTTCATTTAGAACTCTGGATAAGATCAAGGTTGCAGTGCATACATGAAAAGGGCTTTATGGTGTTTTCTTTGTGCACAAAAAATATAACTGAGTCAGTTGTAGTTGTATCTCTTTGTGTATTTAAACTTTGTATATTAACCTGACAGAATTCAATTCAAACTTGTGTTAAAGTGATATGGAAATGTTACCAGGTCCGATCTAGTTTGATTGCCTGCATGGCTTTTATGTAAAACTTACTGATTATACCGAAACCCCTGCATGACAGAATAAACTAAGAAAGTGATACACACTAACACACCTATATTTCAGCATCACTGTCACACAAACATAAACATTAACTCCCAGGCTACTCCATCTTTCATCTCACAATCCCTTGTTCAAACTTAACAAATGGCTGTGTTATCCGAGCCAAGCCAGCAACACGAGAAGTGCGCCCTCATCACCATGACGACCAGATCTACAACTGCCTGGAAACAGAGCTGAGTAGTCGTGAGTTAGTGCTGTGTTGTCTTTATGTGGGCATTACACTGCCAGACAACTTGACACTAAATAATATGTAAAAGCTCCACGTGAAATTAACGACTCGACAAACTGCAGTTTAGAAACAAAAACACTGTGTGACAAAGAAAGAAAGACGTTTGCTGTAACAGTTGTGAGAAGATGGAGACAGCGATGGAGAGCAGGGAGATTGTGTTTTAAAGACAAACATCTGCCTCGCGTGCCTCTTATTCAGACAATGAGGAGAGAGGATGGTGGCCCCTGAGGCTGAAGGGCTCGATGGCACAAAGGCTTGTGTCAGCAGACTGCAGCTGCTGGCCCGGGTGACGGAGCACCCGGTTTGTTTTGGGGGACAAAGGCAAGCGGCAGGCCAATGTCAACGCATCTAATCCCTCTGCAGTCATCTGCCGTAACTTAGTGACGCAGACAAAGGCTGAAGGACGGTCCTCACTGACTCTGAATCAGCTTCTTTGCAGCTCCATCAGTGCTTATCAAAACCTGTGACCCAGTACTACAGGACTCCGGCAATGCACCGACCTATGAAAACACTGACTCACTTCATTGCTGTGTAGTAAGCTACTTCTCTGCATGCTGTGCAGAAGATGATCGTGACGGAAATAAGTCATAAAAAGGAGTTTGTAATAAGAGACTTTAAGTCGTGAATGTTTACGGAGGGTCACTTGAGACTAATGGGATGGTTCAATTTCCCGAGTTGGGCAGTAGTTCTTCTGACTTTGGTGTGTTCATGAGGTTTAAGTCATAATGGAGTCATGGTGGAGACACCATGGACGCTACAAAGAAGATAAGAGTGTTTCAACAACATGTCGCAGTTTGAGCAGCATGTTCACTAAAACCACTTAAATCACTTGTTTTGTGGGTTAATTCTTCATGCTACTGTTATAACCATGTTACAAATTTACAATGCTATGGCAAATTTACAATGCTATGGCTCAGTTGGTAGAGCGGGTCAATGCTGGCCAATGTCTGAAGGGTTGGTGTTTCGATCCTCGCCCTGCCCTTCTTTTGTCATGGTCGCTGTGTCCTTGGGCAAGATACTTCACCCAGCTTGCCTCGTGTGAATGTGTAAGACTGCTGTATGTTTGAGGAGGTTGTCCGAGGGGCCATAGGCGCTGATTAGCAGCCATGCTTTCGTCAGTCTGTTGCTGTGACTACTGTCATAGTTTATCACCACCATGTATGTCTGTGTGAATAAATGGAACCTTGACTCAGTAAAGCTTATTGAGTACTGAGAAAGGTGCTATATAAATCCAATCCATTATTACTATGCAATACGAGAAAAATAAAAAAAATAAAACTTCATTGCGGTCAACTAAACATTTACTTCCGGATGTTGTGTACCATTTCGCAATCTTTCCCAGTTGCTCATTTTTCTAATTATTCCGACATGAATGCAGAATATGAACTGACTTCAATACAGCCTTCAAATTGATTTTACACTTCTGATACAATATTTTTAAAAAAGATACTTGATCAATTTTTCTTCACAAAGGAAAAAAGACAAAAAGTCGTTGGCACACAAAATAGAATATTTCTTACTTTAATTGTTAACATTCTGCACATAGTGCTGGTTCAGAAAAAAGTCACTGAACACAAACCAACACAGCTGATTTTCTTCCCTGCCTTTTCTTTGGGTTGAGATCTGATTGTGGATATGCTTTTTTTATAGCTTCAATACCTTTGATACTATTAAATGTGGACACAGTTTGAAACGTGTTGATACTTTTGACACCCTTAGTTTCAACTAATAGTGGTTGTTTGGTGCCACAAAGGTTTAATATTTACTGCAAATCAGAGCACAGAGAACCAGTGAACAAATTGCATGTGTCATCAGCTTCCTGCTGCGCATGTTTCATTGGCTCAGAGAGTTGGGGTGTGTCCTCTCTCAGCGTGCAGAATCTGTGTGGATTAGACTACCGGGGGTTAAGTGAGGGCTGGAGCCACCTGATCCACTGAAAGCTAGTTTTAACCCTGTCCTGTTTTTGTTTTTGTTTCTAAAGCTGGTCCTCATTAATGAATATCTACGTTTGTGGTAAACAGTAAATAACCTAATCCATTATATACTTGCTTCTTAAAACTGCTCAATGGTTTTGAGGGGGACAGAGCCGAGCAGGGGAACAACATGGAGGTGACAACGGGGAGGTTCCTGATCGTGTTAAGAGCTTGTGAAGGCGACCAACAGTGGCTTCTCACCCCCCTCAAATCCCACAATGGGTGATGATAACATTATCATTATAACACGATACATGTTACACATATTCAGTGAGGTGCTAATACGTTGTTTTTCCTGATGTGGGCCCCTGAGTTTCATGCTACAGCATGCATTGATATTTTAGACAATAGAGTGCTTTCAAATCTGTGTCAACATTTTGAGGAAGGCGCTTTCCTGTTTCAACTGTACAAAATAGTTGTTGAAGAATAGACAGACCTGAACCTTGTTCAACACCTCTGTGATGGTGATGGATTGGAACACTGGCACAGAAACAGGGATTTTCTGTGGCTGTGATGTAATAAAATCTAAAATCAACAGTGTGACAACGGAACATTCCATCACAGACACGAGGCTCGTGCCTCAGCAGCGGCTCATTAACAGGCTTAGCCTCGTTATGCTGGCCGGGGGGGGGGGGGGGGGGGGTAGCTGAAGGGAGGGCAAATCCACTTGTGTGTGTCCCCTCACCCTGCACTCAGGTCGCCCTTCTGTTGTTTATGACAGAGGGCGCATTGCTGTACTAACAAAAGATTGACACCCTTACTCTCGTTGCCCCTCTGGCTACACTACTAGGTTTTTTTATTCAAATATGCACAGTATACCGGTGTTTTCACGCTCCTAAACCAGAGATGTGTGGAAACGCTGCTGAGTCCGTTTTAGTTTGAAAAGTCCGGACTTGTGTTTTATTCTGGACGGGCAGAAACGGAAACATTTGTGATTTCATTCTTCTTGTGTGTCTTCGGTGAGGGATAATGCTCTCAGTAACCGCTCCAATATGTCCCATTACCTCTTTATACTATCGTATTACTTTCAGTACCAGTTCCATCTCGACGTTGGCCCAAGATAATAAATCTCTGCTCTTGTTTTCTTATTTCTGGTCTGCACATGCCCACGCGAATAGCCACATGATATCTGTTTTCAGGTGTGTTAGACATGGACAGAGATGATTTCTGATACAGAGCTAAAAAGCGTATGTGGACGGAGATTATTTTATTTTGAAAGATCATTTTAGTTTTGAAAACAAAGTCATGTGGATGTAGCGTCTACTAAACCTACTCTGTCCGTGTCCACAGTTAATACTGGCATACTGTGAAATCATATTTTCACTCAGTTTGAGGCATGTACAGAGGTTTTTTACACTGTTTTTCTACTTAAATATATTCTACATGTGAAAGAAACCTTTAAATGCTGCACAGTGGCAACATTCTGAAAATACTGTCCAATTAGAGTCAAGTTTGTAAATCCCACGCTCGACATTTCATGCTAAAATGTGTGAGAGAAACAGAGCTTTATGAGAAGTCAGCCACCATATGGAGGATAAGTCACATCCACCCCCCACCCTGACTGGTTTAAGACCACAGCTCACTGTCGTCAGCTTAACTCACTTCAGTTCGCTCTGATTTTATGTGATTTTATGAATTTGCTAGTAATCATAGAGTCATTTACAGTCACCAATTATCAGGAACAGCAACTCCCTGTCCTGTTGTTTGCCAGAGATATGGAGGTAATTGCTGAGCACTCCACCACCCCTTCATTCATCTGCTCTTCTGCACAGCGAGGACAAGACGATAATAACCACTGTGCTTTTTGATGATGAGAAAGCCGAGTTACCAAAATAAGAGCAAGAGAAGTCGAAAACTCTCCGCTAATGCATGATACTTGGTTTCTGAGAACATAGGTGGTGAGAACACATAATTATCTAGAAAACCAAATAAGAACATTCCAACTAAAGCAGAAGATTCATATTAAGGCATCAGTTAAACAGAGGAAGTCACACTTTGATGGACACAGGAGCACTTAAAGTCCAAGTCTGCAAACTTCCCCAGCCCAAAAAAACCCAAATCACAGCTGTTTTACACAATTATTGGCCAGGTGTTGCAGGGTTGGTACTACTCTGTACAACCCATTGCAACACCATGAATACCTTCCAGGAGAGACTGACAGTCTGTCTGAAAGGCAACTGTGGACCATATGACTGCAGGCTTTTCTGCACTTAAAAACCTACTTTGTTTATGTCAAACAGCAGGGCGTGATCAAATTTGCCATTCAATTAAAGTTTAACTAGCTAAGACAACTTCCATTTTACCATTGATGGATTACTGAACAGGACTACCGGGCACAGGCCCAGGGGCAAGGTCAGGTGCCCTGACTCAAAACATTGGTGAAAAATCATGAAGAGATGCTTAATGACCACTAGAATACAAAAAATGACCAAAAATCACCACAAAGAGACAAAAATGACACACAAAGTGATAAAATATAAATGTAAAATGACCACAGATACTCCTTTTCGACCAACCCAAACCTAGTTCTAGTGCTGGGCTGGTGCTGGTACAATGTTGGTTTATCTTAGTAACCTTCTCAGCATTTGACTTGTATTCACCACAGTGGCCCAGTTGGGCTCATCTCACGCTCACTTTTTACCAGTCACATCACGCAATGCAGCTTCATGTAGCTCAGCAGTAAAGAGCATGCCCATTTCTGCAGCTTCCAGCACACAGACACCACTCCTCTGTGTGCAGGAATGAGATTCGTATTTATGGATTAATAATAATATCACTCTATCCTCTGTTAGCTCTGAGCTTTTTCTGTTTTAATCTGCAGCCAGAGCAGAATAACAGCTGTGCTCCTGTTCTCAAACTAACAACACACAGATAAAGCAGCACGGGTTGAACTGCAGTAGAAAACAACAAGGGTTTGGACTTCAGTAAAGTCTGTTATGCCTTTAAGGAAAATAAAGAATCAGCAGGTTTTATGGGAAATTACGTGTTACGTTTTAGAAACATTTATGAGACGGTTCATTTCCATCTTACCCTTAATGCAACAGCACCAACATTAGATTCTGACATGAACACTGAGCTGTTTTTACTGTTGACACTGTGTTGACTACTTACGTCAGCGCTCTCTATAAGACAGAGAAGCTGTTAAAAGTGCAAAAGTACATGGCTGTTATTTCTATCCCAGCAGGGAAGTCATTACAGTAATCACTGAGTCTGTTTCCAAGAAGGACTGTTATAGTCTTATAGTTATTGATCAATAGAGTCATATGAATCACAGTTATTATAGATGTACACACACAAATCACAGGTGCTGATGGAACATGAATAAAGACTCCTGTATAGAAAGGCTTTGTCTTCCATACAGTTGCCCTTTCCAGGACATCTCAGTCTCAGCTACACCGTCAGACTTCCAACATTATTAAGTCTAAGGCTACATCTATACAATGTTTTCAATAAATCATTTAAAATATCCAAATTATTATTCACGGAATAAAAAGGGGGGCAGTTCCAGTTTCATTTACTTTGACCGTGGTAACTGTAATGTTAAAAAAAGAAGCATGCAACATGATTGAGACATAAACCGATTGGCTTTCATTAAATATAATACCTTTTCCAGGGACTGCTCCAGCTGGGGACAGGCAACCAAAAATGGGGACTGTCCATGGAAACAGTCTGCAGAGTTGACAGGGTGTTAGTTAGTTCTCCCCGGGCTCCCCCTCCTCTTACCTGGTCTCTATGTGGTCAAACAGGTGCTGCCAGCGGTCGTTGATGTCCTTCAGCTTGTCGTTGACCTCCGTCTCTTTCGTCTTATTGCTGGCTGTAATGAGCTGTTCTCCGAGCTGCTTCAGATGGGTTTTATTCTCACTGAAAAGGTTGATCTCTTCCATGCAGTCCTAGTAGAGAAACGCAGAGAAAGAGAACGGAATAAGTGTATTGAGTCTGATATTAAGGACAAGGTTGGCCATATAAAGTTTCACGTAAGAATACATCGAAAGATTCATTTAAAAAAACACAAATCAAACAAAAAAATCATCTACACCATTAGAAAGTGTTCATGTCTTAGTCGAACGTAATCTTACTTGAATCTTTATTTTAGGTGAAAATCATGACTTTGTTTGAGTTTGCCAGAGAGTTCCACAGCTCCTGCTAAGAGCTCTGTGTGTCGGGACACTAAATTTAAAGCTCCAGGGCCTGAAAAGGTTTAAACCCCCCACCAGGGCAATAAGTTTGGGTTTCTTTTACAGCAATCGCCTTTACTCCCCTCCACGCCCCTCCCGGTCACACATCGTGACAAATGGGGGGCCGTGAGTTGGACACAAAACAAACCCGCGTGGCCCTGCTGGGGCTCAAACAGCTGTCGTATCTTTAACAATCAGGAGGGGATGCACAGCTTTTTTTTTAAAAAGCCCAGCCCATCCCTCCATACCCTCCTCCTCCTCTTCAGAGCAGAGAGTGATGCAGCAAAGTAATGTCCACAAAACCAAACTGCATGTTCCACTTTAACTAGGTTTTGTGTGTTTTTTACACAATAAAAGATCTTGAGCAACACGACTCAACAGAACGTCCTCATCCACAGATCGGTATCATCCTACTGTATATGATTTCTGATACGAGCTGATATAAAAACAAAAAATAAAATAAATTTACGAACAAATAATGTAGAAAACAATGTTTTAGAAATGGTGTTGTATGGCGATGTATTTCATTTTTTTTATTTAAATGTTTGGCAATTTTATTTATTAATACTTTATTTTCTCAGTGTTCATTTATAGAATAATACGCCTGATTTCAGGAACAGAGACATTTTAAATTCATATTCAACAACCGTTAATTCAATACATTGTACATATTTCCTCCTGGACAGCTCACATGTTGTTTGCTCGCTTTAACCCCTTAAAACTTATCCATTGTAAGTATAATAATGTTAGATATTCAGTGCACAATCCACATATGAAAGGTCTATTTTAGTTCCAAAATTCACTGTATTCTAAAATTCACCATGGCGGCCAATACAGTGAATTTTGGAACTAAAATAGACAAAACACACACAGTGGTATGCAGTGATACGCAGTGATGCAGTGATGTAGTGATGGGATGCACCAAAACACTGGTTTTCTTAACTTTCAACCAAAGTTTTCAAGACCTTCTGGAAACAAAAAAACAAAACAAAAAGTGACCAAAAATACTTTAAATGAAGAGTTTTTTTAACAGATTTCTTCTCTTGCACATACGGTATACCAGATTAAAGATACACCTGCCTCATCTTTTAGACCAATCAATGACGTCTTTCCTTCAAACTTTGATCATCAGCTGTGATGGGTGAAGAAGTGACATTAATCTGGTCAGTCTAAGGGCCCCACCACACGTAGACACGTTTTCCTTTATCTGCACAACTTTAGTATCGTTTTGGCCGACCATCCTCATGCAACCGGCATTATCAGAGCCTGAAAACAGTATCTTTTAAAACTGGGTCCCAGAGTGGGAAGATTTGAAAACGCCCCCCATGACGTTGTTGTCTAGACGGTGAAACCGCATACTTTGTTAACGATGCTGTCATCGCTCCCCCTTGGACCTCTAACCACCGCGACGTCACATATCAACGACAGTGCTGCTGCGGGAGGAGAGGGACGGACCAATAGACTGTTTACTGAACTGGACTCTGAGCCACATGCATGGGAATGAATTAGGCCAACAAGATATTTCTCCTTTTTCCCTGATGGTCTGAATAAGTCGCTAAATTGGTCGTTAGTAGCTTTTTATAACTAAAGTTTCTAAGAAGGTGTGAAAAGTCTCTAAATCTAGTGAGACAGTGCCCGTCCGTGAGTGCTTTGGGATGGGGAAGGGGCTCACAGCAGCACCCACTGCTCGTTGAGGACACTAACTGCAGAGTGATTGGTGCATCAGAGTCCAAAACAGCACAAAAGTCTCCACTAACACCAGAAACAGTGACACATTTCTCTCTAGGATGGAGGAGGATTTGGGAAGTCTCCAGATTTGGAGAGAAACTCTCCGGTGTTTGTATTCTACACAGCGTCTCTCCATCTCTTCTTCTCCGTTGTTGTTGTATTTCTGTGGCAGTTAAAGCTCCACATCCAGGCCTGGCATGTGTATTGCAGTGTTTTAAGCAGGTTTCACTGGTTTTGTGTGGACGCAGATATTTCTTGAGTCCAAGCCGTGTGTACAAAAAAATTCCAAGAATGACGGAGAAAAAAAAGATTGTTTTTCGTTTGTGTGGACGTACTCTAACTCATGGTTTAGTGTTGAATGAGAGTGTGTCTGCCATGGTCTCTTACCTTCTTGAGTTTCTCCACCATCTCCTCGATGTTGAGGTCGGAGTTGTGCGCCACCTTGTTCTCCATCTGCGTCAGCCACTCACACAGCTCCTTGTTCTTCTCATTGAAGATGATCCAGGCGTTGAGGCGATCTGCGATCTCCTGTTTACGCAAAGACACCTGACACAAAGAGGATTGGAGGAAAGAATTGTAATAAGCTTTATTACCTTAAGATGCTTAGTCATTCTGTGTATGATTGATCCGTGTCTTACTACTGCAGATACAGATCCTCCTAGTCATATTATTCTTAAATCATTTTGAATTTCATTTGTGCTGAATTAGACTGTGAATAGTGGACAGAGCTGAGAGAGACGATAAAGTCCGATGGCACATAAAAATGTAAAAAATAGCTGTTTAAACAGTCATACTGGAAGTAAAGGGGAAGAACCAGAATCTTGGAAATAAAAGAATAATGGCAGCTGAAAAGTTAAAACCTCCATATATCTGAAGAATCGCTGTGAGGTAAGCATGTGTGTTCTACTGCCCATTTTGGAAAAAGTGAGACTCCTTGTCTTTTTTTTATTATAAAGCAGGGGGAGTTGTTATATACACTACAACTACACTATACTGTATATAGACCGAAAGTGCCGCTACATTGCTGTTACAGTCATTCCCCAGCTGCAATGACGAGAGCTGAGATGCTGAAGACCTGGAAATGCTGACCCATCAGAGCAGACTGGGCTTTTTTTGTCAACGAGACAGGCAGTATGAGATAAATAATGCACAGCAGAAACCCGAAACACAGGCCTGAACCTGAAAATGAGCATGAAGGAGACATAATCAGGAGAATCCGATAGTCCGGAAACTGTCTGTGTCTTGGTCCTAAGTAACAGTCTCTCATCATTTTCTTTTTGTCTGATGAAGAAATTTTGGTGTCAGCTCTCTTGAAATCTCACATTTTCGTTGCCGTTTTGTGTAAATCATCCTCCTTCACTGTCTGAGAGATTTGCTTTCTTCTGGTATGTACAAGAAACGTCATCTACCCGCACCGTGAATACAATGAGGAAATTAAAAGGTCTTAGTACAAGGGAGCTGGCAGGGTAAAGAGTGTTTGACTGATTTGGATATTCGCGTTCTCACATGCAGCCCTGCCAGGTAATTTTTGGATCATTTCAGGTTTACAGTGCAGGTGTGAAAGGGGCTTATTTCCCCTTTAAACACACTGAGCTCATGACTGCGGGGCACACCTGAATAAGGTAAAGAGAACTTTAACTGGAAGCTTTTACCTTTGATTGGGAGTATTTTAAAACAAGATGACACTGCATTGAAGACCATTTGTGAACTATATCTCAGGACCATTGCTTTGAGGATAACGATGACCTGGACGAATGAGAACATTCACAGGCTATATCTCAGGACAGTCCCACAAAGGGCTACCAGTGCAAACACACATAACAGACAAACAACAAACAAACACAAACACCCAAACAGTAAAAGAGGTGAAAGTCAGTAGGATCACTACTCCTCCCCCCAAAACTAATTTCAATACAAAAGCTTTTCTTCTTGAAGCCTCTCAGCTCATTACAGCATTTCTCTCCTGTCACCATCTGTTCCCCCACAATGCCCCTCACCCCCTCATGACCCCCCCTACACCCAAACCTGTTGGTCCCTTCAGTCACCCAAAAAGGACTAAAGATTGACTAACTTAACTCCTCATTAAGGGCTTAGACTTTTAACACGTATGACCAGAAAGCAGACAAAGAAACAGTGTATATATCCCGCAGGACTGTCAGGTGACCGCTCTCTTCAAAAAGCAAACTTTGATTAAATAAACAAAATTAAGTTTCAACGTTGAGACTTTCTTCTCCCTCGTCTCTTGGTCCTGCAGAAGTCTGAGAAGCTAAATCATCTCACCTGACCTGCTGCGAGCGCACTCACTCACACACACACACACACACACACACACACACACACACACACACACACACACACACACACACACACACACACACACACACACACACACACACACACACACACACACACACACACACACACACACACACACACACACACACACACACACACACACACACACACACACACACACACACACACACACAAAGTGAGTGTGTGTTTGGGCTGCTGGTTACACATGTTAGCTCTTCAATGATTAACCAGCAGTCCTACAGTACAGGGCCCAAAGGAAACAGGAGAGAAATGTTTGTTTCTGGCCGTGCACTTTGTATGAACTGTCTCCGCTCTCAGGACATGAAGAGGAAGCCACCATTTGCTAAAAAAAAAACATGACTTTCAATGGTGAGATCACTTTATTGCAGGACAGTTAACTTGGCTGTGAAGCGAAACATTGTTCAAAGTCACAGGATTTTATTATAAACTTGAGTAGAAATCCCAAGTATCCAGAGGTTCCAAATATTTTAAGGAATTATAGGAAATGTGTATTAAATGATGCACATGCCGCATACTATTTCACTGAATGGAGCAGCCACTGAAACAGAAGTCTTGACTTATAAACATCACACAGCATTAAATTAAGGGGATATTAAAGGGTATTGCATGATAAGATGTTAAAAATGGGTATTACGGTAAAATAAAATAAAATGTATGACTGCCAATGCACTCACTATGCACTTTATGAATGGATGAATCGATTAATGAATGGCTGCCCCAGCAATATGAAAGCCATTTTCTGAGCAGTTGAAGAGCAGAAGCAGCTGATTTGAGCAGGTTGTGATTAGACCTGGATCCTTCATGATAACATGAGTCCCATGTGTTCATAGAGTTCAGTGTATAAAAACCAGGCATACTAACCTTGAGGCAGAGTTCCTCCCACTGACAGTGCAGATGCTCCACCTGCTCCTGCAGCAGCAGGACGTCGTCGGCGATGATGTATTGGGACAGATCCGTCTTCATGGTGCTCAGCTCCGTCAGGCTCTCAGCCCAGTCCTCCAGGGAGTCCTCGTTCTCCTGCATACCATAACACACCGACCAGCCAAAACAAACCGTCAGTGGTCCACTTCTCAGCTCTCTCTCACAGCTACTCCCTAATGTGTCTCTCTGCCCGGCCCCTCTCTCCCTGTCACTCTTGTCTCTCTTTCTCCGCCCAGAGAGGATTAAGGGCCACAGGCTGCAGGCCGTGCCGGACCGGGGGAGGGTAGAGTGTGCAGGGGGAGGGGTGGAGGATAAAGGCTGTGATGTCAGACAGGATGAACTGAGTCAAACCTGTTTTTAAACTTGGCTTTTCTCTAGTAGAACTTTAAATTAGTGCATCCCAACAAAAAGTGGCTTAAGGCTCCAAGTCTGTCTGTTTGTTGTTCTTCCAATGTTTCATACAGTGTGCGTACGTGTGTCTACACCTCTTTAATTTTTTTATTTGACATTTATCCGTTTGTTGTGAATATGAACCTTTTACGACCAACTATCTGTCCTGCAGGTTGTAGCACGATGTAGAACTTTTACAGACTATGAAAAGTTATAAGAATATGAGCATGTAATATATGCATCCACATTTTCAAAAAGAACAGAACAGCACATTGCACAGCCAAGTGTACGCCTGAAATCTTAAAGGGACAATAGACACTTCCCTACTTCCTAAATACCTAGTAACGACGGTCTTGTTTGGACCACACCCATCTTTGAACTCAGCCTTCATTTTGATCTTATCTCTCATTTACAAAATTTTAAAGTTTCAGGAGTGCATCTTGCACAATTAGTGCAGGCCCTGGATCTGGCTGCCTTCCTTTGATTACCCCCATTAGGTGGGTTTCCATTAGCGTTGAATACTGATTTCTGATTAGATGTAATTCTCAGCGGGATGTGACGTGTGGTAGTACAGGCGCCACAAAAACCCGGTGAAGTAGAGGAGACACTTTTATCCAGTGGTGTAGAAGAACACAGCACAGAAAATAATCTGTGCACATGCATCTTTGCACGTGCTTGTTAAATGAGTGCTGCAGTGGACGGGGTAGAATCTGACCTGTGGTCTTTTGCTGCATGCTCCCTCTCTCTCTCTCTCGCCCAGAATTTGTGGAGTGTTTTCTGTCATGTTACTTGAACGTAAGTTGACGTTGTGAATCATACCAGCCACCTTAAATCGAATTGCAACTATTCTGTATTTCTCTTGAGGCAGAAAGGCACTCCGCTGTATCACTGATCAGATGATCAACGGCGATCCAAACCCTCTTTTCTTGTAATGGAAACACGGCGAATGAACGGCCATTTGAGAGAGCGTGGCCTAAAATTTTTCCGACTGCTCCATTTTACCCTGATGGAAACGCACCAATTATCAAACTGGCTGTATCTTGCACGATTGTGATGCTACTGCGGTGACATTAAACCCGGCTAAATGCTCCAAACTGAAAAAGAATTTAGCCAATTTATTGTGGCTCCACCCACTGAGGTTTAACTCAGCCAATGGGAATACTGCTGGCTGCAGAGCGACTGTCTCTACCCTGAGTGTTTTGTATAAATATAACTTAGAACAATTAATTTCAGCAATGTGTGTTTGTGTGACCAGTTGTTTGCAGACGTACCTTGTTGTATTTCTCGGCACTCTGCAGCTCGTCATCAGACTCGGGTATCGACTGGTTCAGTCTGGTCTTCATGTCTTTCAGCTGCAGCATGCTGTCTGATAGACCGGCCTCACAGCGCTCCCAGTTCTGAGACACAATAAAAACATGTCCGCTCATTGATCACACAGATTAAGGCACCGGGTTCTTAAACAGCTGATTGGCTTTGAGAACGAGCAGTGACACTCCTTTTGTCTTTGACTTCCTGAACACGTCCACTGTCTTTATTCAGAGCAGATAGGATTAACTTGGACGCTGTCAGGCAAACAGAAGCCGTAAGAGGCTTCAAATGTCTCCTCAGTCAAAGGACAGGTGTCCGGCAGGTTCAATATACAAATACCTCACTCTTGCATCAGACTTCAGTATCACAGCTACCTTCAGCTGATTCCTATCCCTTCAGCGTGTGCTTCAACATTGTCAAAAGCTTTGCTGTGACTTATTTTATATATTGTATTTTTTTGTATGGGGAAATAATATTAACAAAAATGTTTCAGATTAAGATTCTGTATAAAAACATGAGGCCCTGGTTGGGAAGTAGTGCCTTAGCGGCTTGTCGGTGTCTGACGTTGATGAATGTGTTGGAGACTTGGAGAGCCTTTTACACCTGTCTTAAAAAGTGCCATGGCCCCTGAACAGCCACAAACAGATCATGTTCATGGGGCCTTAATACTGAAGTCAGTGACAGAGAAAAATGCACCACACACACACACACACACACACACACACACACACACACACACACACACACACACACACACACACACACACACACACACACACACACACACACACACACACACACACACACACACACACACACACACACACACACACACACACACACACACACACACACACACACACACACACACACACACACACACACACACACACACACACACACACACAAACAATATCAATCTGATGTAAATTATTTAAATATATGTAAGCTAGAATACCTGTCATATTTCGACAGAAATCAGATGGGATTATATTTATCTGGACTAAAATCCTTAAAAAGGATCATACATGAGGAGTGGTATATTTTATTATCATAATATTTGCTAACATATAGTTCGATGTTTTCACAATATTATTATATTTAAACATATATTTAGCATTTTCTTTCTTATGTTCTTGTTGGGGTTTCCTATGTTTTCTTGTGTGTCTTCCTGAAAGCTAAAACCAATTATGATACTTAAGAAAAAAGAGCTCAGATGGGATCAATCACACTCCATCTTAAGTCATGGAAATATATTTAAATAGAATATTTAGAATATACATTGGACGATTTTGCTAAATAATCCCTTAAATTCTAATAAATGTCTGATAGAATTGAATCAGAGAAAAGGATGATGATGTAACCGTCTCAGAAGACCAACAGAGCAGCCAAACTCTGTGACCAAACAGATAATGTTTCTACAGCTGCATTGATTCTGTACATCCAGAGGAATCTGAGCCTTCAGTATAAATGACTAGGTCACTGGTTTGGTTTCATGCAATAGAGCCTTCAACACCAAAGAGTCATCCATCAATAAAAAAGAAAATCACAGCATTAACACATAGAGGTGATATTTGAGGAGATCTGTAACAGGATCACGTTTCTATGTCAAAAACCTTTTATGTTCCACATATAAGGAAAAAACGTCCAGAAAACTGCAGGTCTGCTGCAACTTTTTGTTCTTTTAAATCAAGTCTGAAGACTTTTCTTTTTGCAGTAACTTTCAGTAAGTAAATATTTTTATTAACTGCTTATCCTGCATACACAAGACATCGGTGTGGTGATTAGCACTTTCCCCTCACAGCAAGAGGGTTCTTGGTTTGAATCTCGGCTCTGGCCCTTCTGTGTGGAGTTTGCTTGTTCTACCCCTGTCTGCGTGGGTTTTTTCCGGGTTCTCCGGCTTCCTCCCACAGTCCAAAGACGTGTTAGGTTAATTGTGACTCTAAATTGCCCATGAGTGTGAATAGTGAATGGAATGATGGACTGTGTGTTTCTTTCCAATGTGTTTGTTTCATGCAAAGCACTTTGTATTACCTTGTTTTTGAAATGTGCAATACAAATAAACATGCCTTGCCCTTCCTTGTCTTGGCTTATAAAGCGCCTGATGATAGCCCGGATATAAAGCAGATTTCAGAAAAATCTGTTGTTAAGAGATAGCTCTTTTATTATAGACCAGATTGTCTGCTCTATACTTGCTGATACTGATATTTTATACAAACAATTGGGTCAAAGGCCAATTAAAACTGCCAGAAGACTTAAAAGTATATATAATATATATATTATAATATATTATCCAACCAAAATATTAAATCCAGCCCTTAAAGCCCTGAGAGGCAAGTGAGAGAAAAAAAATTCTGTGATCCATTTTTCGAAGACTGATCTCTCCTGTTCCTTCATTTTTAATCTGTGACAACAGCTTACAAAATCAATTTTGGCAGGTTAATTTTTGCCACAAGAGGCTCAAGTGCACCGTTCCCCCATGTTCTGTTCTAAATAGGAGTAAAAGCATTTTTTCTTCCAGGTGAGTTTTCATTTCCATGCGCTCTAAACACAAGGCACATACTGTATATTCTGTGTTAGCAAGTTGTGTAACATTATGGTCATGCCTCTGTTTTGGCTAGAAATGTATTTTAATCTGTGCTAGAACTTGGGGAAGTGGTGCACTTTAGCCTCTGCTGGCCGAAATGAGTATTACAACAACAAACACTTATCCGGATAAAACAATTCCATCTCCAGGCAGGGCAGCAGAGCTCCACTCTACAGCCAGAAACAGGGGAAAAAAAGCACTTGTTTTCAGATATAAAAAAAAGTAACTTTGAAAAATGGTCCTGACAAAACCCTTTTTTTTTTTTCAAATGTTCTTAAAACAGTTATGATCAGAATTAGAAAATGGATCACCAAAATTAGGTTGTTTTTCTCACTTGCCTCTCAGAGCTTCTGTACATAAAGCAAATAAAAAAAGAAAAACTTCACATTTGTGAAGAGAGAAATTAAAGTTTGACATTTAATGCAGCACTAGATGCACCCCTTTTTCCTTGACAACAGACCATAAAATGGATCGATTCCAGGTCCAGTCCAAGACCAGGACCTTGTTGTTTGAGTCCAGACCTGATCCAAATAAGGTCAGTTAAAACCGAGTAAAGACCCAGTGCAGTGACATACAAGATGTCCCTGAAAGCATCACTTCCTCTGCTGATAAACCACAGTGAGATATAAGAACGTGACCTGGAGCGACTTGAGTACCTTGACGATAGCCTCAGTCAGCTCCATCCTCCGGCCCAGCAGGCTGTGGAGGTTGTCCCACTCCTCTTGCAGGGTTCCCAGATCCGTCTGCAGCTGAGTCTGGGTCTCATCGTCCCCCATGGAGAAGAGCTGCCGTCCAACTTCCAGAGTGTGGATGAAACTGCACTGATACCTTTGGAACAACAGCTCTGTGTGCTGAGGAGGACAGAGAGACAGTTAAAGATGATTTTAGAAGACAGAAGGTTAGCCAACGAGCTGTCCTGTGATCTTCTCAGTGAAGGGCGTGTTGGTCCCTTTGATTTAGGAGCAGCTATCTGTTTATTGAATCTTCATTCACAGTCAATTTTAATCTTGTCTCTTCATTTCATGGTAATCAAAGAATCCAAATTGAAACTGTCTTCCTCGTCTCTTTTGTCTGTCTTTTGATGTAAATGTAATCAGCAGCAGTCCTTTCTTTTTCTCTAATGAGCACTCAGGCAGCTGTTACCACCCGCCATAAAACAGAAAAGAAGAAGAAGTGACGTCAGTGCAATTGTCAGTCAGAGTGTGATAGGTGGATGGGAGGGTCCTGAGAAAAATCGGTTTAAAAAATCTCACAGGTTTAATAACATAATGTTCATTTCTCTGATATAATCCCAATTGAACCCCTGGTAATCCGAATTAACAACCATTCCATAGAGCACCAACTCTCTGCAGTAGTCTTTTACAGTCCTGACAATGTAAATAAAGACTGTTTGATTGTTTGTGGGTTTGTTAAGGTCTGAAAAGGTGCACAAAGTGGTTTTTAAAAATAGGGTCAGAGGTCACTTTTGAAAAAAAAGTATACTTTTTAAAGAATGTACAAAGCACACTTTGTTCTTTTTTGTCACCTTCAAGTATACTTAAGTAGTCCTTGAATACTACTACTAAGTTTACTCAAATACACTTGTGTATTACAAAAGACTACAACCATAGGTATTTGTACAATTTAGAAATACCACATTAAGTTTTGCAGAATTGGCATTTTCTTTTAGCACATAAAAGTTGAACTCAATGGCATCTATGTTGAAGTACACTCCTAGAAGTATGTGTTGAGTTAAGCACAAAAAGTACAAGTATACTTAACTTTTGTATGCGTAAATTATATTTCTAATGCACTTAAATATGCTACATTTTGACCTGGGGTGAAAAGTAATCTTTAGTCAAGCACTGCACTTTCTGTGAGTACAACTCTGATTTTTTTTTTTTTTTTTTGTCTGTTGATTTTTTTTTTTGTATTTTACTTTAGTTAAATATTAAAGGGAAGTCTTCAGCCCTCACTGTCTTGATGTGGTCATGTTGCTCTGGCCGTGTCTCACCTGGAGGTCCTGGAGGGAGCGTCGCAGCTGCTGCAGGCTGCAGTGGGCGGGGCCGGCGGGGGGAAGGAGGGTCTGCGTCTCCGACAGGAACCTCTGCAGCTTCCTCAGGCTGCGGCTGTACAGGTGCCAGTGCTTCACCAGCCCCTCCACGAGGGAGCGCCGTTGGTCCGCCCGCTGCACTGCCCCCTGCCAGTGCTCCCTGAGCTGGGCTAGCTTCAGGATGAAGTCACTCCTGGATACACGAGTGACACAGCTCAAAAAATTCTGTTGCTTTAACCTCCCCCCGCCTGTGTTTGCCTCGCCTAGTGTACTGTTGGGTCTTCTCACCTGTCCTCCATCTCTCCTTTCTGCAGCAGATGAAGAGCCTCAGTGACAACTGAATGAAGGATCTGGTGACCAGTGAAGAACTCTGCCTGAAACCTCTGAAACAGCAGCAGAGATCAGGATCACGTCTCTGAGTGTCTGTAGTGTTTTTGTGGTGTGTGTCTTTTAATCATGCACCATACCTTGTGTGTACAGAGCTGCTGTCTGAGGCCGATGTAAGAGCCGGCCACGTCTACAGCCAGGCTGTCCTCCATCCTCTGGAGGAAGGACATCCAGCTCTCACACTTCTGCTCGAAGCTCTGCTGCCTCAGTGCCTCCGTCTGTAGCTCACTGCGACAAAAGAAAACACTCGCACTTTATTTTCTGTCAATTAACTGTTTCTTAAACCACAAAATTTAACTTAGATGGCTTCTGGGATAAAAACTGGCCTTAAATGTTTAATTTTGTACAAATTTAAGTATCAACTCGATCTTGTTTTTTTGTGATTTGTTTCACAACTACTGCTTCTGTATTTTCTTTTTAGCAGGATGTAGGATCCGAGAGAAAAGGTGCAGATTTCTTTTCAACATTGGGGAAAATTTTGAGCATCAAACACTTAATTTCAGGTATTCGGTTGGATTTGTAATGCAGCACTTTATGGTCGATATGTCTTCATGTATTCTTCATTAAAAAACTTAGCTTGTCTTAATGTAACTGTTAATGTTAAATAAATAGAAAATTCTATAATGTCTTGCATATTAAACACAACATTTCAGAAAACAAAAATGATTTGTCCTAATGTCGTTAATCAACTGGGGAAGTTTAATGGTGATATCTATGGGATAAAAACGTAACCCCATTCACCTGGAGTGTCTCCCCTTAACAGCACTTTCTGGTATTTATTGTATAAAAAGGCTTGGAAATTCCTGTATAATCATTTCTTTTCATGTAACGCTCTCCTTAGTCCCTAGGTTCATGTGTTCATGCACAGATCACCGGTCTGACCTGCAGGCCTCCTCAGCTCTTGCAGAGACGTCGGCCCAGCAATGGTTGAGGCGTTGCAGGCGGCGTGCTGCAGCGTCACCCAGCGTCAGGCTGCGGCTCTGCTCGTTCAGCACATCCAGGTCAGCAGACAGACCACTCAGCTCTAGGAGGCCAGACTGGAAACATATGGTGGCATCTTAGATCACAAGGGATCACCACAGTCTACTGCACGCATGACATCACAGCTACACACACGTCCTGGGTTATTCTGTCCACAGTTTGTCTATTTTTTAATTTCTTCATTCATTGTTCTGTAGTACCAACCCCTTATTACTGATCTAAAGTGTCCTTCTATTAGTCTGTTAGTAAACACTAAATAGTGCTGTGATGGACAGATCTTCCATCCTGATATAGGTCAGTTCATATCTCCCTAATGATATACAGCATGTTTTCTGGTAATTCAATAAATAAATAGTCTATATGAAATAACCACATGGTAAAGCCTACTTTTGTATACTCCCGTGTGAATTAAAGACTTAACGAATGAAAAGTATTTTTGCATTTTGTTGACAACTTTAGTGCAAAATGAATGTAACATTTGAGACGACGTAACTATGTATCACGGTATATGTGAGTTCATCACAATACGATGCCATTAGAAGGTAATAATTGGTCATATTAAATAGAAGTAAATATGGAAAAATCTAATCTTAAAAGTTCTGTCAGCTGAGTGTCATTATTTCAAGCTGTGATGAGAACAAGTCAATTTGAGATTGAAATCTTTTATTTAAAAATAAAAGTCTCTTGCTCAGCAGATTAAAATGAAGAAGAATCAGCAGCACTACAGTCATTCATAAACTCCACTCATGCTGTCTCACCTGGTCTGCTGCCCCAGCCACATCCTGCAGACGCTCCTGCCAAAGCTCCAGATTTCCCTCCAGTGACTCCTGGACGTTTCCAAACTCCTGCAGCCGCTCAAGCTCCTCCTACACACAAACATGGACATAGGACACACAGCCATCTGTGTCTTAATTTATAGGTCACCAAGGACATAAATAGATTGGCTGAGTTCCAGAGCTCATACTTTTTCTTTTTACTTTTAGTATAAACTGCAGCTGCCCTTACTGCAATAGGACATCCTGATATTTTAGGCATACTGTTTTTGAGACACTCTGTATTTGGAAAAATGAAATCTTTATCTGGTATATGTATATTATTGTAGTATGGGTGCTGGAGCGCAGGGATTCATTCATGAAGTTGTACCTGCAGCTGACCCAGCTTCCTCGTCTCAGTATGGCTGAGCTGCTGAACACCACGAGACAATGAGCGGCTCTCTGATTGGACCAGACTGGCAGCTAAAGGTTCCAGGTGGCCAATTAAGTCCTTGGATGCCTCCAGCACCCCCTCCAGGTCAGACTGCAGAGCATGTGTCTTCTCCAGGAGACTCTGGAGCAGGGACAGACAAGGAGGGGGGTTTCAGTGAAGACATTTTAAATGAAAACCAAATGTTGTGTTTGCTTACTCGTGACAACTAAATAAATGCTTCATTATAATATTAAGAAAGAAGTATTCAGGTATTATTTTATGACAGTAAGTGTGAGACGGATTAATCGTAATCGTAAGATGGAAATGTGACATTGGTGCTGTTGGAGAAGGAAAGTTAAGTAAAAAAAACCGGATGATTATCCTGATATTTGTTCCTTTTTCTCACCTGAACATTGTGTATCCTGACAGCTACCTGCTCGACAGTGCAATCGTCTCCAGGCGCTTCGCTCAATGCTGACCTGACGTCACCCTGCAGTGTTTGCAGCCGCTGGGAGAATGATCCAGCCCGCCGGGCGTAGACCTCCCAGACCTGCAGGACGCCCCGACTCTTTTGGAGCTGCTGGTCCAACGCTTTGGACACTACGGTCCAACTGGAGGATGATGGATTGATTAATTTACTGAGAAGTCACTTCATTGTTTGTGTGTGTTTTAATGTGTGTCTGCTGCGTGCAGTCTGTTTCACCTGTCTCTCTGTCTGTCCAGCTGCTGCATGACGAGTACAGCAGCAGCAGGACTTATGATGTCTCTGAGGGCGGAGGCGGTTTGATTGAGTTCGTTCCACTCTGCATCTGAAGCTTCTGTCTCACGAAGAAGCTGCTTAAGACACACAAACACCAATCAGTCATCACAGGTACAATAACCAAAACAAGTTCTGAGTATGAATCATGTTCTTTCTGCACAATAGAACATTTTTGCATGCCTTTCATGGAGCCAATTTTCGGCATGTGTATCCGTCCACCAATCCTACCTGCAGCTTTTCAAGGAGATCTCTGTGTGCCTGCAGAGAGATCTGAGGGCTGCTGTGATAATCCAGAGTCTGAGATGTTCTCGTTGTTTTCAGCATCATCTGATTCAGTCGCTTCTGCACACGATCCCACAGCTGCTTGGCCTGAACCAGCCTCTGTTTTACTGAGTCATGCTGTTCAAGAACACACAGCGTGATCCAATAACATGAAAAAAAGACAAATACCAAACAACAAGGTTTAGAAGATAACAGAATTGGAAGCCTTTACTGTCATTGTGTAGAATACAACAAAATTAGAAGTGCAAGCCTCCACAGTCATCAATACAGGTTCAAACATAATAATACAATGAATAAATCCAGTGTCATTTGTGCTAGAATAAGAGCTGTATATTGCACTATAATAAATTAAAAACCTTTCCTAGTTTGCATTACATTCTTTAATCCTTCAGTAAAGGATGTTTCTGTAACAGGACAACATAACAATCTTACAACTAGAAAAATCAGTCAGACCCACCAATTGTTTCTTTTACATCATTTCATTTCTACATTTATGTCTGTGTCATTTACCTGTTGTGTGAGAGCTGCACAGGCCTGGAGGGATTTATCTGTCTCTCCTCCAGCATCGCGTCTATCTCTCAACTCCTGAAGAGCTGCAGACTTCTGCCTGATCTTCTTCTCAAGATCCTGACATATAGACAAAAAAAGGAGATGAAAAAACATATATCGTTAAGCTAATTTGGTCCGGTGGGGTGCACTACGAAGCTGGCTTAGTGGGTCAGCAAGGTATGTTGTGCTTAAAGCTTGGGTCAGCTGTGACACGAAAGTCACTCTGTTTTAGCATTGCTGTTTCACCATGGTAACTGATGCTTTCAACCAAACCTGGTCGGGAGGAGGTTTACATGACGTAGACATTCATGTAGATCGACTCTTTAAAGCTAGGAGCAGCTTCCTAGACTTTCTTTATGAGAGACACAGGTTCTCATCAGAGAATTCTGCGATTCTTTGTCACGGGTACATAGTTTCATCCAGCTGGTGAGGCTGAAAATCTGAGCACAAATACGGTGTGCTTTGTTTTTCGCAGGGTTGTAGCTCAATCAACTCATTGCACAATATGTTTGTAAAGTTTCAGAGCTTTTTTGTCCACTCAAACTGTCAAAGAAGGATTTTAAAGTGTTTGAGATCAAAGAAAACCCCCAGCTCTGTGAGACAGTTGATAGAGTGGAGGCAGCGTATCAGTTTTGTAATTCTGTGTGCGGGGTTCGTCCCCTGTGCGTTGATGTGTATTTTTTTTAAATCCAATTCTTATGTCACATGGAAAACGTATTAACCAAAGGTAATGAAATTATTATGGAGTCCAGTGTCGTGTATTACACCTTTGCATTCCCTGAAATATAAAAAGAAGCAGGTTGGACATTTTTGCATTTTTAAATTACCATCACTCTATTGGGATTAATTGTGATCAATTCTGTATTTGGCAAAGTTATTTTTAGACAATATGCAGAATCTTTTCACTTACAGATTTAAACGATCTGCAATTTTTTTTTTCCAGCATGCCTCCTTAGCCTCATTATGTGCAACTGTGTTCCCCCTTGCTGTTATCGTACTCTTAAACTGCTTAGTTAATACTGCTCATTATAATGATCTGCACTTCTTGAGTGAAATATGTGTTCCTTGATCTATCCAAAGGGTAAACTCGATACATGTCCTTTTTATGAGAAGACATTGAAACTAAAGCAAAAACCCTGGCTTGGCAAATTAACGTTGTGGTACCGTTTAACTCTGATTGTGAGTTCCATATTTGTCGTTCCCGGTTATCCAACCCTGGGTATTTTCAGCCAGCTTTGTAGTACACCCCTCAGGTGTTGTGACTGTTGGTCCAGATGTGACCTCAACCTGGCAGGCGTTGATGTTCCTCAGCAGATCCGTCTGGCTGCTGGGTGTCTGAGCTGAGTCCATCCAGAGGTTCTGATGTGTGATCCAGCTGTTGATCTGTTGCAGTCGGGCCTCCAGCTCCACTCTGCTCCTCAGCTCCTGCTCCACCTCCTCGATCTGAACACCACAAACAATAATAACAACAACAACAACAACAGCAGGTCAGACAGACTTTGGCCAAAAATTATGATTATATATGTTTTATATTGTTTGGTCACAGTTTGATGTTTGTTTCATAACCTGAGTGTTGAGAGTTTCCTGCAAACTGAGCCACTGATGGTTGAGACGACCCTGCTCCTCTGCAAACGTGTTGTGTTCATAGCGCATCCTCTGGCCCTCCTCAGTACTGCATGTGTGTAACGGCTGGCTCACAAAGTCCAGTGTGGCCTGATGGGCCGACATCTCAATCTGACACTCCTTAGAACAATGTCATGGAGGGAGAGAGAGAGAGAGAGAGAGAGAGAGAGAGAGAGAGGGAGAGAGGGAGAGAGGGAGAGAGAGGGAGGGAGAGAGAGAGAGAGAGAGAGAGAGAGAGAGAGAGAGAGAGAGAGAGAGAGAGAGAGAGAGAGAGAGAGAGAGAGAGAGAGAGACAGTCAATCATAAATGCAAGTAAACTTCTACCACCGGCCAAAGACACTTGAGTAATCAGGACATTTTATCCTTCAGCCCCTCTCTACCTTGCAGTATTTCAGGAGCTGACTCAGATGAGTGTTAGTGGAGGAGGTTTGGTTTGTTCTGCTTAGATGCTCATGCAGCTGGGACTCAGCAGCTCCCAGCCAGAACTGCAGCTCCAGCACCGCCCCCTGCTGGGTCAACGTCTTCATCCATCGCTGAGGAGGAGGAGAAGGGATGTATAGAATTACAAACTTACTTACTCACAGGTAATTTTAAATAGCAACTTTTTCTACTTCCAAAAAAGGCCAAAAAAATTTAGCTTGTCCTGTTGGAAGTTATTGTTTCAGTCGTGTCTCTATCGGTGGCCAGAAAGCTTCAGGATTGTTTTACACAATTTTATCTTAGTTTTAAGATGTAGATGGCCTTGCTCTGAGGTAAATATCAGATATTTGTTATGCATGAGCCTACACACATCCTAAGTCATATGGGCTACTGTTTTTTATTTAATTTTTTTTTTTATGATTTAGCTTTGTGATTTTATTTTTTGCAGCATGTGAACATACATTTCAGATTTACAAACAAAATGCAAATTAAAACAAGGAAGGAAAACATAAACGAACAAACATGCTTTTGAACTTAAACTCGAGAAATTTGGGATTGAGAGGGCAAAAAATGTTCCACTTTCCCTAAATAAGGCGAGGTACATTGCCGGTAAAACGGAAGATTAAAGTTCCGTTAGTTAGACTAATGTACACTGCAGCGTGCATTGAGAGCCCGGCGTTTGTGTGCTACGACTAATGGTGTGTTCAAGTTGCACGAATGTTTAAATTTCCAAGCTCCAAGTCAGAATTTGAATCAGAACCCCCGTGCTCGTGCAGTCGGATCTCCAACTCTGAAAGTCGGATTAATCTCAGCAGCCAGACATTAACACTCTCTGCTCCTCACATAAACAGTAGTTACATGTTGTACGTTTGGGAGGCTGGGAAACTGAACTGTAAACTGAACACACCATAACGACTCTCACTCCCAGGGTCCTAAAGAGAAACTGGTAGCTGCGCCTGTGCCTGTTGTTGCAGTGATCAGACCATTGTCAACTATGACAGAGTGGGTGAAGAAACAAAAACAAAAAAAAACAATGTAAGTAGACTCTCCTGCTGGATCCTACGCCTGTTGACTCTCCCAGATGTGGCAGCTAATCCTTTTGCAATGTTGCGTAGCTAGTCTGACATTAATAAATTACATTTGCTCTTACCTGAAGTAGGCTAAATGTAAAATAAAAGTATTTTTAGGCCGTAGGTGAATAGCTTTAATGTTTTCTTTATATTTTATGTATAGATGTGATTATAAAAAGCAACTGTCTGTTGTGAGAACGATAACATTATGCTCCTGGCCTGCAGGGAATTCCTCATGACAGTAAATTTGTTTGGCTGCACTATAGGCAATTCCTAATAGTACTACTTCTATCATTTAAAATGTGAATTTCATTTACAGTTTACATACTTATTTTTATTTATGTACATATGCTGTTGTTTACACTTTTGAGTTTATACACAAGTGTATAAATAAAACATATTTTTCTTAGATCAGAAAGTTTTTGTGGGTGATTGGCACTCAGACAAATAACAGTTTCATCATATATGGCTAAGTGTTGATCAGGTCGGCCTTTGTTTAACAATGTTCATTGTTGTTTATCCATGATTTCAAATAAGAATTCTCCAATGTTTTTTTGTGCAAACCATTGGCCAATAGACTATTACAAAAGTAACGACTTGAGCGCTAGTTAAAGCCTGAATTACACAAAAATAACTTATTGAGTTGAATTCATTTGCTGACAGCTTGGTCCCCCCCAGTTCAAAAATCTCATCTGTGCCCCTGGCGAGGAGGAGAAAAGATTGTAATGGAAAAGAATAAGAACAGCAGGAAGAGGAGACGAGGGGGATTGAGGAAAAGGAAAGGAGGGATAGGAAGAGAGCTGAAAGGAGAGGAGGCTGGGAAGAGCATGGAAGAAGAAAATTGGAAGAGAGAGAGAGAAGAATTGAGAAAAGAAGAGATCCAGAGCGACAGACAGATGGAGGGAAGAATGGTTTCACACCAATAAAGGTGAGATGAGTCCTCAGGATGGCATTGTGCTGCACGGTGGGGATGTTTGAAACTAATTGGTGACAGGAGGACTGCGGCGTGGTTTTTGAACTACCAAACTGCTCTGAACTGTACATGCACGGAGGAGCAAATACATTTGGACATTGAAACACTAAAAGTTTTGTTAGAGTAGTTTGGCCAAAATAATAGAATAATAAAACAACAAACACCATCTATTCTAAATTTAAAGTCACACCCCTGAAACATCCCATTCTTTTAAAGTATATTCATTCTCCTCACCTGATGGAGAGCTTGTTGGACGACAGGAGCATCAGCTAGCAGACTGGACCAGTCCAGCTCTGTCTGTCTGAGCTGGGAGTGGATGGAGCAGAGATCTGGGTCTGAAGTCTCAGATCCTGAAGTCTCTTGATCCTCTAGGTTTCTGTCTGAGTCTCTGTCTTCTTCCCTCAGCTGGAGCAGCTGGGTTCCAGCACCGATTACAGCCACCTTCTGTCCAGATTTACCCTCCAACTCTTTGGTCAAAGCCTAAAAGGAAGGATTTTGTTATATTTTGTTCTCAAAATAATTGCGATTCACAATGTTACCCTGATAATCATCAAAATATGCCTAAAATGGCACCAAAACATGCTTGAATCACTTTACTTTACATTTAGTTAAGATACTATAAGTTAAAATTCTCTGATTCCAGTTTCTTAAATGTAAATATTTTTGGCTTTCTTTTTTCCTCTATGACAGTAAGACAGTTGAGTTGTGGACAAAACAAGACATTTGAGGACGTAATCTTGAGCTTTGGGAAACACTGATCCACATTTTTCACCATTTTCTGACATTTTATAGACCAACAACTAATCGACTGATTGAGGAAATAATTTTTAGTTGCAGCTCTATTGGTTCTCCAACTGCTGCTCACCACAAACTGGCGGTACTGGTCACGCCTCTGTCCAACATCTGTCTCCTCCTCGGCAGCAACAGAGAGCTGACTGCATCTGTCAATCTGCTGTCTGGCCCCGCCCATCCAGTCAGTCAGAACAGCAGAGTCACGAGAAAACCTGTTTATTGGAGGAAAATATCAGATTTTGATTAACAAATCTATCGGAACACCGTTTTCAACAGAATATTTTCTTATTTAAAGCTCCTTTTTACCATATAGATAGATTCATTCAACATTAACATTCTTGTCAAGTGCCTTTTATTGGTTGTAATGCACGTTATTAAACACCATGCCATTATTAAACAATGACAATTTCCACCAGTCAATAATATGGGGAAGAATTTCAACATTTCAATTCAAGTAAAAAATCAAATCTACCCCTTTCAAACATATCTTAAAATGTAATACTTTACAAATGTCTTTATCCTAAGCTTTGCAGTGGGAACATATTTTCTCTCTTTCTCATCTTTCACCTGCTCTTCAGCTTCCTGTTCCTGTCCACATTGGTGTGTTGGTGCTCCACCTTCTTGCGCAGCTCTCTCCAGCGTGCCTCCAGCTCGCTGCTGGACACGCTCACTCCCCGGCAGCCCGCCTCCTGCAGCCAGAGCCCCGCCTCCAGCATCCCACTGAACCGTGCCTTGTTCCCCTCCAGAACAACGAGCAGCTCCTGTCACGGAGACAACACTCGTAAACACTTATACTCTCAGTCTCTCTTCGTGACTGTGTGTTTAGTACACAGCAAGAGCCAGGAAAGATTAGCTTAGCTTAGCAAAAAGACTGCAAACTGGGGGGTAACAGCTGGCCTGGCTGTGATGTCTCCATCCCTCAATGCCCCCATGTTTTAAAGGCTACTATCGGACAGTAAAGTCATTTCCACTCGGAGGAGCAGTATACGCCGCTTTCATGATGGGCACAAACCGCCATGGGATCACTTTTCGATCCCGGGCGTTACTCCCTTCTTTACCTCTTTCCCTACTTACACACTTTATCGACCACTGGGCGAGCTGCAGCTCCTACTATAGTCCATTTCAGGGGAATATCAGACCCATTTCCAATCCCACAGCAGAGCAACAGAGAATATGAACCAAAATTAACTCTCCACTCGGCTAATAACTCACATCAAAGCCGAGGAACATCATGTGCCCCGACAGAAAACAACCCATTCTGTTGTATTTCATTGAGCCAATTAGGTTTTGAGTGCAATGCACAAAGTACTGCATGGAGAGCGCGCCCCAAATAGTCTCCAAATGAGCAGAATGGAACATCACAAAATCACTCTGTCCTCTGGTCGGCTGCTTGCTGGTCAATCACAATTATCCCCTGAAAGAACACATGTATTAATAAAAAAGTTACCTGGTAGACAGAGAGTTTTTCTGATATCTGCTCATCAGAATCACCTCCCTCCTGCATCTTGGGAAATAGAGTCTCAGTGGCTCTCAGCAGGGAGTCTGACCAGGCGCTGTCCTCTTCCCACTGGGACCACATCTGAGACAGATGACAGAAGAGATCGATTCTGTGATTATTATTTTTTTCTTGGCTTTTGCAGAACGAAGAGCTATGATCACCTCACCTCACCTCTCAGCTTGTTTTTCTTGATTATTTAGACCCTTTAATCCGTTATGAACCTGCGCATAGTTTTTGATCCGCATGCAGAGTACTCTTAAGGGGCCCCTTACAACGGTAGGGTAAAGCGACTGCAATACCACCCCCGCTGCTACAATTCTCCGGCCAAACTCACGCTCCATCGTCCCCTCACTCGTGAACAAGATCCCGTGGTACTTGAACTCCTTCACTTGGGGTAAGGAATCATATCCTACCTGGAGTAAGCAATCCACCGGTTTCCTGCTGAGAGCCATGGCCTCAGATTTTGAGGCTCTGAACTGAAAATTTTAACTTTTGGAGAATGAGTACTGTATTGTAATGCATTCATGCATCCATTTCTGTGCCTGTAAAGGGGCGAAAATTAGCCTGTCCAGCTGTGCGTCATATTTTGATGCTGATGCTGATTGTAAAAGACAAAACACAGATATTTAGTTGCTTTTGCCGTTTAGTTGGGTTTTGGCTTCAGAAACCTTCTAGTTTCAAATGTTACTTTCACAAAAGTAAGAGCCACACGCTCTTAATTTCATCTTTCACATACTCCTCAAATTAAATAATATTCATTCCAAGCTCTACCTGTAGCGTCTCCCGCATCCTGATCCCTTTCTCAAGTCCACGCTGCTGCAGTCGGGCCACCTCCTCCTGCAGAACCATCACCACACCCTCCCATCTCTGGAGGGCGCTCTCTGGGACTCTCTGGGTCAGGTACTGCAGGATCCTAAAATGATGGCCCACGAACTGGAAGAACTTCTGATAACAGAAAAGGGCACACAATATTAAAGATAATATTTTCAAGTTTTTATTTTTTGGATAGGGAACTGTACTGTGATTTCTGCATCCCATAGACGGACCGTGTGACTGCTGAGCTGTTGCTGGAGCTCAGCTCTGCTGCGGAGCTCTGTCTCAGGCTGCTGCATGAGGCGTTCAGAGCCCAGAGTGAGCAGCTCCTGCAGGCAGTGGACCAGCCGCCCGTACTGCTGCTGCAGCTCCACGCTGTTCCTCAGCTGCTCACAGTGGGAGCGAACACCACCCAGAGACCTGTGCAGCTCACCCTGCACACACAAGGGACACACACTTTCAAGATTTATACATGTTTGTGGCAACTGAATTATCACTTACTTAATAATAGTAATAATAATCTTTCTTTATATAGCACTTATCCAAAAAAGCGGTATACTTTTTGGGCGTGAGTAGGTTTTGAGCTTAGCTCTGAAGGATGACACTGACTCAGTCTTTCGCATTTCTCCTGTAGCTCTTATCTCAAAAGTTGCTCAAAAGAACTTTTCGTCTTCAAAGACTGGAATAGACAGACGGCCTCTACCCGAGGATCTCAAAGTACGAGCAGGGTCAAAGGGATAAAAGCTCTGAAAGTGCCTTGTAAGTAATTAAAAGAACCTTATTCAAGCCTGTTAAAACTGGTTGAAAGTCTGTCTGTACGGTTAGTATTTAGTATTGGTAAATTGGTATTCAGTATTGAATTTAGGGAATAAGCTTCCCCAATGTCAGCTACATCTCTAAACATCTGAGCAGATATGATGTATAGCAGTTATCATACCTGCAGCTGTGTGGCCTGCTGGATGAAAGAGGCAGGCAGGTTTTGTGGGTCAGCCTCCTCCAGCAGGGAGCTCACCTGTTCCACCTGCTGCTGCAGAGACTCCTGCATCTGAACCACAGCCTGAAAAATAAATAAAACAAACAAACCTGAGCCTGTCAGTGGCAGAAACTAATACTTTTACTGGTGTGCTGTATATTGTCAGTGTACAGGTGCCCTATTTGATTACATTGCAGCCCAGTTCACAACGGCCAGGCTGCAGCGCTCCACTCAGTACTGGACACATTCAAATAAAGAGTCCATTACTCACTTAGACAGAACTAAATGACGATATAGGGTTGAAAAATATCGGAATGTCCCTTAAATGCCTTCTGGCATGACTCATTTTATGATTCTGCAGACAATGCACAGGTGCTTAAACCTGTCTGCTCTGGTTTGGAGATCTTTTGGGAAGGTCAGTTGCTGATTGGATAAACCATCAGTCTATCACCAACATACGGGCCGAATCAACCAATCAGATCAATGAAGCGTATGACATACCAACAGCGCCGGGGCAAAGCTCAGAAAGTAAACAACATGTCTGTAAAGGATATTTCATATTCAACAGAAGGATCCAGGAGAAAAAAGTGTTAGTAAGCGGCTTGCGCCATGGCTGCTCTCAACTTCTCCAAATATTCTCCGCCGCACGTTACTGGACTGATCTGAGAGTAAAATAGCTCAGAGATCAGGATGGTCTCAAGAGACTAAAGGTACTTAAACTTCTGAAATAAGGGTCAAAGTTCATGTTTTGGCTCAAGATTTTGATGTACACAAATAATTTAATTTCTAATATTTTGCCTACAATTAATTTAGCTGGACACCAAAACAACTTTAAAGGCATTTTTCTCACAGGTGAGTTATACAGGTCTTTCGTCTTTGTTGACTTACTCACATGATGAGGATCTTGTTAAGTGAAACATCTGCATGGAAACAGTACCTGTAGTTGTTTGTTAAAGCCTGGGGTTCCAGTGCATTCATGAATTATCTGGAGATCCGTCGCCTGGTTAGAAGTGAAGGCTGCATGCAACTCATTTAGTTGTATCTGTCGGTTAAACACACGACACTGCTTCTTTAAACTGTTTCATGCAAACAACAAGGGTTTAATGGTCAATAAACAGGAACATGTTATTTTAATTTGCATTTACAAGAATAAATATAAATATGTTAGATAAGATGTTACTTAGGAATGATGCAGGGACAAAAGACGGTAGGACGACTCACACAGATCATAAATACAGTCAAGATAAAAATTAGCTTAAATATGTAATTATTTAAATATTCCAGGGTTTATCAGCGGGTTCTTGTTTTTACAAGTCAGTTATGACGTCCAACCTGCTGCTTTGCCATCTCCTCCTGCAGGTTCTTGAGCTGCTTCTCTCTGCTGCTCAGAGCCGCCAGGACCACAGGAAGCAATCGACACAGATCGTCGACACACCGCTGACCGCACTCTGAGCCCAGGATGCAGCTGACCTTCAACCCTTGTGAGGCCAGCTCGCCGCCAAAGGTAGCCAGCTCTGCAGATAGACTCTGAAAAGTTTGCATAATAATCATTAAGCATGAGTGTAGAGGATCGTTTTGATTTTATGCAAGTGTGTGTTTTTTGTCAAAAGAGAGAAAAGATCAGTGAGAGTCATCCTCTGGGAACCATGGATGTCTGACCAAGCTTTTGTGCCACTAAGATATTTCAGTCTGGACCAAATCAGTGGAGTGAATGAATAATAACGAAACGCTGAGGAGTGTTTGTTGTGAGTCCCACCTGCAGCTGCAGCCGCTTCCGCTGGGTGTCATCTTCATGTGTCGTCCCAGCAGGTGAGTGCAGCAGGTTGCAGATGGAGGACAGGGACAGGGACGCTCCGTACAGCACATGAAACAAACTCTCATCCAGAGTCTGATGGGAGCCGTCCACAGGGGACGCCTGGGGTCAGACAAGTGAGTCAAATTATCAGACACTGACAGAAGATGAGCTTCATACTGTGCAGGGATGATGTTTTCTGACTGCTGTCATGATGCATTCTGTGTAAGATCTGATTGTGAATCAGCAGAAACAGTTTGGCATTACTCATTGGCCGTCTTTCATCTTTCTTGTTTCCTGCTCTTCTTTTTCTAAAGTGGGATGTCAATATGTGTGTCCTGTGGTGAGCGAGGGCAAAAACAACATGCAGAGGAATCCAACTTTCCTTTCCATCTCACTTTAGGGCTTGAAAGTGCTTTCAGATCTGATCTGCAAACAGGGTTGGGGAGTAACGGATTACATATAATCGCATTACGTATTTAAAAATATAGGAGTAACTGTATTCCGTTATAGTTAAAGTTTAAATTGGTGTATTGGTGGAAAATACACCGCTGTCACCTGTGATGTGTTTGACTGCAGGATGGCAAATACCAGAAAGAGAAAAACAGACAGATTGCTGTGTTTCATCTCCTTGTTGGGGAGAAGGTTCTTCTCTTTTATGTTTATTGTTGAAGATGTCCACCTCACGCCCATGATGAAAAGATATTTTTAACAACTGATGATGTATGTTCCACCCATTGAAAAAAGTATTGCATTATAACTATGTAACTTACCTAAGCTTTTATCATGTAGTGTGAATAAAAGATAATTATTTGAAAAAAGAAAAGACACTAATGGTCATAATAATGTGACATATGTGATATTCTATTTTTCATTTGGAGTATTTAAGTGATTCATTAAGTTTATTTTAGACATGTTACAACCATCCCTGGTATGCGTTACAACTGTCCCTGTTCCCTAATTACTGAGGTGTGGAAATAAATAAAAGGTAAAAGAAATTGAAGACTGTTGACTCTTGGTTCCATATTTCTTTAAATAGTATCAGTTGCAGGACAAAACTAACCACAATTGTGTTTTGTGTATTTGCAGAACTTTTTCTCTGAAAACAGGAATAAGATAAAATAAGTGTCCCAGATAAACAAGTTCAACTAGACCGTTTTGAAGTAAGCTAAAAGTAAATTCAAAAGTATTCAGAATACATGACTTTACTTGAGTAATCCAAGGGAATACATTACTGATTACATTTTAGGACATGTAATCAGTAATCTGTAGGGGAATAAGTAATCCTTCCAACACTGTCTGCAAATATGAGTTGTATTGTTGAGGGAAAAACGGTCATTTTAAAAGAGGTCCCTTGACCTCGGGCTCGAGTATTGTAATATTGTTGCATACTGGGGTCCAAAAAGAATGTTGAAGGTCAAAAATTGGGTCTGATTGTAAAGATGAGACTCTTGTGGATTCAATGAGCCCAGTTGTCTTCATGTGTGATGACGTAAGTCTCCATAGGAGACATTTTAATGTCTCAATGAGCTGTTGTGTCCTTTAGGATAATCACAGCCTAATGAAACTGTACAACCACAAGCCAGAGACCTAGGGCTTTCACAGAATGGATGGCTTTCACCAGGAGATTTCCAATAAGGAGGTTGGTGAACACAACACAAGGTCACAGCACTGTCCAGTGGTCACGTCCCATCATACGTACTCTGTAATAACGAGCCCGTACCTGCTTCAGAGGCTCTGTTGCTGTGAGCCCCAGCTCTCTCAGATGACTCATGTGGGTTCGGAGCTCTTTTAGGGTTTGTGTTCCAATCACAAGTCCTGCTGTTCCATCACTGCGCCTCAGAGATGAGTCTGTCACCTTCAGAGAGAGAGAGGGACACATCAGAAGTCCCACATGTCTCTTATCAAGCCCAGCAGGAGTCCCCATAACACCAAAGACACAACAAAGTGCCTTCTGCTCAAAGAAGGTGATAATCAAGCGCGGCCAGAACACCTCTTTTTCTATTTGAAAAGTGTTAATCAAGCAGTTCAGCTTTCAAGATGAAGGTCTTACCTCAGAGGGGGGAAGCAGCCAGCTCTCCTCCAGAGCCAGCAGCCGGCTGTGAAGGTGATCCCACTTCTTTTGAACAGAGTCCTCGTCCACATCAGCCTCAGCAGGAGGTGCCCTGCAGGGAGAGAAGAGGCTGAAAATTCACACTCCATTTCACTCTCTCTCTCTGTCTTTCTTCCTTTATTTGTTTGAAATTTTATTTGTCTATTTCTCAAAATTGGCAAATTAATCTAAAATCAAATTGCACTGATTGGAGAAATCACATCAAACAATCTCAGAACTTACAAAATAAATAATTTGAAATCCGCAGGTTTTTTTTGGTAACACTGAGCAAAAATTCCATAAAAACCTGTCAGCATATTGTAATTCAAAAACTAAACTTCTGCAACCCTGATTCAACGGTGAAAATCCTGCAGAAAAAGTTCCAGCATCTGCAAAAACTTCCTGTGCTGCAAAACAACCCTATAAAAGGAAGGTGAATTTCTCAAAAAGAGTCGAAAAAAGAGTCTGACAATAAATACAATAAAATCTGTTTTGATATCAGCAAAGCGTTTCAGAGATGGAGAGAAAATGTTGCCTTTTCCAGAAAATTGCCTACACCATCTTAAATTCTACTGCAGCCTCGTTCTGTCCTGTTGTGTTACAGACACGGACACGCAAGTTGATCCATTTGAATTTTGAAGGAGAACTTAAAGGACTTCAATAGAAGCACAAAATGACTTATTAACAAAAAAGCATTATTGTGTGTAGATTATAAACCAGTTAGTAAAGAAGACACTAATAAAACACACTGCGTAATGTCTCTTTCAGACTACAGTGTATATCATGATATACTGGTGCAGTGTGTTACCTGTGCTCCTCTGGTTCCTGGCTGTGGAGTCGAGCTCTGCTGCCCTGCCTTGAGATGGCCTGAGTCAGTCCTCTCTGTTCACTCAGCTCCTGCTCTAACTCCTGCACCACAAACAGAAACAACACGGACAGTGAAATGTGCTCTAGTACATCACAACATGGCGCTTATACGGTGCCTATAGAAAGTCATGATACCGTTTTGAAATAGTCACTTATTTTGTTATAAAGCCTGAAATGATTTTTTCTAAATTTCTGAAAATGAATTTAAAATAATGAAAAACTAGAATAGCAGGGTTAGAAACAAGATACGTTTCTTTAGAATAACCATTATAAACATTATCAAGTATAACCATCACCTTCCAGATCACACACCAAGTGAATCGGCCTCGACCTGACATCAACTGTGGTGTTACTTCAGAATAAAATCAGCTGTTCTTGAGGATTCCTCTCCTAGTAATTCACGGTAACACAAGTAATAAAGTGGTTGGAAAGATGCTTTTAAAAGAGCTCCAGGATATAGTGGTGGATAGGCACAAGTTAGGAGAAGGATAGAAAAAGATTTCAAAGGCTTTAACTCTCCCTCTGAGGACCGTCCAGAGTGTTGTCCAGGAGTGGAAGGCATATGGATCCACCCAGACCTTGCCTAGATTGGGCTGCCCCTCCAAACTGGAATAACGAGCCAGGAAAAGATTGATCAGGGAAGCTACCAAGAGGCCCATGGTGACCTTGAAGGAGTTCCAAGTCTAAATGGCAAAGGTTGGTCGATCTGTGCATGTGTCAACAATTTCACAAGTTCTACATGTATGGCAGGGTGGCAAGAAAGAAGCCTCTTCTGAAAAAATGTCACACTGAGTCTTGTAAAAAACATTGAATATTCTGATGCCATGTGTCAAAAGGTTATATGGTCAGATGAGACCAAAACTGAACTTTTTGGGCTGAACTCCAAGCGCTATGTTTGGCAGAACCAAACACAGCACACCACCAAAAACACACCATCCCTACAGTGACGCCTGGTGGTGGCAGCATTATGTTGTGGGCTTGTTTCTTTTCAGCAGGGACTGGGCAGTTGGTCAGGATTGAAGGGAAAGTGGATGCTGCCAAGTACACCCACATTCTTGAGTAAACCTGCTGCCCTCTGTTAGACACTAGAAAATGGGCAGGTGGTTCACCTTCCAGCATGACAATGACCCAAAACACACCTCCATAAAAAAAACACAGTGACTAAAGGACAGGAAGGTGAATGTTCTAGAGTGGCCCAGTCAGAGCCCTGACCTGAATCCTACAGAACATCTGTGAATGGCCTTGAAGAGCGAGTCCATCACCGCTCACCACAGACTGGGCCGCTCACCACAGACTATGGGGACATATTTCCCAGTCTAGGTGCACAAAGCCCGTAGAGACAGATCCAAACAGACTGATGCTGTAAATAAAGCAAAAGCTGCCTCAACAAAGTATTACATCTGGGGACTCATCACTTTTTTCAACCCTGCTATTCTAGTTTGTATTATTATTTCAGGCTGTAAAACAAAAAAAGTGACTATTTCAAAAGGGAATCATGACTTTCTACAGGCACTGTAAACCTATTATAGTTTATCAACTTGGTTTCTTAAAACAACAGGTTAAACTTCAGATTTGTTACATTGACTCTAATGCTTTCCTCGCTGTCCTTGATTAAGGAGATTCTTAGTCAACCAATTGATTAGTTGATCATAATAGTTGATTTTATTTACACATCTGTAAAGAATCACCGCTTTAAATATTGTGTTTACCAGAGATGTGCTCACAAATTTCTTGAAAGTCATTCAGCATCAAAAAAGCATTTAAAAAAATGACAAAGGACTCAAGAAATCTAAGTTGACTAAGACCAAAATAACCTATTAGTTGACCCAGAGACTAAGAGGGGACAGTACTACATTTAAGTTTACACTCATAAAGTACTGGTGATCCTTCTAAATGAACCATTCACCAACAGTCAGGAGAGTCCAGTACCTTCTGCTTCTGCAGGCTGCTCTGTCGGAGCAGCTTGTTTCTCGGTGAGGAGAAGATCTCCTGAACACTGCTGCTGTGCTGCAACCGAGCCTGCAGGGGACGCTCCGACTGAGGCACTGACTCCTGAGGAGAAACAGGTGAAGAAGAGACACAGGGAGCAAAAAGCTAAATGTTAAAAGAATGCACAATATATCACATTTCTTCAGAGTGATTTGAACTGTACTGTTGTGTACATTTTGTGGAAATGATTATCCCTATGTCCACTACAAAAAAATTAAAAACAGATATATTCCAAACTGTCTTAAGTGTTATTAAGACAAGATGTTTTTAATTTTAAGCTGCATTTTATGACTTGTTACAAGTATAATTTACTGTTTGAATTCATATGTAGTCACACAGATTGTACCTGCTCCTGTGTGTCTCTGTGGCCGATGACTCTCTCCTCTCCCTGTCTGTCCTGGAGCAGCTGCTGGAAGGAGAACAGGTTGACCTTCAGGAGCTCCAGTTTGGAGGAGAGCAGCTCCGCCGCTTCAGCCTGCTGCTGCTCAGCTGCCTGGCCGGGCGCCGACAGGCCAGAAACCCTCTGCTCGATCTCCAGGAGCATCTCCTACACAATAACATGAGAACTTTATTTTATTTCTTTTCTCCGGATGTCTGTCTGTGTGACATCAAGGTTCAAATATCTCCAGTGTGTGGACAGATCAGGGGTCAGGTGTGATTGCTGCAGCACAAAGGTTCATGGGTAAGGTTCAGATGTGGGTCCTGAATGAACAAGCCTCTTTAGTAAATGTGTGAATGGGAGACTAGATCTCATCAGCTGCTGTTTGTTTCCCCACAAAGCTTCATTCAAATGTGACATGTGACTACGGGATGTGTCTAACCTCTGAAACTTTAATGGAGGCCCTAGTTACACTCTGTGGGTCAGCAGGAAAGGAAAGACCTGCCAAAGCTTCTGAATGAAGAAAACGATAATGAAGCCTGTGAGGGCCTGACTACTGACAGAAGACGGTGAGACCACACACTGAAACACTCAGACCCACAATCAATGAATTATGAAAAAAATATATAAATTCCATTACAGAGTTCATGTAAACAATATGTTTCCACATTAGTGATGGATGAAGGGTGAAGTGTTCCTTCATTATGGGTTCATACAATTCTTCTACATGTTCTTATGAACCTATTGGATTATCAGAATAATGTTTTGGAGATGCATGTTTTTCACGGAAGAGCAACAATATTAACTGACCAATACACTGTTAAAAAAATAATATTAATTTATAATTAAAAAAAACAGTGAATTGGTCTAAAGCTGTGTTTGCAGTGTCTCTGCTGCTATCTTCTGTAGCCTCTTTCTGAGTGTATGTGTGTGCGTGCGTGTGTGCGTGCGTGTGTGCGTGCGTGCATGAGTGCGTGCATGCGTGCGTGTGTGTGTGTATGTGTGCGCGCGCGCGTGTGTGTGTGTGTGTGTGTGTGTGTGTGTGTGTGTGTGTGTGTGTGTGCGTGTTAGTCACAGAGCGTTTGATAGTTTAAAACTTGATTTGTGATATCCTGATCTTTGCCAGTCTGGTCACCACCTCTGAAGCCGTACCGCACCCTCAAATGCAAATACCAGCAGCTGGCATTTAGTGAACTCAACAAGTCATGTGTTCTCTGGACAGACAGTGCACACAGAGAGTTGCAGACTTTACACTAAAGCATTACTACTGTACAATATATCAAAAGATTTTAAAACACAGTACCATAACAATAAACTATACATTTTGGCCTGTAACATTTGAAGGGTTCATCGCAGATCCTCCTGGATTCTGCGTTTCCAAACAAATCTTTCCATATAAGCCAGGCCCATTTATTTTCCACCGTTTTAAATTGTGTCAAAATCTGTTTTTTTGCTCCTTCTACAAATTTGTGGTAATCACCAAATGTGGTACAGAGCATCTCTGGAAGGACCAAGGCGATTGTTGATGTTCTGTACAGTTTTGTTTACAGTCGGCCCTCAAAGTTTCAAAGGCCTTACATTCCAAAAACATGTCACATCTCCTTAACGCTTTGTGCTATTGCAACTACATTTGGTGGACATGTTTAGATATGATTTCCAAGTGGACGTGATATATTTGGTGCCAATTGGCCAATAGGTGGCGCTGTAGTAGCATCATCTAACCAAATGGACGATTTCTCTGCCTGTCTGAGTATGTGAGCATGTCTGGCTGTCTTTCGCATACCTCAAGATTCCTGTGATCAACTTCACACTTGGCAGGTATGTTGCTCAGGACCCATGGGAGTGGAGTGTCCAGTGTGAAGTCAATCCCATGAACGGAGAGCATTGATATTAGCCCACATTCTGAATGGTCACATGCTCTAAACGGAGAAGCCCCTCCAAAAATGATGCTAGCAGCAATACCAGAAAGTGCACTGCACCAGTGTTATTAACTTTGTGGGTGAATTGATCTTCCAACCCAGGAAATGTTGGTGCGATGTTCACTTCTCTTAGCAATAAGGATGCACACACGTCAAATATATTATTATTACACTTGTGTTTGCAGCCATAAGTGGAGGCATCATGATGTTATCAGCAGTGAGAGAGTAAAACGGACCTCTGACCTATGAGTCAAAGCGACAACATCCTGCTGCTGGAGGAGAGACAGTCTTCACACACACTCACGCACGCACGCACGCACGCACGCACGCACGCACACACACACACACACACACACACACACACACACACACACACACACACACACACACACACACACACACACATTTACACTGGTAATTTCCAGTTTACAAGTGGAAAAGAGCATCTTTATTATAGCACGTGAAGGCAGCATAAGACAGCCCTCAGCAATAAAAAAATAATTTAAAAATCACTTTCAGCCCCAGGTTGCTCAGTCTTAACTCGCTGCAGCTTCCTAGAAAATCCTGGAAATTACCTGGTTTCCTGGTGGGCGGGGCTTACCTGGCAGGTGAGGAGTTGCTCCTCAACGCTGTCCTGCATGGTGAATGAACCTGCAGCTGCGCCGGCTACCAGGCTCCTCTGGGCTTTCTGCAGCCACAGCTCCAGCTGGCTGACCCTCTCCAGGCACACATGGAGGACACCTTCACAGGCCTGGGACACACACAACACACCAGGCTGAACCTCTCTGCTCCAGGATCACAGGTAGAGAGGGGGGGGGGGGACCTGAACAGGTTGCAGTTCTAATATAGATCTGTGACACTACTTCTCACACTTAAAGTCTTTCCCCTGCCTGGCTGTCCCTCTCTCGCTCTCTGTCTTTCCCTTGCTCTTTGTTTACTCTTCTCTTTCTTTCCCTCTCTGCTCCTCCCACCTGTGGCAGAAACCACTTCCTGGAGCGGTGGCAGTGCTCCAGTGACAGTGACTCTTTATCACAGGAAGAGCAAGAGAGAATGAGAGAGGCCTAAGGTTGCAGGGGTGGAGCTGAGTGAGCAGTAAACACAGAACACGAACACTTTGCTACTTTGTACCTGTCGGTCAACGGATCATTTATTCCATCAGAACTTTGTTTATACGTGTTCTTTTATTCTCTTCTTGAAACTTTCCCCTCTCATGCTTCTGTTTCAGAGTAAATTATGAGCATTTTGCACGGCAAAATTAAATTTAATGCATCAAATGACTGAACACAGTTGCCAGGAAACTGTTGAGGATTTGACAGGAGGTGAACACTAAGAGTCAACAAACCTGCTTTGAATGTCACTGAAGTCTAATGTGAATACACAGAGCCCTCTATTAGTTACAGGAGAATATATATATACAGTATATATATATATATATATATATATACTGTATATATATATTTATGAAAAAGGTTGTCTCGAGTCAGTGATATTTTGAGCCAAACCTTATAAGTCTGTACATTCAGAGGGAACATTTTGAGTCATGTTTATCTTCAAATTAATCATTTATGCCTTTGAAATACTTAATCAAGCTCTGAAGACAAGGCAGGCAGCCAAACAGCTTCAATAACCATGGTGTTAAATGTTCAACACTTAAAGTATATCAATATAAAAGTGGTCCAATTAGTGTCAGAGGTGAAAGGATACATGGAAGCAACAAACGATTCTTTTCATTGTTGATTAATTTGTTGAATATTTTATCGGTTAATCAATACACTTAAAATGTTGATCAGTTTCCCAAAGCCCAAGAAGATGTCCTCAAATGTTTTGTCCACAACTTGAAGATATTCCATTTACTGTCACAGAGGAGGAACAAAACCAGAAAATATTCACATTTAAGAAGCTAAAATTTCAAATTGTTCCCGCTCTTCAAACAGATACACAAATTATAAAAATAGTTGGCGATTAATTTAAATGCTCAATAAATCAACCAATCTTTGCAGCTCTATTTTGCAGGAAAAATGTAGTTATTCAAGTGCACAAAAAGTGCTAAATTACTAAATTTAGGCAAAAAATAAGTATTTTAAAACACAAATTAGTCATTTTAGGTTACAAATCAATAATGTTAATTAGAAACAATCTAAAATTTGCTCCTGTTGATACTTCCAAGGCTCTATGTGCATATAAATTCATAAGTTCAAATGCAAAAGGCAATAAAATGCAAGTGAAGAAAATGAATTCACCAGGGTTGACAGTGTAATTGTTGTATTAAAGGTCAAACATAAATATAATCAATCAACCAACCAACCAACCAGTAAACCAACAAGGAAGTGGTCAAAAACTCATCACTGCACAGTTAGATGGTTATTAGGAGGAGGAAGGTGCTTTTTGTCTGTGTGTCATGCTGAACCTGGGCTCTGAGTGTGACTTTTGTCTCTTCTTTATTATATTTTTTATCTACCAGGGCAGCTGCAGGATGCAGCGCCGTCCTGATGCTGCAGTCTGAATGTGCAGGTTGGGGAGGCTGCAGGCAACGTTAGGTTGAGAGGGTGCGTATACATGTGTGGTGGCTTTGGTTGCTACTGTTTCTAGAGGACTTCTGGATTTTAACCAGAACTTCTCTGTACTGAGTGTGTTTTGGGCAGGTCGGACTGAGTCTTTGGCCTGTATGCAGTTTGTAGTGTGTGTGTGTGCTCTCTGTGTATGTCTTCAGCCCCTCTGGGTCACCCCCCCCCCCCCCTCCATGCAAGCCCCCTCATGAGCTCTTGACACAGAGAAAGAGAGACGGAGGAGTAGATCACTGTTCTGGGTTTATTTGTATTTGTGCTCTTGTTTGGATATGTAGACAGAATGGAAAGACAAAAGTAGAACAATGTACAAATACAGCACATGCCACGTAAGACATCTCAGTATTGCTGCTTCCAGGTGAAAACCATGTACCTCCAAAAATGGCAGCTTTTTGGGTGTTGTTAGATTGCTATATTAATTGCTGAAATTATAAAGAAGTCTTAAGAAATTTTGCACAAGTCCAAATTTGAGTACAATCCCACCAATTAAATACTACTACTACTACTATACTTAATTAAAATGTGGAGTTATGTGGTTTTCACCCGTCATCAGTAGTGTGTTAATCAGTAATCATGTCAAACCAGTGCATTTTCATGGCCAGCAGTCTTAGAAAACTTTCTTAAGTACAAAATCTGCATTGTAGAGAGAGAAAATCAATTCATAACAAAGCAGGAATCTTTCTCCACAGTCTCCTGCTGCCAGGGAGTGACTGAGAAATTCACTAAAGGGATAATTACTAAGTTAATCAATCAACCCTGTAAACAACAATTTATTACCATATTCAGCTTATGGAAATTCAAATGGCAGATGCATGTAGGCAAGCAAGTTTATTTTAAACAATAATGCTCTGCATTTGCTGGTAAATGAGCTCAGAGAGTATATGAAAGGTCAGCAATCAAAAAGTTTATCTATTTTAAATCACCATTCCCTATATGATACAATATAAAACATAGTTCACATATTATAAAGTCTATTAGTACACTTTGTTTCTGCCTTTTATAAAAACATATTAACCCATTAGAATTAAGGTCCATGCAAAAGCTTATTACAGACTGAAAACCATCCACCCCACATGCTAAATATCACCAGTCTCTCTGTGTTCCATTTTTGGCAAAACAGTAACCACCACCCTGCCTACCACTTCTCACACAGTTGCAAAATAATGTGCTGTGTTCTTTTTAAACCACATCTCAGTGGTGATCACTCGTCAATAAATAGGCACAATTGTTCTGGGACTGGGCGAGCACAGTAGACCTTCACGTAAACACGCACCTCATTTAGAAAAGAGTACAACTTTGGCACACATCTGATTCATTATAAGTACTTTGTCCTGTCCTCTATTTTATTTTTTATTATGCACTAAGAAACTTAAATTCAAAATGCTCAGCTCTGAACTGTTGGAAGCCAATATATCAGAATTATCTGCCATGTAAATGCACTGTAGGTTGAGACGTTTCAAGAAGAACCTGAAGGTCTAGGCTTTGTGCTAGAATATTCGGTTCTAGGAAAATTTGTATTTCAGGTTTAGCTCTAGAAGAAGGTAGGAGTTTTGAGTTTGGTTGTATTGAAACAGCTCTAGAAAAAAAGTCAAAAGCAGGTTCCAGGTCTTGTTCTAAAAGTATTCTAGAGGACACCAGAAGAAATATGGGTTCTAGGTTTGATTCTACAAGATGTGAGGAGTTGGAAGGTTTGGAAAAAAAGCATTGGTTCAAGAAAGAAATCAAGAGCTCTACAGCTGATCCTGCAAAACAAATTGAGTTCTAGATCTGGTGTCGAAGAAGGGGTTATACTTTGGTCTAGAAAATTTGGGGAATTTCAATGAAGCCTTGAAACCAAGACTTGATCATGAACACATTGGGAGTTCTATGGTTAGCTCAAGTGAACCTTGGTTGATCTAGAATAGGTTATACTGTATCTAGACTACTGAGCTTTAGACTGATGTCTATGAGTGGGTATTATAGACTTAGATCGCTAGAAAAAAACTGCATTTGTTTGTTATAGAAGAACAGGCTGTTCCAAGTTTCCTTCATTCTAGAGGAAACTGAAATCTACGTTCGATTCTAGATGAGTTCTAAGGTTGGATCTAGAAGTAGTTGGGAGATCTAGAATAGGTTGTAAACATTGTTGTTCTATGCTTGGTTCTAGAAGGAATGACAGGTCTGAACACATCAGGGATTCTAGGGTATGTTCTAGAGGAGTTTTTGAATTGGCTCTAGAGAATATAATCTGTTAGTGTAAGGCTGATTCTGGAAGAAGTTATGGGATCTAGGTATTCTTCTAGAGGGGAATTTCCTGGCTCTAGAAGAAGCTGGATGTATAATGCTTAGATCAAGAAGAAGTGAAATGTTCTAGAGATACAAGTTCTAGATCTAGGAGACTACACATCTCTGCTGGGGCCCAGAGTTGGATTTGGAGACTTTTACGGTGGAGGTTACGGTGGTGTTTACCATGCTCTCAGGCAGTGACTGAGTTGTGACTGTGCCCAGGGGCTTTGATAAGGCTTCAGATGAACTTGCTTCTGTGGTTTCAGTGGGGCCCTCAACATCCTGAAGAAACATGAGCAGGGTTAGAAGATCAGTCAGGTCAGTCAGTTAAATACATGGATCATTTAGTCATCAGGGTTACCACGTGATAAGGATTCACACAATCCTGATACACACTGTTACTGAATTAAATTACATAATGTTATTGACATCTTCTTGTTATGTTATCTTGTTAAATCTGCCGTATTGTAAAATACATTAATGGCTGCTATCTGTAGTTTTCAATACTTAATTAAGGGCGCACTCACGCTGTCCATCCGTACTGTGCCCAAACGGGTTTTACGGGTAAAGCCTAGTTTGTTTGACCAGTGTGAGTGCAACCGCACTGCGCCTAGCTGCGGCCCACTTGCCGGCCACGGACTGTTTGGGAGAGGTGGGCTTTTGTAAAGCACGTCTGCACATGTACGAGCACGAGCATGCACACATGCACGAGCACGAGGACTACGGCGGCTCTGAAAACATAGAAAAAAAAAAAAAAAGAAAACGACGGACCCTGCGCGGACATTTAAAACAATGGCGGTGAAAGGTTCACGTTGGTGTGATGCGGAGGTGGAGTGTTTACTGCAGATTTGGTCGATGAAAATATTCAAAAACAGTCGGACAAGACGCACAAAAACTCTGAGGTCTATGGAAAGATTTGTAAACAAAGTGAGGCATCGCGATGACGTCGATCAGTGTGTTTGACGTGTTACGCCATGATGACATATAGACAGGCAAGAAGCATCCGCCGAGGCCCAGGCAGTGTGAGTACAAACGGGCCTGGGCCACGGGGGGAAAGGGGGGGGGGGGATAGGGGGCAGTGTGAGTGCGCCCTAATTGTTCCAAGAATTCAATTATATAAATGAGAAATGTAAAGTCATTTTACACTATTAGTTCACTGTTTTGGGCAGTAACTTTAACACAGTCAGGCATGCAGCACACATTTTTTTAAATCACAGAATTATAAACACCACTGAAACCTATGATTGATATAAGGCTGATATTTTATATTTTCATCAATTTCAACAAATCCCATGAAAAATAAACAAAGCTAACAATGCATGTGTTCTGTTGAGGGAGAAATGCAAAACAAATTGTAAAAAGAAAAAAATACATAAATAAATAAATAAATATAAATACATAAAAATACATACTTACAGTAAAGAAATATAAAAAATCTATAGTGAATACATATATTTAAAAATGAATAAATAAATAAATAGGGGAATTTATTACGATAAATGAATAAAGAAGCTAATTAAAACACAAATATCAATTTATGTAATATTTTATTGACATCTTAACATTTAATGGAATATTCCTTTATCAAGTCATTTATTCATTTATGTATGTATTTATACTGGCAGGTTCAGTGCTCCGCAGTTTTGAGACTTGGTTCGCTACAAAGTATTTAAGGCAGCAGGATGTTTTTTTTTATCTGCTCATGTGGAAATTACATTCAATAACTATTTTCCTTTTGTGATTTACTGCAGCAGCAAATATTTTGCCTTGGCAACCCGCCCCAGCAGAACGTTCTCCAGAGGAAACACTGTGTGAATTCCTAATAATGAAGAAACATGTCACCCAGTACAACAGTGTGGCTGAATGATGTGTTTTAACAGTTGGTTTTGTTTTGTTTTTTATTAGATCTGTTGCCAATATGAATAATTTCAATAGGAGCCAATGAGGATGTTTGACAGTGTTGAGAGTTAAATTACCTGTTTAACTTCTTCAGTCTGTTCAGTGCTTTCTCCAGTAGCACCTTCAGTCTCTTCTGGGACCTAACACCAACAATGACACATTAAAAATATCTACCGAAACAACAGAACCAGAATGTTAAATGGCTGAAAGAGAAAACATTGTTGGTAACATAATTCTCGAATCTACTGTCACACAGTTACAAACACTATTCAATGCTGCTCTCTAGGGGCAGGACAAAATCCAGAAACAGATGTGCAGGGAGGCTGAAGTAGAAGGAGGAAGAATGAATTGGAAACCGCAGTGATTAAAAAGATGTATTAAAGATCAGAAGAGGGTTTGTAGAAGCAGCAAGCAGCTGATACAATAAGTAGGGAGATGGCGATGGCAATAGAGGTGAGTAGGTGAGGGAGCTCATTGCCAGCAGTAATGTGGAGAACAGAGTGACCCAGGTCAAAGAAAGGTCAGATCTTAGTCATATAGTTGTTAGAAATGATTTAACTGGAATTGTTGGGATGTATGCCATGAGGATCATTCCTATGGCATCTGGTGTGGTTAATGCCCTCCTCCTACATTGTAAGTAGCTGACCTTGGGTCACAAGGAACTCCGGAGAGGGGCACGAGGTGACCAAAAGAGAAGAGTTAGACAGAGAAAGAAAATGATGAAAGATGAAAGGTTTGTCCACAGAAGCTCTATATCTTGTTTACCTCTGGCGAAGCGGCCAGGAAAGCATCCCAGAGCCACCATAAAACACCTCCTCCACCTTCTTCCACTCTTTGCTCCTGACTCCCTGTTTTCTCTCTGGCTTCTTCAGCCTGGAGCACGCCTTGTTGCTCCCTCTGCTGACACGGAAACACTCATGTGCAGAGTCACACGGGAGGTGGTCGAAAGTGCATCTGGGACACTGAGCTGCAAGCTGGCGACTGCTGCTGCTAATGACTGTCATTGTTTACTTTTGCACTAAAAGCATCTACAACATTGTTTATTAACCTTTAAAGAGATATGTTTTCTGATTTAAATCCAGTGTGTGCAGCTCAACGGTGTTTGGCCTCCCTCCGTTGCCCCAGCGGCGAGATTTGCCGAATGACACAAACCGTTCATCACCGTTTATCTGCACACACTGTCATGACACAGAGCTGGATCAAAATCAACAAAGTATCCCTTTAAGGCCCTGATGAGTGTCTGTCGCTCTAGTTTTTGCAGTGTGTCTTGAACTGTTGGCACCAGTCAGCCCTCATCAGGGGCTTTTCGGCAGAGCTGTCGGTGAGAGAAATCACTCTGATTGGCAGTTTCGTCTCAGCGAATCAGTGTACAAGAGGAGATACTAAAGGGAGGAAAGTAAAGAAACAGCCAAAGTCAAGAGGCTGTGAGATGTAAAACAAATTTGTAATATCATATTTGTAACGTCATTTTTTTCTTTAGCAAAAGCGGTTCATAATTGTGTTATTTTCACTCTCGCACAGCAATATTGTTTGTTCTGTCACCAACAGGTTGTGTTGTTAAAGTGCTAACTGGCTAACTTGCATCTTGTCACTTTTTGAGTGATAAATACAGACTACCACCCCCTGCTGGTGTGGAGAGTAGGCGTTAGTCAGAACCCAGCCCCTGACACAGCGACTTCCTGGTTGATCCAATAAGGAAGTGCCAAAAACGGCAGTTTTCCAACCATCCACTAGGGGGAGTTTGCATAATAGAGCAGTTTCAAAATTATGAACTAAGTTCACAGTAACAAAAATGAATACAATGATTGCCACAGTCTATATAGAACAACAGACAGCAATTATTTTAACAGCTTCAACAATAAAAATATACGTCCTTATCCAACCAGGGTTTACATTAGAACTGAGGGGACAGCATTTCCACATAGTTGCTTTAACACTTTGCTGCTGTCCATTCAGTCCACACATGAGCAGCTGCAGCTTTCACACCTACAGTATATTCTCAAAACCATGAGGAAAAACTTGCTTCTTGAATGGTCCTTTTAATGAGGAATTACAAAGAGTAAAACAGGACAGTAATCCTTAAGGAGCAAATGTTTTTTAATTTTAATAATTTTCCATTTCAGAACATACTTAAATGGAATACTTGAATCCTGGTTCAACAAACAAGTTACATGAATAATAAAACCAGGAACCAGGCTGAGGTAGGAAATGAAGGTTGAACTTAAAATTAATTTTATGAAAGCTGGGCTTTCCACTTTACTCAAAGGCTGCAGGTCTCTGACAACATGCTGCACCACCAGGTGGTCCAGCTGTGGCAGGGAGATGCCAATGGAGTCGCTTCTGTACGCAGTTAATGGGATTTGGGTCGAAGATCTGTCTTAACTGTCTTTTGATTTTTGATTTGCTTGCACATACCCTGAAATACCGGGTGCTTCAGTTCAATGTGCCATTTCAGGTTTGCTGTGGATGTGACTGAAGTGCAGATTTTTTTTTTTGAAAGCTGGCGTGCAAAATCATAAAACTCATTTAACCGAGAATATGACGCCTCCTCGCTGCTTTGTCCCCTACACGTTGCTGTCGCCTCCATGCTGTGTTTTGTTTTGATGATGTATGTGGCGGTGCAACACTGGCGGCTGGTGTTGCCAGATTAGGTGCTTTTCCCGCTCCATATTTAGGCCCGCTTACGATGTGTTTTAGCCTTGGTTTCGCCTGTAAGGCTCTGTAGAAATCTGGCGCCCTACTGAACGAAGTTACACTGAGAGAGCATGTCATTCACATACACCAGAATGAACACATACACAGTAACGTTCATCAGGCAGAATACAGTATGTTTAGTTCATGTTCGCCCTAAATATGAACGAGTTCATGAACTACTGTTCAGTGAACGTGATCAGGCACAACACTGCCGATGTGGATTTGCCACATCCATTTTTTCTATGCTCAGAACTTATGTGCTCTTTGGCCAAGAGATCTAGTCTTTGCAATATGTTCAAGTTCTACTTTTTCGGCGAGACACAGGCTTTCGTCGCCACTGGTTCTTCGTGTCTGGGCCTTAATAACCTCTAAGAGAAAGGGAATGTTTGTCTATTTGTTTCTTAATAATCAGGGTATTTCCAAAAATTTCTCCACTGATTTTAATACGATTTGGTTGAAAGGAAAAATAAAAAATAAACTTTTAAATGCAGATCAAAGAACGTTTTTTTATAATAGGATATCAAATTTGAATATTATATATATATCTTGCATATCATTTTGGAATAATTTCCTTCTGAACTCAGTCTGACATATCAAACATATGTTTTAGAAACTCTGGGATCTCCACTAGAATCTCAGAGTGCACAGCAAACCGCAAACTTCCGCTCAATGTCCCACTATCTGCACTCACACCACCATGTATCTGAAGCATGCTTCATACTTCACATAATTTCCAATAGAAATAGATATTAGTATTAAGCATGCAGGGGAAAACAAAACATTTGCAAAATGTTAAATAACTTTGTTAAAATCACATGGAGGAATGGGTTAGCAGCCATGTTAGTTACCTTTGAAGACCACGGGGGGTGAGTATTTAATATTCAAAACCCAGGTTTCATTATGCAGTGATGGTAAGTTCATGTAAATCAGATAATAGTGAGAATGAACACACTTTAGTGACACTCCACTGAAAATCACATCTCTTCTAGTATCCAAAAGTCAGTCAGTACATATTTATTATTGATTTATTAAGAAAAAAAACATAAAGCCATTAGGATGAACTCGCAGGCTTCCTTACCTGAGTGCTGTCTGACGTCCTAAACTGTCTCTGCTCAGATGAGGACCGCTCCACAGTCAGCAGCGATGCTCCCGATGTCTTCAGTATGTCCTCTTTAACGTGTACAATTCGGATTTCCCCTCGCTCCGTGTCCTTCTCCTGAGAGACAGCACAGGGACAGCTTGTTTTTTTCTACACATGATGACTTTGGGGCTGCACGTCATCTTGGCAATATAGGATTTTAACTCCACTTAACCAAGTACTTTAACTACTGTCACAGTCCAGTTGTGGCAAGTAACTCAGTATATGTATTATATTATTTAAGAACAGTACTTAAAGTGAAATTCTGGCGTAGAAGGTTCCCAGGGTCTTTTTTCGTCAAATCCACTCATCAAATAAGCCATTGAGACAATTTTTTTGTGTAACAATTATTAACGTAGAAATCCCAGACGGCCGCTAACAGTCGTTAACAGCCGAATGTGGATAACATTGATTAGCTTGAGGCAGCACGGTGAAGGCATTTAAACAGCTTTTTGATTTTAAGAGTGTTTTAAAGACTTACCTACTGGCCCCTGTACCAGCTCCTCTCATAGTAATGTCCATTCAAATGAATTACCAAAGTCAATCCAAAAGGAAGGAGCCCATTGGTGCTTTGTTTTCTGTGTAGGGCCTCTTCTCGTGCTGCTGCAGAGGTTTGCTGTTATTTTCAGCGGTATTAGTGGATAAAAAAGCAGTTTGAATGCCTTCACCGTGCTGCCCCGAGCTAATCAGTGTTAACCGCATTCTGCTGTTAGCGATATCTCCGTTAATAGTTTAATTATCTCGATGGCTTATTTGATGAGTGTATTTGCTGAAGACCCTGGAATGATTTTACGCCGCGGAATTTCACTCAAGATACAATTCTGAGGTCCTTTTGCTTTACTTGAGAATTTCCATTTTATGCTACATTATATTTCCACTCTAATGGCTATCAGAAGGAAATATTGTACTTTTTACTACACAACTTTAGGTGTTTAAAGGCAGGTTTAATAAGCCTAATAGTGCAAAATATAAATCAAGTTATAAATTATGTATTATTATAGGTTAAGCTACCCATCAGTATATCCAGTCATTAAAATGAGCTGCACCTTTACCAGCTGCAACAATCCCAAACTGATATTTCTCCACAAACACTGACAAAATGATACATTATCTAAAGCTCTCATATTCTGAACAGTTAACCAAACTCACGTCAGCCTCCTCTGACGTGGACTTCTGGAGTTGAGACTGAGAGGTCGTCTGCTGAGCCGACGGAGCTTCCGCAGCTGACGGAGCCGACGGAGCTTTTGCTTGGTCTGGAGTCGGTGGCTGCTGGATGAAAAGGGCAGGGACTTTCTACAAAAAGAGTAAAGGTGAAGGTTCAGTGAAGGCCAATTCTAGTTTAAATACCTGACCAAGCGACAAATGGATTGTCTCACTGACCTTCTCCAGTTCCAGAAGCAGAGTCTGGAGCTGGTCCACCACAGTGAAGACGGTCAGAGTCTCTTCAGCCTTCTCAGGGAGACAAAGGCCTGGTTTACACTTCTGTATCTCAGCTATGGTCCTCCTCATGGACTGGATCCTCTGCTCAACAGACTGTACATAGAAAGGGCATTCAGAAAAACAGATCTCTTTTTTCTCTTTAGTATTTCTGGCTGACAAAATGGAGCCATAAAAGCATGCAAAGTTACAAAAAAAGGACGTTATTGTAACAGTTTTAGGGTTCAGTAATAATACACCAGGTTAGAGGGTTCTTTGTACAATTTAAAATGTTAGTTTGCTGAGAATCTCTTTCAAATCAAAGTTTAACTGAAATAGCCTCAATCAAATCGATATGGAATCGAATCGATTCAGGAAATCAGTGGCGATGTCCAGTCTTAATACAAACAGCTAAACGTTCACCAAAAGGCTTCTTCCTTCACCAATCTCACCTTGAGGCGTTCTTCTCTGGGGCTGGGGAAAGTCTCTGGAGACGACAATAATGTCTTGATCTCAGCCACGTCATTCTCCATACGGTGGACTTCACCCTCAATGGCTTCCACCTCCTAGACAGCAAGGGATCAATCAATATATTTGGCCATTCACAAAAAGGGAAAGTACATGAGCAAAAGAAAGAGGATTAAGACTCACGTCAGCTGCGTGCCCAAGGTGAGACAGAGGAGCCGTGAAGCTTTCTTGAACGTCGGCCACTTGGTGATCGGCTTCGTCTAGTTGTTCTTGGAGAGTTGTGATGTCGCACACCTGCGACATCTCCTTCAGGACTGAGCTGAAGCCCTGCAGAGTCGTCCGAATCTGTGCGGAGTCATCCAGCACCATCTGCAACACGAGAAAGACGTGTTGACAAACATGTTGAGATTCAAAAAAGATCCATTTGTTTTGCATTACTTTCCAAGTACATTTCTGCAAAAAGGCAATTCAAAGTGCTTTACATAAAACATTAAATAGCAAATAGAAACATTTAAGAAAAATCAATAAAGAAAATATGAAATAAAAGCAAGCTAGAATAGATAACGGGTATAAAAAACAAGGATAACAGTTACAGGGCAGTGTGAGAAATGAATGGCAGCGTCAAACAAATGTTTTCAGCTTTGGTTTAAAAGTACTTTAAAGTATAATGTGCTGTAGAAAGAAAGGGTCGTGTAAAGTAGAGCACGGTTCAGTGTACTGACCTGCAGAGTGTGAACATGGCTGCTCAGACATTTAGCGGTGGTGTAGGAACAGGGCGTAGCGAGCCATGACTTGGCTTCTGTCATCCAGCTGTTAGAGCTGCTGATCATCTCCTGATGCTCCTGAAGCCACGTGTGAATCTGACCAGCAAAAACCCAAACAATAATTAGTTTAAACACTCAATCATGAAACTGTGTGAACATTGTTCAACAACAACCAACCATTACAAGCTCTGACATACACTTCTAATCAAAATCATGGGAGTTTAATCTGAAAGAGCAGCTTCTGACACAACAAAGTGGTATTTATTGTGCATGTGGGGAAAGAGAAGCACTTGCAATGCTTGTACACTGATGTTTGTGTATAAACATGAAAGAAATACACAGCAACAGAGAAAACTTGTCATCACACAAACATTTGTTGTTTGACACCAAACTAATCTGGAGATGTGACAGCTTGTAATTACAACTCACAAATCATTAACTGGGAATTATACAGATGATGATGGGACACAAGTGGTTTGAGGTGTGAAAAAGAGGGCGGAGGGGAATTGGAGGCTTCCTGACCTTGCTGAGGAGGGTGGTCCTCTGCTCTGCCTGTTTGGCCAGGTGGGAGTGGAGCTGCTGGACCTCCACAAGTCTCTCAGTGAGGGTCAGCACCTCGTCTGGCTTTTCCAAGTCCTGCATGTCCACCTCAAGTGCCGCCACACACGAGTGCCACACGTCTAGCTCATCCCATGCACGCTGAGCACACACACACACACACACACACAACCACACACAATCATATGTTAATTAATTGATGATTTATTCACTTTAAAATAACAAAAATCACAATTAATGCCTTGACGTTAAAGCTTTTAAAACAGCCAGTGATCAATCAATAACCTATAAAATGATTCAGGGCGGTAAATCGTGAACACAAGATAACTGCATTAGGAGAGGATAACAGGATTCACAGTAGTATGAATGACTAACAGCCAAAGAATGCGAGTCTATTTTACAGAAGCAGGGGCACTCTGTTCCCTATTTGATGTTCCTATTTGCCCAGTTCTTGACAAAGCTCAAAATGGGGCCAGACATGACCATATATGGATGAGAGGGTGAAGCTAGGAGGAGTGAGGGGTGGATCTGACACTGTGGTAACGACCTGCCAATCACAAGGTAGCCCCGCCGTAAAGCATCCCCTGCTTTATGGTCATTTTGTCTCTAAATGGGACCATCATTTACAAAAGATTTAGACAGAAATTCATTAGGAAAATGTTTACTGAGGAAATAAATCAAGTGAGCCAAAATCAAAGTTTAGGCTCCTTTTCTCATTGACTTCTATACAATCCCACTTCTTTTTGGAGCCAGTGGAGTCTCCCCCTGCTGGACATTAGAGAGAATGCAGCTTTAAGTCTAGAGAGCAGTTTGAAAATGTATGTGTCAGGGGTTGGTGTGAAAAAAAAGTAGTTTAAGTGGAAAAATGTAAACTAATTGTGAGCTTAAAATTAAAAGTATTTTCAAATGGTGGTTTTAGATAACCATGACACTCCTACTGAATACATAACTTCAGCTTTAACTTGGATGCTAATTTCCTCAAAAAGGTTTGGGATCCAGCTAAAACCATTGAGGACATAAACAGCAGCAGTACAAGACGGGGAAGAAAAGTTCCACTCTACACTTTTGTTATAGAGTTGATTTGTTAAATATTACTGCTGAGTTTATTCTCAAATCTGTAAGAAGACAGATTTCACAGAAGTATTTATGCAGCTAGGCCACCTCCATGTCACCACCCACCTTCTGAGTGATCTTAGCTTGAGTCACATTGGGACTTCTCTGTTCAAGTCTTTTCTGCACAGACAGCAGTCCAGCATGGATCTCAGACAGCTTTGCCCCCAGTCTGTAGACAGGACCGCTCTTCTCCACTGCCTCTCCCACCTGATGGATGAATCAAGTACCGGCGCCAACAATTACAGAAGAAACAAGTTTCTGTTCTCAAGCCATTGTTACAATTCAATTGCACTCTAAATCTAGATCTGTAGAAGTGTGGAATTTGTTAATGTCCCAAAGATTTGATTATCAATCGTTTTCTTCCTGTCTACACCTACACTATAAAAATGCAATTTTTTTAATGAAATGTTAATTTATCTGTATGTAATTATCTTTAAATTCAAGTTGAATTGTAAAGGCTTTTCTATACCATATACAGATGTAATCATATTAGAATATTGGTTCAAGCTACCAAAAGTATAATAAAAAATACATTTTGTGTAAACCAAAGTCTTATGTACCTTTACTTCTACTTGCTGCAGCGTCTGTGTGACCTCCTGCAGCTGGCCTTCGATCTCCACCGGGACCAGTGTGTACATGTCCGAGTACTTCATCTTCAGGCTCTCCATGATGCGCTTGAGTAAAGCCTTCTGGTTACACAGCTGGCTGTGAACCTCCTGCAGAGAGAAAGAAAGAAGAGAGAGAGAGAGAAAGAGAGAGGAGAGAGAGAGAGAGAGAGAGAGAGATAGAGAGAGAGAGAGAGAGTGAGAGGAAGAAGTGAGGAGAGAGAGAGAGAGAGAGAGAGAGGAGAGAGAGGAGAAGAGAGAGAGAGAGGAGAGAGAGAGGAGAAAGATGAAGGAGAAGAGAAGAGAGAGGAGAAGAGCGAAAGAGAGAACACACACACAGAGACACAGAGACACAGAGACACAGAAAATCAAAATGAGAAAGAATCTGATAAAGTTTTGTGTCCTGCAGTAACAATGAACAAAAAACCTCAACATTTACTGATTTTCTTTGTGACATTTTGCGCTACAGCTTTGTGTGTAAATTATTGGTCAAATAGTGAAAATCTTGAAGTATTTTGGAACAAGAGGGACTCGGACATCGATCTTATCTTCACCTCTCAGCGAACAAACTGCTTGTAAGCTGCCAGTGCTTTGTTCAGCAGCTCTCTCTCTCTCTCTCTCTCTCTCTCTCTCTCTCTCTCTCTCACTGAACGTGTGCGTGCGTGCGTACACTCGTGCGTGCGCGCGCATGTGTGTGTCCGTGGAATGACTGTCATAAAGAAAGATCCGCTTACAGCACTGAACAAAAGGTGTCCGGTACAAGAGGAGGGGTGAGTGTAGTGGGAGTGATGGTGTGGGGGTTCGGGTCTTTCACCAACACAGATCTTCTGCAAGGGAAAGGGAAATGTGTGTGTGTTTATGTGTGTGTGTGTGTGTGTGTGTGTGTGTGTGTGTGTGTGTGTTTGGAGAGAAAGCTGGAGTGGATGTGGAGATGTTGGCCTCTGCTCAGGTTTCAGGACAAAGGCCAGAGTGATTCTGAGGGTCGCCGGGTTCATAGTGAACACCAAACACCGAAGAGCGTTCAGGCCTGAGGCCAAGCCAACGGTTGGATTCAGGCGTTTTATATTTACTGGACACTTGCTTCAGACAGTCAATGGTCTCTGTCTCACTGCATTTATTCAAAACGTCCTTTAGAACAGCTGATCAGAGAAGCGTTGGAAATTAATACATTATTTTTTTTTTGGGGGGGGGGGGGCATCCAATTAAGCCATGCCACTGTGTGCAACACTTATTAGACTCATAATATATATAATTTATCATTTTCAGTGTGCGTGCAGGTGTGTCTGATCTGGAGAAATGAAGTGTTTCATGTACTGTTTTTTTAAAAATAGCACTGAACTATAATATTCGTTGAGTACCAATGTGTCATTGTATTTTCAGTTCTGATGATAAAACTGCTCCTCTCTCATTAGAGACTCTTTATTTACACTCTACTGCCTGGAGGAAGAGACACATTCGAACTCTGAGCACACTGTGATGACCTGTTTAGATGAAGGACCTCTGTGGGATCTGGAGCCAACCAGAGGTCTTTTACATTTTAAGACCAATTAAAATACTTCCAAGGCAGGAATGAGGCTCTCTCAGGAGGAGTGGGGGAAAATATGCACTTTTCAATGGTTTTCAACATTTTTGGAAGAATGTTATAAGATTTTTCAAGTGTCATGTCAAGAAAAATACAAGAATATAAACTTAACCTGTTGGAAGAAAATGTGGCTCTCCAGAGGCAAACCATTTCCACGTATTCTGGGGCTGCCCCACATCGAACCGGTATTGGAGCGGCATTCACATCATATTAAACACATTAACCCTTAATTTTGAAATTCTGTATCTGGGTCATGTTGTGTGCTTGAAACTAAGGAGGGACATAAAGCTGCTTCAGGCTCTTCTGGCTGAAAGTTAAAAATCCATTACCAGGAAATAACAATAAGAAAGTTCCCTCACTTCAGTGTATATAGTTGTCTTTTTAAGATTGTTAATATGATGATGCAGTTACTGCAACTATGCAGGTTGTAAGCAAGTGTGTAAATGTGCTAAATCTTTCATATTCAGTGGAATACACAAGGACATGTTCTCAGGGAAGTATCCATGGATGCTCATGAAGGACCAGGAGGACTGTCCTTGACTACACAAACTGTGACCTTCGTTGACTCTTGTTGGTCGCCTGTTTGCATAAATGGTTGCATAAACAGGAAAAGGACTATAGAAAATACCAATTTTGTATTATACATTTTGCAAATTCCTGCGAAGTAACTATGAAACGTTCTCTTGAGGATTCTGACCAGAAGAAAACAAACAGGTGTGGTGTAAACCTGAGTTGAGTGTCCCACCTGAAGCTCCTGCGTGCTGCTGCTCTGCTCCATCTCTGAAAGAAGACCGACTGTAGCCTGCAGCCAAACCCGAACACCCTGCAGCTCCTGCCGAACCTTTTCTCTCTCCTCTAGTTCTGTCCTGGCTGCCTTCAAACCCTCCCTGCTCCTCTGCTTTACACTGTGAAAACATATGGACACATACGTCCAACAATTTAAACAATCATTTAACAGCTTCATGAGCCTCTTACCTTAACGCCATGAATATGTTTGCATTGAGAATAACATCCAACATTAAATTCAAAGCACTGTGAGTATAAATGTGTTTAAATACCGCAACAACCTCAGAGGCACTGCATTCTACGGCCAACCCAATTTTTTTATTGCTAATTCAAGTTTAGGAGGGCTTGTGGGTAATTGAGTATTTTGTTTTGCCTTGGAAATCATCTCAATTTAGATTTTACAATCTTCTTACCTGTCATATCGACCCTGCATCGCCTGCAGCTGCTGAGAAAGTGGAGTGGGGGGAGCCTGCTCTAGGTGGGCGGGGACCCCTTGCAGCCTGGCAGAGCGCAGTTCAAGCGCGGACAGGGCTCGATGTTCACAATCCAGTCTGTCCTGGTACTGTTCCCAGGACTGCAGCAGGTCATGAAGGTCCTCAGTAGAGGCCTTTACCCGGGAGCCATCAGGGAGCTCGGCCTCCACCTGCTCCAGGAGAGCAGAGGCCTTCTCCACCTGAGAGGAAGGGCCGCACGAGTATGGTCTTAATAATTCTTCATAGTTATATAAGCCAACAAAGTAACGTAAAATAAATATGTCTGGGGACTTTAGATGGTTTGACTGGAAAGATGTCCTTTCAACATGTGTGTATTGTGTGAAAAGTCAAGGCTAATCTGGAGTTGAAGAACACTGCTCTTACTGAATATTAATTAAATCAGTCGCTGCTAAAAAAAAAAGTTAATCCTAGATATTTTTACCGTACTGCACTTTTACTTACACTGTTGGTAATTTGGCTCCATTCTGCGATCCTCTTTTTACTACGAGTTGTCAACTCTTGTGTGCAGCGTCGTAGTCTTGAGATGTGTTTCCAGAGAGCAGCCACGATGGCCTCCCTGCCTCCACGACAGCTCTGCTCTGGGCACCATTCCCTCAGCTCCTGCAGATGCCTCTGCAGGGATTCCACCTCCTCAGAAACAACCTGCACAACAGAGTCATCCACAATACATTTTTTTTTATGAGTGAAGATTAAGTGGTAAAAAGCAACGGTGACCAATCAACTTCCCTATGAGGTTAAAATCCAAATAAGTAATCAACAGTTGCAACAAGAAAACCATTATCGAGGTCTCCTTGAATATTGTACTGTTCTCACTTTTGGACATTACTTTTGCTTCAAAACGTAACAAGCAATGAAAAATAATGGCCCCCCAGAGAAGTGAGCCTCAGGGATACGTCTCATACGTACTCTGAACTTGGTGTGCTGGTCAATGCAGTCAGAGAGACAGGTGACCTTTTGACGGATGAGCAGTGACATGCTGTCCTCTGTGCTCTTCATACTCTGAGTGATTTCCTCGTGGCACTTGGTGTATTTTCTGTGACGTTCTACACAACTGAAAGACATAATTTGTTATCTGTTGCTTTCCAATAAGAAGATGCAGCTTCTACTCACATACAGTACAAATCTGTGAGCCCTTTACCTGCTGAGACACTCCAGTGTTATGTGGCCCTTTGCCTCGAGAGTGGACATCCTCACCAGGAGCTGGCTCAGAACATTCTCCTGTTGCTGCTCCACCTTCCGGGGGGACAGGTAAGGATGCAGGGCGCCCTGGCTCTGGAGCTGCTCCACATGGGTCTGGAACTTCTGCTGCAGCGAGGCCAAAGCCTGCTGGGTCTTCTCGAGCCTTTCAGAGCAGGGTCCGGTTGAGCCCTGCAGGGGCAGCAGAGAGACCTCGATGTCCCTCAGGAATTCTGCTGCTTGTCTAACAGCACAGGTGTAACCTCTCAGAGACCCTATGGCCTGGGAACTGTTCTCCTAAAATACAATAAAGACAACATCTTATCTTCACACTCTCATCATATTAGGGCTAAAACATTATAGTTTGACTTTTAAGTGCTTTTTGTTTGTTTGTTGCTTTTTTTTGGACCATATAATAATAACGCCCATTGTTTAACGGTGTTGAAAGTTGAGGCAAGTAAGGACAACAGTTTGTATAGGTTATTTTCCAAATTGAGTGATTAGGGTAATATGGTAACTGTCAACTATGATAAAAAAAATCTAATTTTTAAGATGACAGATTTTGTTGTTGTGATTGCAGATGTAATGATTTCTACAGAAAGAGTTAAGTTTGCTATGGCCTTGATATGACCTGTCTTGGATTCTGATTTAGTGTCAAATACTTTAAACCTGATCTAGGATGGGTGGCTTTCACTTTATCATGACGATTAAAATAATGTAAGACACTGTAAGGTGAGAAATACAGAAGTATATGAACGTCTAACGTTATTGAAAAGTCACTGTGAAACCCATAAAAACATTTGAAAATCACAAAAAAACAGAACAATGCAACTTGCCATTCGTGAGTCACATTCACTGAGGACTGCAGTCTTCAAGTCCTTCAGGTCTTGGGATCCACTTCCTTCTCTGTTTCCCTTCTTTCGCTCCAGAACCTCCAGTGCACTCATTCTTGACTCTACAGACTTTTTCAAAGACATGATTCTCTGGTATTCGTCGCTAATTGCCGTTTCATTTGGCTCCAACATGGGGCGTTTCTGGAGCTCCTGCTGGGTCTTCTGGAGGAAGGTCTGAGTGGCTGCCTTCTCTGAGTTGAGGTCCAGTTCCTTCAGCAGGTTCCACTCAATAATGCTGAGGTTGTTGTAGAGAGTCATCTCCAAGGTGTCATGGCTCTCCTCGTTTTGTTTCAGCCTCTCTCGCTCTGTCCTCAGCTGTGAGGGGTAAAGATCAGCAGAGATCATCTGGAGTTTGGAGCCGGCCTCCTCAGACATAAACTTTATTAGAGGAAGCTGGACGAGGAGGGTCTGATAGACTTTGTACTTTTCCTCCAGCGCCCTGCTGTCGTCTTTGGTCTGACAGACCTGCTCCTGAACGTTCTCCCTGAGGTCCTCCAAACACTGCCTCCTGTTCAGATAACTTTCATGACCTCTGGCTTTCATTGCCAAGGTGACCATTTGGCTGAGAAGTTCAGAAATGACATTGTGTAGTTCCCTTGTCTTTTCCTGGGGAATCCACGGTTGCAGAAGATCAACCTGGGACTTTTGCTCCAAAATCATGTGTTTGAAAGGCTCTAGAGCTTGCAGGGACTCGCTTGTGATGGGGAACCTGTATCTACTCAGATCTACTGACATCTGCCTCAGGCTTGTTTCAATGGTAACCAGTTTTTTCTTGCTTAAATCTACAGTCTGTGTGAGTTTGTCCAGCTCTTTCTTGTTGGCCTTCTCATAGCTGCTGATGGCTCTGATGTCCTCCTGGAGGTTGGTAAGTTTGTCAAAAAGCTGACAGTTCTCTGTGATGCTGAGCTCAGAGGCAATGTCTTTACTCTTTATTAAAAGAGAATCACAGACCGCAGCCTGCTTCTCCGCCTCAGCCAGGGTCTCTTGGATCTGACGAACTCTGCGGTCAAATTCAGCAGGGCTCCTGAGCTCACTGTCTGGACTCCTGGAGGTCTCTCTATGCAGATGAGCCAAAACCCAGGAGTCTAGGTCAACAATCTGCTCTGACAGCTTTTCTCTAGTCTGCAGTCCTGACTCTATCTCTCTCACAGCCTTAGCTAGCTTCTCAGTAGTCAACTTTGAGAGTTCTTCAAGAGATTCCAGAGAGGAGCGCACCATGGGCACCTCCTCAGCCTGGTCCAGTTGTGGAAGGAGCTCTATTACCTCCTCCACCAGTAACTCCAGTTGGCCCTGTTTGGCCATGACCTCAGACTGCAGCTTCTTCAGATCTCTGAGCTGCCGGTGCACCTCCTCAGGGAGGAGAGCCACTCTCCTCCTCCTGCCTTCAATGTCACTCTCTGTCAGTTTTGCCCATGTGAGGCCATCCGTCATAACAACGATAATTTTCTCCATTATGGGGTTGCTGCTGTTCTGAGTTTGAGAGGACACAAGTTCCTCAGCGCTGCAAAGTTGGTCTTTGATCCTCTGAAGCCCCTTCTGTATCTCTGTTGCGTCCTTCTCCTTCTGTGAGCTGAGTAGCAGCGCGTCTGACAGCTGCTGCAAATGAAGGTGTTTTTGCCGGGCCGCTTTGCATTCAGCATTAGCCACCATCAGCTGCTGCGCCTTCTTGCAGTTCCACTGAGTAACTGAAGGAGATTTGGCTTCTAGGTCATTTCCAATTGTTTCCAGATGTTCCTGAAGGCCTGATATCGCTGACAAAAGGCTGCTGGTCTCCTGAGAATGGGCATTTGTGTGATATAAGGTCCTCTCCACAGCTTTTTCTAGGCCTCTCCACTGCTCTTGGAGGTTTTTCTGTTCAGTCTCTGCAGTTGCTCGCTCAGACCAGCTGAGGTGGGGGCATAACTTGGAATGGGTCACAAGCAACTCCCCAAGTACTATTCTGTTCTCTTCCATACGTCTCTGTAAGGAGCACAGTTGCTCTGCCTCCTTGGAGCTGCTCTCCTTTGGGGACCTGAGAGAAAAAATGACGGTCTTTAAATCATGTGCTGGGCGTTTACAAGGTTTCAGATTTTACAATATATGTGCATGAGAGGGAGTGTTGAGATGTACATTACATTCAATGTTATTATAACAAAAATATTGCTGTAGAAAGCTTTGAAACTCCAGTTTCTTCTGCTCTTTGTCTCCCTTTGGCCTTGCCCCTACTTGGCTTCATATTGCAACATAAGCCCCTTTCAAACATGCACTGCAAACCTGAATTTGTCTAGACATTAAACGGCGGGGCACTGTCTGTGAACTCAAAATATCCGATTCAGTGAACAGAGTTTACCCCACCTGCTCACTAATACAAAGACTGCATGTGTGAACGAGAAACTCTGGACTATCTTGCACCTGATTCTCCTGACATTATCCGTGGTTCACCTGAAAATGGCAGTATCTCAAACTGCAATCACTTAAGAAATTAAAAGTAAACCATAAATGACAACTCACATTCTGGCAGCATCCAGTTCAGCTGTCAGCATCTCCAGGGTGGTCTTGGCTGCTTGAGTCTGTTTGCAGTAATCAGTCACCAGCTGCAGCTGGGCCTCTTTACTCTGGATGACAGCAGCTGCATCCTGAACAGCAGTACTCCACTGGTCCTCCATATTCTCCAGAGCATCCTTGTTCTCAACATCAGCTCCTCTCAGCTGAGAGAGCAATGACACCTGTGCCTGTGCAGTCTCTCGGCACTCCTGCACTCAGCAAGAAAAAGCAAACAATTATTTAAAGCCTGCAGTTTTAATTCAAACGTTATGTTTATTGAGATTATCTGATTATTAAATTGACAATTAATAATTCAGCAGATACTTTGCAAATATTACCCAACCTGCTGTCCAACTCCACCAGTATCTACTAATCAAGCTGCTTCCATAGAACATGTTTTATTTCTCTAGTGAGCCATGCACCCTTTCATTTGGATTCACACCTGAGCCTCCTTCAGCTGCTGGGTCATGGCTGTTGGGTTGAGCTCAACTGGATGGTTCTTGCAGCTCAGGACTTTTGACACCAGCCTGCTTAGACGGTTGTCCAGACCACTGATGGATGTAATCAGAGTCTCTGGAGCATCCTCAAGTGGTTTACCCTAAAGACACAGAAACACATCAGAGTCTGGCACCATATGGGCTTTGGTGCAATCCAAGCCCAAATTAAAAATGAATCTTTCTTGAATCTGTTCATATAAAACTCATTTTCTTTAATTCCATGTCATTTGAAAACATCCCTGCATTAAAGATTATGTTATTTTTTGGCAATTGTGTATTTGTTGATTTACAGTGAGGAACATCGGTAACAACCATGAGCTAGAATCAATTTAATTCATTATGCTGACGGTACATGCTCATCACACCAGTATTCTCATAAAATATTCTTTGCACTTAAAGCCCTTATGTGTAGGATTTGAGAATTTCTAACTTTGGTGCCTCTTAGTGGCGGTTTCAAAAAAGACAGTAATAATGATACCTCAATGAGTTGACTGTTGGGTCCTTTCCTTGAGAATAGCTGTACTTCTGTGAAGATGCTCCTCATGGTGGTGGATCCTTCTGGTACCTCCAGGACAAGTTTCTCAGTCTTCATAACACATTCTCCTGCCTGAGCTTTGTTATCCTGAGAGGGTAGTCCTTCCACCAGGGTTACCTCACCCCAGGTAATTCCAGTTGAAGATTTCTGAACTGCCTGTTGTGTTGTGGGTGATATCTTGTCAGCCTTGTACCCATGCTGCCATTGTAGACACAAAACACCAGTATTAAACTTGAGGAAGCTTATATTACTAGCCACAAGCACTGAAACGTATCATCCATGTCTTACCTGTGGCAAATCCATTTTCTGCAGCCTCATTTTACCAGTGGTGGTGGTGGTCATTGGGAGTGGTACATTTTGTATTTCTACATTGACCATCGTTTCCCTTTCCTCTCCCTGAACTGTACTCTTCTTCTCCCCCTTTTGTTCTTCCTTCTCATTTTCCTTTGCATCTGCTGTGTTCCTCTCTGTTTGGGCCCCAGGGACCACCCTGGATTCAGACAGGGACTCAGTAAAGCTTTCTCGCACTTCTACCCTGGTCATTTTAACTGAAGAATTGTCAGGCTGAACTTCAGTGGTGGTCCAGTTCTTGTTTTCTTTCTCAAACTGGATACTGAATTCTGTCCTTGGTTCCTTTTCTCTTGTGACAGTTTTGTATTCATGTGCACTAATGGGGATGTCACCCTTTTCAACAGACTTTTCATCCAGGCTCTTGCGAAAATCATGTATGTCATGTGGTGCCACTTGTGCATGCTTTTCATGGACACTGCGATCTTGCACCTCTTTGGGTCTGTCCTTGGTCTCCACTTCAACCATGGTCATCTTGACTGCAGCCTCTTCTGGCTGAACATAAGCTGAAGTCAGGTCTTTGTTTCCTGGCACTTTGTTACACTCGATACTTGTTTGATCTTTGTCAGTCCTTGACACCTTTGCTAATGTAACAGATGTGATTACATGCTCCGTTATAGTTGCCTGTGTACCTGGTTGTAAAATGCACACTTCAGCCCCTTTAAGGATTTTCTCCATCTTAACAGATTTTTCATCCAGGCTTTGGGGCTCAGCATGTATGTCTCTTGTCAACACTTTCACTTCTTGCACATCAGGATTCTTGAACTCTTTAGGTCTGTCCTCAGTCTCCACTTCAACCATGGTCATCTTGACTGCAGCCTGTTCTGGCTGAACATCAGCTGAAGTCAGGTCTTTGTTTTCTGGCACTTTTTCGCACTGGATACTTGTTTGATCTTCGTCAATCCTTGTCGCCTTTAGTATCGTAACAGATGTGATTTCATGCTCCTTTATAGTGGCCTGTGTACCTGGCTTTAAAAAGCACACCTCAGCCCCTTTAAGGATTTTCTCCATCTTAACAGATTTTTCATCCAGGCTTTGGGGTTCAGCATGCATGTCTTTTGTCGACACTTTTTCATGCACTTCTTGCACATCTGGATCCTCAACCCCTGTGGGTCTTCCTCTTTGGGTTTTTGTGAGCTCTTGTTTAATCACTGTTTCCCTTGGTTTTACAGTGCCTTGCTCAGATAAGCTTATTTCTGCAAATGTTGTTCTTACTTTACTTGGCTGCAATGCTGAAATAGCAAAAGAGCTGGGCTGACCAGAGTCACTCTGACACACATTTTCTTGCCTTTCAGTGGTGATTTGTTGCCCTTCTACTCTTGTTTTATCTGCAGCATTGTCTGCATTAACATCAGGAGTAGCTGTATATTTGTTTTCTGGGGCTCTGTCACACTGTATACTTGTTTGAACAATATCCATCCTGTGCGCTTTTGCTCTTGTGACAGATGTATTTACATCCTTCTCAAGACTGGTTGGTATATCTTGTTGTAGGATGGACACTTCAGGCCCCATGTGGATTTTATCTATCCTAACAGACTTTTCATCCAGGCTCTTGGGTACATTGTGCATACCATGTGTTGAAACTTTAGGTTGCTCTTCTTGGACCACATGTTCATTGACCTCTCTAGGCCTATTCTGTGAGGTTTTCAAAAGTCCTATCTTAGTGACGGTTTGGCTTGGTTGTACTATGTCTTCCTCATATAAGCTTATTTCTATATATTCTGTCTCTTTTTCACATGGTTGGGATGATTCAGAACCAGAAGGTTTAGCAGAATCCCTTTGAGCCACATTCTCTTGACATTCAGTACTACTTTCTTGCACCTTTAGATTAGCCATCTCAATTGTAGCTTTCTCTGGTTTAACATCAGCAGTAGTAATATCTTTTTTTGCTGGCACCTTTTCACTCTGGAAACTTGTTTGAACAATGTCTTTCCGTGTCTCTTTTGTTTTTGTGACGGATGTTTTTTCTTCCTTCTCCAGACTGGTTGGTATGTCTAGTTGTAGGATGCGTACTTCAGGCATAATTTGGATTTTCTCCATTATAACAGCTTTTTCATCCAAGCTCTTGGGTATATTGTCCTTGCTATGTGTTGACAGTGTAAGATGTTCCTTGACCACCTTAGGTCTTTCATGTGTGATTTTTAAGGGTCCAGGTTTACTTGGTTTCACCATATCTTGCTCAGAAATGCTTATTTCTACAAATTCTGTCCATGCCTCATCAGGGGGCAATGCTTCACAAGCATGAGAGGGTTGGATAGAGTCCCTTTGAGCCACATTGTCTTGACATTCAGTACTGCTTTCTCGCACTTCTATTGTAGTCATCTTAACTGCAGCCTTCTCTGGCTTAACATCAGCAGTAGCCATATCTTTGTTTTCTGGCATTCTCATGCTCTGCATACTTGTTTGAACTGGTTTAACAGACTTTTCATCCAAACTCTTAGGTGCATGCTCTTCCTGGACATCATAATCCTTCTCTCTGGGTATTTCCTGTATGAGTGTCAGCTGACTCATAGCTTGATTTAGTTTTATTATGTCTTGATCAGATGACGTTATTGCTGAAAATTCTGTCTCTGCCCTATGAGGTCTTGTCGGTGCAAAAACAGAAAAGGAAGGTTGAATGGAGTCACTTTGAGCCACAGTCTCTGTCTGATTTGGCTTTATCTCGCATGTCTGACTCACACTTGTCTCAGTTAGATCAAGGACCAAATATCTCTTCTGAGTGTCACCTGTGTTTTCCCATAATTTGTCCATATAGTCAGGCTCTGCTGAGAGAGAAAGTTGTGACTGAGACAATGTACTTAAGTCTCTTTCTATAGACTGGGTAACCGTTTGTTCTGGGGCCTTTTCAGATCGGTCTTTAGGCTGCTGTAACTCAGTATTTGGGGGTTTAGCCACGGTTGAAATGGGTGTAAGTTCAGACTTCAAATGTTCTGTCTGAGGAGATGTAGTACCAGGATCTACCTGTTCTGATGGTTGCACATATGTATCTAAAATGACTGTGGCAACTTTCTTTCCTGGGAGCTCCTGAACGGGGCCATCAACATGAGCAGTAAACTTCTCACAGATTGAACTGATGGTCTTTTCAATAGTTTGACTCTTCTCAGCAGGTTGCATTTTTTGAGTGACACTAAATCTAACATCATCCTTGATTAGAGATTGTCTTTCACTAACAATCTCAATTGTCTGCATCTTGGTCTGGGGTGCTTGTATCTGTTGTGAGACAGTTTCCACAACAGGTATGGTTCCTGGAGCCATGGTTATCTGTGAAGTCTTAAACTGTTCCTTAGTTTGATCGGGTTCCATATGAGCAGTCTGTGTAGTTCCACAAAGTTTTCTCCCTGAGCTGGATGAAGACGCTTGACTATCAGGTTCTTCCTTGTTCTGTGTTGGCTCTTTATCAGCAAGGATTTGGGAAGAATTAAGTGTATCTGACCTTCTATTTGGAGGCAAATTTTCAGTTTCTTTCACTACAGGTATTTCAGTCTGCACTGTGACCACCTCCAAAGCTGGGGCAGGCTTCACAAGGTTGTTCCTAGTATCTTCAGGCTCTATATCAGTAGGTCTTTCAAGGGACTTTTTGAGCAGAGAGGCTGTTTCTGGAGTGGGGAAAATGTTCTCAGTCTTTGGCATTCTCCCGGTTTGTATGACCTTAGCTTTTTCCATAACAGCCCCTTCCGTTTGCTCTCTAGAATCCAGCAAAGTCTTCTGACTATCAGGCTCTTCCTTGGTCACAGACAAATCACCGCTAGCAAGTTCTGTGAAAGGTTTTAGGCCCTTTGACTTTATTTTGGTTGGCGATAGCCTTTCTTTTTCAACAACAGTAAATCCAGTTAGGCCTATGACTACCTCTGGAGTTGTAGACATTTTCTGACTGTCGGGATCATCCTTGATCTTTGTCAGCTCCTTGCTAGAAAGTTTTAAAGAATCCTTTGGATATTTTGATTCTCTTTTGGGTGGGGAAACATTACTGTCTTTAACAAAATCAGTTTCAATTGCTCCCATGACTACCTGTGCATACGAAGCCTTTCTACTCTCTGGTTCTTCCTTAGCCTCCTTAGACTCCACGTCAATACTTCCACCAATAGCAGAAAGTGGCTCTACAGTCGTGGAAGTGTCTAGAATCTTCTGCTTCCTCCTGGCCGGTACAAAAAGTTTCTCTAAAACAGCAGGTTCAGATTGTTTACTGGAATACAATGAAGACTTCTGACTGTCAGGTTCTTTCTTGAAATCCATAAGCTCTGTGGTAGCAAGTTCTGTGGAAGGTTTCCGATCATTTGACTTACTTTTGGTTGGTGAAAGCTTTCCCATTTCCACAACAGTTTTTTCCATTGTTGTTGTGTTTGTTGTTGTTGTGACCATCTCTGGAGTAGATTGCTTCTTACCATCAGGCTCTCTCTTGGTCTTTGTCAGCTCTGTGGTAGCAAGTTCTGTGGAAAGTTTCAAATCCATTGACTGACTGTTGGTTGGTGAAAGCTTTCCTTCTTCCACAACTGTATTTTTAGTTGTTTCTGTGACCACATCTGGAGTTGAAGATGGCTTCTGACTGTCAGGCTCTTCCTTGGTCTTTGTCAGCTCCCATTTACTTTTGGTTGGTGAATGCTTTACCATTTCCACAACAATCTTTTCAGCTGTTGTTGTAGTTGTTGTGACCACCTCTTGAGTTGATGATTTATTCTGACTGTCAGGCTTTTCCTTGGTCTTTGTCAGCTCTCTGACAGCAAATTCTGGTGAAAGTTTAAGATCCTTTGACTTTCTTTTTGGTGGTGAAAGTTTACCTTTTTCCACAACTGTAATTTCAGTCGGTTCAGCTGTTGCTGTGAACACATCTGGAGTTGAAAATTGCTCCTGACTGTCTTTGTCTTCCTTAGTCTTTGTCAGCTGCAACTTATTTTTGGTTGGTGAAAGTTTTCCTTCTCCCACAACTGTAATTTTAGTTGTTTCTGTGACCATCTCTGGAGTTGATTGCTTCTTACTGTCAGGCTCTTCCTTGGTCTTTGTCACCTCTGTGATAGCAAGTCCTGGGGAAAGTTTTATACCCTTTGACTTTCTTTTTGGTGGCGAAAGTTTACTTTTTTCCACAACTGTAATTTCAGTCAGTTCTGGAGTTGAAGATGGCTTCTGACTGTCAGGATCTTCCTTGGTCTTTGTCAGCTCCAACTTACTTTTGGTTGTTGAAAGCTTTCCCATTTCCACAATAGTAGTTTCAGCTGTTGTTGTTATTGTTGCTGTTGTTGTGACCACATCTGGAGTTGATGATTGCTTCTGACTGTCAAGCTCTTCCTTGGTCTGTGTCAGCTTTGTGGTAGTAAGTTCTGGGGAGCGTTTCAGACCCTTTGACTCAGATTGAGTTGAAGAACGCTTTCCCTTTTCCACAAAAGTCTTTTCAGCTGTTGTTGTGGTGGTTGTTGTTGTTGTTGTGACCATCTCTGGAGTTGATGATTGCTTTTGACTATCAGGCTTCATCTTGATCTTTTCTGGCTCTGTGGTAGCAAGTTCTTGTGAAAGTTTCAGATCCATTGACTGACTTTTGGTTGGTGAAAGCTTTCCTTCTTCCAAAACTGTAATTTTAGTTGTTTCTGTGACCACATCTGGAGTCGATGATATCTTCTGACTGTCAGGCTCTTCCTTTGTCTTTGTCAGCTCTGTGGTAGCAAGTTCTGGGGAAAGTTTTAGACCCCTCGACTTTCTTTTGGGTGGCGAAAGTTTACCCCTTTCCACAGGTGTAATTTCCTTCAGTTCACCTGTTGCTGTGGCCACATCTGGAGTTGAATATGGCTTCTGACTGTCAGGCTCTTCCTGGGTCTTTGTCAGCTCCAACTTGCTGTTGGTTGGTGAAAGCTTTCCCATTTCCACAACAGTCTTTTCAGCTGTTGTTGTGGTTGTTGTTGCTGTGACCATCTCTGGAGTTGATGATTGCTTTTGACTGTCAGGCTCTTCCTTGGTTTTTGTCAGCGTTGTGGCAGTAAGTTCTGGGAAATGTTTCAAACCCTTTGACTTAGTTTGAGTTGATGAAAGCTTTTCCTTTTCCACAACAGTCTTCTCAGCTGTTGTTGTGTTGGTTGTTGTTGTTGTTGTGACCATCTCTGGAGTTGATGATTGCTTAAGATTGTCAGGCTTTACCTTGGTCTTTGTCAGCTCTGTGGTAGAAAGTTCTGTGGAAAGTTTCAGATCCATTGACTGACTTTTGGTTGGTGAAAGCTTTCCTTCTTCCAAAACTATAATTTTAGTTGTTTCTGTGACCACATCTGGAGCCGATGATATCTTCTGACTGTCAGGCTCTTCCTTTGTCTTTGTCAGCTCTGTGGTAGCAAGTTCTGGGGAAAGTTTTAGACCCCTCGACTTTCTTTTGGGTGGCGAAAGTTTACCCCTTTCCACAGGTGTAATTTCCATCAGTTCAGCTGTTGCTGTGACCACATCTGGAGTTGAACATGGCTTCTGACTGTCAGGCTCTTCCTTGGTCTTTGTCAGCTCCAACTTACTTTTGGATGGTGAAAGCTTTCCCATTCCTACAATAGTTGTTTCAGCTGTTGTTGTTATTGTTGCTGTTGTTGTGACCATCTCTGGAGTTGATGATTGCTTTTGACTGTCAGGCTCTTCCTTTGTCTTTGTCAGCTCCAGCTCAATTTTGGTTGATGAAAGTCTACCTTTTTCCACAGCTGTAATTTCAGTCAGTTCATTTGTTGCTGTGACTGCCTCTTGGGTTGAAGATGGCTTCTGACTGTCAGGCTCTTCCTTGGTCTTTGTCAGCTCCAACTTATTTTTTGTTGGTAAAAGATTTCCCTTTTCCACAACAGTCTTTTCAGCTGTTGTTGTTGTGACCACCTCTGGAGTTGAAGATAGCTTCTGACCATCAGGCTTTCCCTTGGTCTTTGCTGGCTCTGTGGTAGCAAGTTCTGTGGAAAGTTTCAGATCCATTGAGTGACTTTTGGTTGGTGAAAGCTTTCCTTCTTCCACCACTGAAATTTTAGTTGTTTCTGTGACCATCTTCGGAGTTGATGATTGCTTTTGACTGTCAGGCTCTTTCTTGGTTTTTGTCAGCTCTGTGGTAGCAAGTTCTGGTGAAGGTTTTAGACCTTTTGACTTTCTTTTGGGTGGTGAAAGTTTACCCTTTTCTACAGCTGTAATTTCAGTCAGTTTAGCTGTTGCTGTGACCACATCCAGATTTGAAGATGGCTTCTGACTGTCAAGCTCTTCCTGTGTCTTTGTCAGCTCCGTGGTTGCAAGTTCTGGGGAATCTATCAGACCCTTTGACTTATTTTTGGTTAGTGAAAGCTTTCCTTTTTCCGCAACAGTAATTCCAGTTGTAGTTTTGACCACCTCTTGAGTTGAAGATGGCTTTTGACTGTCAGGCTCTTCCTTGGTCTTTGTCAGCTCCAACTTACTTTTGGTTGATGAAAGCTTTCCCATTTCCACAACAGTCTTTTCGGTTGTTGTTGTTTTGGTTGTTGTTGTGAACACCTCTTGAGGATCTGTGCTCTTTGACTTTCTCTTGGGTGGTAGAAGTTTACTTTGTTCAACAACAGCAGTTTTATCTTGCTCTTGAACAGAATCCCAGGTTTCAGGATCATTTCCAGGTTCTTGTTTTGTTTCGTTAGGCTCCACACCAAAGAGTTTACCAAGGAGAGACACTGTGGAAACAACAAGGCTCTGTGATTTCCTCTCAGATGGTATAACTTCAGTTTCTCCAACAACAACAGTTTCAGTTTGCTCCCCCCTTAAACTCAAAGAAGCTACAGGTTCCTCTGTCATCTGTGTTGCCTGCTGGTCAGCCTGTTTCAGAGGAAGTGTTGTTGTAACATCAGTTGTTAAAGGGACATATGTGAACGGATCAAATACATCTAGAATAATGGTTGCTATACGCTTTGTTTCATCCACAACATGACTTGTGATTTGCTTTCTGGAGCTTAATAAAGGTTTCTGACTTCCAGGACTTTGCTTTGTCTCTACCTGATCCTTTGTAGCATGTTCTGAGGAAAGCTTTGAACCCTTTGATCTTCTTTTGGTTGGAGAAATATTTTTTTCTTTCACAACAGCAGTTTCAGTTGGTTCTGTGGGCATCTGGGGAGTTGAAGAAGACCTCAGGTTGTCAGGTTCTTTCTTACTATCTTCAGGTTCCACATCAGTAGTTCTTTCATGGGCAACAACTTGCAGAGATGTGCTGGTAAATTCAGTACTCTTTGACTTTCTTCTGGTTGGTACAGGCTTCGTTTCTTCCATAATGAGACTTTCAGTTTGCTCCCTCAAATTCAAAGAAGACTTTGGAATTTCAGGTTGTTCTGTCACCTGTGCTGCCTGCTGGTCTGATGGATCTGATACATCTAGAATAACGGTTGCTATACATGTCGTTTCTTGCACATCAACAGTTGAAGTCTGCTCTACCGACCTCAATGAAGGCTTCTGACATCCAGGCTCTTGCTTTGTCTCTGTCAGATCCTTTGTAGCATGTTCTGGGAAATGCCTTGGACCCTTGGATCTTCTTTTGGTTGGAGAAAGCTTTTTCGCTTGAACAACAGTAGTGTCTGTTTCTTCCTCCACAGCAGGAGCATCAGTTAGCTCCTTGGAAGTTAGTAAAGATATCTGACTTGCAGGCTTTTCCATGGTCTGCATTTTGTCCTGGTTAGAAAATTCTGGGGCCAGTTTTGGACTCTTTGACTTTGTTTTGGTTGGCGAGAGCTTATTTTCTGCCAAAATAGCATTTTGGGCTGGCTGTGTGATACCTTGCACAGTGGAAGAAGTCTTCGCATTCTCAGGTTCTTTCTTAGTTTCCTCGAGCCCTGCAGAGTATCCAGTGGCTATATTCTGGGAACCCCTTTGCTCTGAAGTTGTGGAAACTTTTGAATCCTTTGCCTCTTGCACAGATTTAAGTTGCTCAGCATCTGTTTCTATGATATGTGCTGAAGGTAAGTGAGACATCAGATTCTCAGTGTCACCTTTTATCTGTGCAGGTTTAACAACAGTAGTCTTTGAGGACACATATGGACTCTTTGATTCTTTACTGGTAGGTCCAAGCTTGGCTTGCTCAACAACTGTTGTCCCAGCTTGCTCCGACTTGGTTACTGACTTAGTTTTGAGTTCACTTGCGATATCTGTTGTAACAGGGACACACGTGATTGGCTCTGATACATCTAAAATAATGGTTGTGATAGGCTTTGTTTCTTCCACAGTAGCAGTTCCTGTCAGATTTATGAGTGACTCCTGAGTAATAATAGTTTTCACCATTTCAGGTTCCACCTTAGTCTGGGTAGGCTCCGTTTCAGTGGCCGAAGTCTTGGTCTTTCGTCTGAATGGTACAGGTGTAGTTTTCTCACTAACACTGGGTGGAGACTGCTCCATGACCTTTTGGATCAGTACAGGTTCCTCAACAACAGGTTTAATTTGCTGAGCTACAACAGGCTCAGCTGTGGTATCCGGCTTTATACTTTCAAACAGTGCCTCTTTAGAAATGATGTAACTTTGTGAAGTTAAAGGTTCTGAAACATAAGGGGGAATCTGAGATTTCTTTTGGGTTGGTTCACTTCTGGTTTGCTCCAAACCAGTAGTTTTTATGTCCTCCATAACTGCTGCCACAGTAGGCTTTAATGTTTTACCCTTAGTTTGCACCTCAACTGAAACTGACAATTCATCCTCAATAGATGTAGGGTTTTCTGTTAAGGGAATGTTTTTTTGTAGTTTATCTGGATGTTTTTTCTCAGAGGAGCGTTTGCTTTTTCGCGGTGGTGCCACTATAGATGTTTTTGTCTCCGGTAGACTGCCATCGAGGACATCAGACAGCTTTTGTTTACTCTTTCCATCAAGTTCCTTGAATGAAAGAGTAAACTGGCATTAGTTTCTACACTAAGCTGTTTTGTAAATATAACATGAAACAATGAATTAATTAAATATGATATATAAATATATTTAACATGAATGAAATACCTTTAAGCTCTGGCTGAGAGAAGTCTTGTGGGTGTCTGCTGCTCTTAGTGTCTCTGAACCCTGTTTCTCCAGTTTCTCAATCAAGGCTGGCGTCAAACAGTCTCTTAGAAACTGCTGGTGAGAAAGCACCTCTCGCAGGCTTGCCTGCAACTTTTCACCTTCCTCCAATGTCATCTAACACCGTGAGGAAAAACATTTTATAGTTTGTGTCAAAAGTCAAAACAAAATTGATTGTGCATTGTGAGCATAAATACGCCACTGACAAGAGTAAAAATGTTACAATTCACGAATCCATAAACTCACTAATGTTACTTTAATGAAAAATATATTATATGTATATATTATAAAATATTATTTTCTCTCTCAATTAACATATCATTTCCCAACAAACTCACAACATAATTTAACCGTTTTTTGTTAATGGTGACATTAGTAAATCTGGCCATGGAAAAATACTGATTGACACTTTATATGTCTGTCATTTTTAGCATGATGCACCTGAGTAAAACACTAACAACAGTAGAAGACTACATGTACTAAGAATATCTTAGATGTGTTCAACTGCACAAATGCTACCAAAGTTTTTACACTATCTAGCTAAACAGTTAAATCATAAAAAGACATAAACCTGCACAGAAGAAATGGATTCTGATGGTTTGCTTTGGTTCCATTCCTGCAGGGCGTGAAGATAGTCCATGAGACAGCGAGCTGTGTTTGTCGAGCAGGTACCCTGACGCTCACTCAGCCTGGACTTTAGACTGTAGACATAATTCGATCACACTTAATTTATGCACAACATGTTGCATGTATTATACTAGATTAGATAGAAATGAAAACAGGATAAAATGTATTTTTTCTGCATAAAACATTCTACAAAAGGAACAACTGCAAGATAAAACAGATTCAAAAATATTTTCTTCTGCCACATAAAGTAACAGAGATATTTATGTTTAAATGTGAGTCCCATTGCTTGGTTCAAGAAACCAGGTATAAGATAACATGTAACATTTGGATGTTTCAACCAGGTTATAAATCAGGGGAACTCTGTGTTTCCATGTCAGTGATCAAGAGCAGAATGTTCCTCTAAGGCATGTTTTTGGTATGGAAGAATAATTGAAAACTAAATTGAAATAGAGGGATGCCAGCTGAGAATTTGTCATGCAGAATCTGGTCAAGTGGGCTATATAAAGTTTTTAAAAGTGGTGAAGGGGACACATATTTCTGCATGTCAAGTGAGTTGGTGAGGTTTGTGTCAGACCACAGCTTTCTTGTTTATATCTTGAATGAAACAAAGTTATATGTCAATCAAAAAGTCAAAATACAAACAAAAAAACAGTGTCGCTGACTGTCTTATGACACTCAAAGTCATAATTCATATAATGTTTTTTGTGTGTATCTACAATAGTGTCATCCATTGTAAGGCATTGTACCTGTCATGTTGTTCGCATAAGGACGTCACAACAGTCAGAATTTCTGTTGGCAGCTCGTCAGTGGCAGGTGTAGCCTTTACTTCCTGGTGAAGATCATGAACTTTCACACCCAAATCTTCTAGTGATTTCCCACAGTTCTAACAGGAGAAGGACAACAACATCACGTAAGTAATATTCACATGGCAGCAGTTGTACATTTATGATGTTAGCTACCTACTCCAGTATTCCTTTACATCATTTTTTTCTTCAGGTTAAGTTTGGGGACCTTAGCTCAGCCTATTTAGATACTAAAATGGGAAGTTACATCAGGTTTTGTGATTGGATAAACAAAGAAGAACAAACCTGAAGGCTGTGCCAGTGCTGTTGGAGCTGAGTGATGTTGTTCTGTGATTCGCTGTAATTAAGCGCCTGGTCCAGAGAGCGGAGCTCCCACTGTAGGGCTGCAGCTGTGTCCTTCAGTCCCTGAGCTCTCCTGGCGAGCTGACTGTCCAGCTCCTCGAGCCGTGTCTCACAGGCCGCCAGGATCTCCTTCACCTCCTGCTCCGAGGTGGCACAGAGGTCATGGAGATGGCTGACGTCCAGGGTCAGGGCATCACGACCTCCAGGGGTGCAGAGGCTCAGCAAACTGTCTCTGGCAGAGTCCAGCTCCTTCATCTCTCTCTGCTCTCTGTCCACTGTCTGGAGTAAAGCCTGGCATCCAGAGGGACAAAAAGAGAGTCAGATAATCAGAATGCAGGGAGAACATTTTTTTCACATCATTGGGTAGAGCTTTTGACTCTTTGGCTAAAAGTTATAAAAACTTTATTTCATATAATTTCGATTAAAAAAGTCAAAGATTTGGGGACATTTGTTTGCCCTGATGAGAACATGAATACACTATCCAAACATGGATCATCATGTCTTTCTCAAATGAAATGTATTGGTTTGTTATTAGTAGTTTGGCGCATCACAACACAGATATTTTCAGTGACCGCGCAAACTTGGTAGCCTCGCGAGACCATCCTGATCTCCAGAGCTTCATTGTATTTTACTCACAGATCAGTCTGGTAACGTGCGATGGAGAAAATTTGGAGACGTTTTCCAAGCGACCAAACCAATCAGCATTGTATTTGAGGCGTATTTAAGTGTGACGAAACGAGAAGCAACTGTTCAGTGTTAACAACATGGCGGCTTCTTCAGATGAGATGAGCCCAGCTATCGAGCAAGCCGCTCACTAACTCTTTTTTCTCTTAGATCCTTCTGTTGTAATTGTGCTGATCCGTAAATTTACGTTACACAAACGGAAACTATCCTTTACAGACATGTTGGTTACGTTCTGAGCCTTGCCTCAACACTGTTTGCACGTGATATGCTTTGTTGTTCTGATTGGTGGATTTGGCCTGTAAATTGGTGATAGATAGTTTCTCCGATCAGCAACCAGTATTTCCGCCCCTTACCAAAAGATCTCCAAACGAGAGTTCCCAGATGGATATGCTGAGCAAATGAGAATAAATCCATCTGGCGGAGTCAGGTTACCAACTTGGTGCCACTGGCTTTTCTCAAGAATCCAATTAACAATTGTGTGTATGTGTTTTATTATCTGACCTTCAGAGTGTTGACAGTGCTGTGCAGACCCTGTCTGTCTGCTGGAGGAACTCCGAGGCCCTTAACATGCTCCCTCAGCCAATCCTGCGCTGCTTCATGCTGCTCCACCAGCTGGGTGCACTGCCTCTCTGTCTGAATGCCCTGCTCCAGGTCAGCTACTGCCGTCTGAAAACAACACAGGAACTTGGCTATTGGTCACAGTCTTAAAACCAATTGTTCTGTTGAGCCAGATACAATGCTTTTAGACAAAATGTAATTTAAAAGGGAGTTTGAAGGCAAACAATGAGATAATAGTGTGGGGCGGGAGATGATCTTGTTCTCTGGGACAGGAGAGGAAGGACAAAAGGTGATGATGATGATGATGATGGTGATGATGATGGTGATGAAGATGATGTGGTGGTGGTTAAAAATACAAGCTTAATAATAGTTTGAACTTTTATCCAGGAGATATGAGATTAAACTTAGTCTTATAGATAGTAGATAGTATTTCGACAGCAACACATTCTCAATGCAAATATACATGTATACAAATTATAACTTACTTAAAAGTGTCAAAAAAAAAAGGTGAACAATGAAGATGAACTCACAGTTAGCTCTTTGAGCAGAGCAGGAATGGACTCCTGATTGGCTGTCCAGGAGGGATCTGACCAGCCCTGGTCCTGTGTGATCTCAAGAAGCTCTGCAGCCTTCAGGAGAAAAGTGAGAACAGTAAAGATGTCTTAAAACTTATGTCCCATCCAATTTTGTCACCTGATAACATGTTTATCATTAATTTGTAATAACATTTATTAAAGTTATACAAAGTTGTACAGATAAAAAAAAACTCTGCAGGGGTCCGGAACCACTACCGCACTGTCAATAAGTTTTGTTATTATTGACATAACATTGATAATGCTACAAAGACATAAAGTTGAAGTCGCTTTCCTGTAAGGTTTTTACCTGTGTGCGGAGGTCTGAGAGGACGGGAGCCAAAGCTGTGCTCTGGTCCAGCAGGGTCCGGGCCTGTTCAACCGCCTGCCTCCGCTCTCCCAGGCCCGGCCAGGGGAAGACACGCGGCAGGTTGGATGTCTGCTTCTGAACTTCAGACAGACGGGCCTCAGCCTGGCCTCGCTGGTTCTGACAGGACACCAGGCGTTCCACAACACCCTTCAACTGCCTATTGGGTCACAACAGATTATCAGAGAACATTATAAATCAGAATCACAACATATTCAGTTTTAGTTCAACCTTCAAATAAAAATGATCACGGACTGTAAAAATACATGAAAGTCTAAATAATAACTGACTATTTTTTAAAATAAAGATTTTTGAGTGGTTTTCTGTGACCTCTGACATTTTTTAGAACTGCCCTTGGTCTTTTGTGTCTTAGGGCACTTTTGCACTTTTCAGTCACAGTAATGACTGCTGGTTAACGTTTTAAAGAGTTTTAAAAAATTGTTTTTTTTGGCGAAATCCCCCAATCTGTTAAGCTCAGAGTTCAACACAATATTTTTACTTTATCATTTACTTAAAATGCTAAATCTAATACAATGAATTTGGTAAGAGCTTTCAGAGGATTAAGTTTCACTGCTTAAATTTGATAAAAAGCAATGAAACCTCAATCCTGCCACTGGGAAGGAATTCAGTCACAGAGGGCTGATAACAAACTTTAGTCATCTGATCTGTATCTAAGCATGCACAGTAAGAAACTAATACCTCTGTGTCTCCTCTGCAGCCTGCAGGAGCATCCTCCACTGCTGCTCAGCGTCTTTGACAGTCTGCTGAACCTCCTCTTTCTTTTCTCCCTGCAGGTCTTCTTGCTCACACAGACTTTGTGCTCGTCTCTTCAGCTCCATCACTCGAGCCTCACCGTTGGACTTGGAGCTCAAGATGACCTAAAGACACAGTCATGAACACTTTTTAGACATCCTTTTGCCTTCTAAAACAGCTGTCCACAGATATAACAAATGTGTTATAAAAAAGGAATATCCACCATTAAAAAACTTTTTATCATTGTTTTATTTTTCTAATGACACAACTGAATTAGAATACAATTTGCTTTAAGCCTGTAAGACATTGTATTTGATTACTTTACCTGCAGTTTAAAACAATGACAAATTACTTGGCTGAAAAGCTGCACAGAATAAAACAGATAATATATTATCAAAAAAGCCCTCATCTATGTTTTACCTGTGCTGTGTTCAGCCTGTCCTCTATCTGAGATTGGCTGCCCTGTGTCCCGCTGCCTTTGGACTTGGCCTGTTGCTGCAGCTCTTCGACCCAGGTTTTGGTGCTCCCTGCTTGGGTACGAAAGCCATCCAGCTCCCTGGAGAGCGAGTACTGGACCTCGGCTTTCTTCAGAGTATTCTCGGCGGTCTGCAGGACTGTCCTCCACTGCTCCTCTGAATCTTTTACCGTCCGCTGTGCCTCTTGTCGCGTGTTCTCCTCCAGGTCCTCCTGGTCGGACAGACTCTGGCTTTGTCTCCTCAGTTCTGTCAGCTTGGAGTCTCCTTCAGGCTTACAGCTCAGGACAGTCTGAGGATAAAAAGGCCGGTAAAATAAAGTAGGACTGTTGAAGAGGAAAAAGTCAATTATGTCTGACAAAATAAGCTGAACCCTCAAATCTTCAGTTTGAAGTAAAAAGGATTTACTGTCAAGTAAAAAAATCTGTGTACACAAGCTTGCAGGATAATAACTTGATAATTACTACTTCTTTTATTAAAGATAGTGTGAATTGTTGATGCTCATGGGGGAATTGTTGGGTCTCTGTTAATCATAAATAGGTCACAGTGTGGTCTTTACCTACTCTATATGTAAAGTGTCTTTGGATAACTTTATGATTAGGCACTGTAAATACAATTGAATTGAATTGAAGCATAAACATATTTACAGCAGTAAAATATTAATATCAAAATGAATCCAAGAAAAGTAACCTATTTTTGCTTGTTGTTTAAGTGAAGAAATTAGCACAGATGTATATGTGTTTACCAAACAGTCTATTGTTCAAACAGACCTGTGCAGTGTTAACTGTCTTTTCTGGATCTGTCTGAGAGAAGAGGCTCTGCTGCTTGTCCTGCAGCCAGGCTCTGGTGTTTTCTCTCAAGGCTTTGTAGTCCTTCAGCTGACCCTCCAGAGCACACTGCTTCTCAGCCTGATCCAGGGCTTGTTTACCATTCTGCAGGAATCTCATCCACTGCTCTTCTGCATCTCTTACTTTTTGTTGAACCTCTTGTTTTGTGGGTTCCTCGAGGTCCTGACTACACAACCTCTGACTTCGCCTCTTGAGCACCTGGAGCTTGGATTCTCCTTCAGGCTTGGAACTCATGATTGCCTAGAGATGAGATACAAAAGTCACATCTCATAGCTAAGACTTGTATTATGTAAAATATGTGAATTCCACAGCTGACACTTTTATAATAAAAGCCTTTGGTGCAAAAGAGGAGCATGTGTTTCCCTGCAACCTGAGCCATCAGCTCACCTGAGCAGTGTGCAGTCTGTCCTCAGCTTTGGTTTGGCTCTTCAGAGAGTCCAGTCGCGTTTGGAGGTCTGTAAGCCAGCTGCCAATGTCCTGCTGCTGTGCATCAAATTCGCTCAGCTGAAAAAGAAAAGAAACTTATAATGAGGCAGTTCGAAACCAGGGGGACTTATGTTTGTCTTTTTCTTTGCCAAGCTCATGTTCAAATAGCACCTCTTCATCGTACACGCGTACTGTGTATGCAATGTTTATTTTACTGTAAACTGCTGTTGTTCTGACACTTCAGACCAGAAGTTTGCCAAATATTTACTTATTAAATACATTTTGAGTAATATGTATTCACAGTAGATCGAGAAGAGGAGGTTTGCACCTTTTGACTGGAGCCCCTTTGCCGTCTGGCAGATTCCTATCAGACCAAAAAACAACAACATGCTTTTCTTTGTTACATGCACTTTTAATTAGTAAAAAAGAAAAGAAAAAAGAAAGGAAGATATTAAGATGGACAAATACTTCTTGCTTGTACTTTGCTGCACAGGTGGAATATCTGTTTAACTAATTAAATGGATGGAGGTGGAAGTGAGATATGACAGTAATGTCTGCAACTAAAATATCAAAATGTACTTCAGTATGTGATGCATCTCTGGGAATCATCAGTGAAACAAACAGTAAACGACAAACTTGGCTCAACTTCAGATGTAGTTAGTTGTCATTTTGTGGGGTCTTTCCTACATGCTTTATAATGGTGAGCATTTTCTGGTTAAATCATCATTAATATTACCTATTTTAATTTTTTTCTCTGTCTATAGTTCTCTCACCTCCATCGCTCTCCTCTCTGTGCTCTGGGCGATCTCAGCTTCTGCAGCAGCTTCAACCTGTTTAGCAGCCTGCAGGACCGTCCTCCACTGGTCCTCTGTGTCTCTTATTGTCTTCTGAACATGGACTTTCCTTCCCTGGTCTGCATCCTGATGGTCACACACACTCTGGCCTCGCCTCCTCAGGTTGTTCACCGTACAGTCGCCTTCAGGTTTGGAGCTCAAGATGCTCTGTAAAAAAATACACAATAGTCATTAAAAGCATTAGACGATTCATTCAAATGTTTGAGACATTAGGAAGAGGAAGCGTTATGCTTTAAGACTGAATTTCATGGTTTCCAAAATGTATGACAAACTGACTTTATACATAGTACACTTTGCACGACCAATATTTGTGACTTAATCTTATTTTATACAAATATCTTTTTAAATTGGCGGCCAGTTGCACAGTGGTTAGGGACGCCCCATGTAAAGAGGCTGAAGGTCCTCGAGGCAGCGGCCTCGGGTTCGACACTGACCTGCGGCACTGTGCTGCATGTCTCCCCCTCTCTCTCTCACCTCGTTTCCTGTCTGTCCTGTCTAATAAAGGCTTGAAAACCTGCCAAAAAATATCTTTTTAAAGCCAATTCTCATATTGCTACTACAGTACAGTAATAAGCTCAAACAGACCTGAGCTGTGTGACATCTCTCGTCAGGTGGTGTGTGACTGCCCACAGACTGCAGCTTCTGTTGTCTGTCTCTGATCCAGGACTGAGTGTTTTTACTCTGAGTGTCGAAGTCGTCTGAAAGGCTACGGAGCTCCGCCTGCCTGGCGGCCTGCTGAACTGTTCTCATCTGCTGCTCCGTGTCCTTCACCAGCCGCTGGACCTCTGGCATCCTGCTCTCCTTCAGATGCTCACACAGACATTCTCCTTGTGTCTTCAGGTCGAGCACCTTGGACTCTCCCTCAGGTTTGGAGGTCATTACAGCCTGAAGGGAAGATGCAGAAATGGAGGTGTGGGAACTTATAGGCTTCACTCCAAGGCATCGCTGAGATTTTCTGAGTTAAAGAGTAGTAAACTCACCTGTGCGACCTGTAACCTTTCTTCAAACCGCATGTGACTACCGAGGGACAGCAGCTTCTGTTTCTGCTCTTTGATCCAGGACTGGATTCTTTCACTTTGACTTTTGAAAGCATCAAAGTCTTTTTCAGTGACAGCTTCGGCCTCTGCCTTGTTGAGACCCTCCTCAGCTGCCTGCAACACTTTCCTCCACTGCTTCTCTGTTTGTCTGACTGCTAGCTGAACCTCTCGTCTGCTGCTCTCATCCAAGCTCTGGTTATCACACAGACTCTGGCACCGTCGCTTCAGATCCTGGAGCTGTGAGTCTCCATCAGGCTTGGAGCTCAGAGTAGCCTGAAGAGAACAAATAACTCCTCAGGAGACAACTTTGCCTCTTTCCTCAAAAATCAAGCCCATCCAAAGCCAGTCACACCCTTAACAAACTTATCCAGACTATTTTAAACTTACCTGAGAAATCTGGAGCTTTTCTTCAACTTGCATGCAACCACTAAGCGACTGCATGTTCTGCTCCTGGTCTCTAATCCAAGACAGAACAATTTCATTCTGGGTTTTGACGGCATCCAGGTCTTTGTTTAACAGTGATTGTGTTTCGGCCTCGCTGAGATTCTCCTCAGCTGTCTGCAGGGCCGTCCTCCATAGCTCCTCAGTTTCTCTGACCGACTGTTGAATCTCTTGCTTCCTGCCCTTTTGCATGTCCTCCTGTTCACACAGACTTTCACCTTGTCTTCTCAGGTCGTTCACTTTAGAGTCTCCTTCAGGTTTGGAGCTCAGGATGGCCTGGTGAGGAAATGGGAAAATGGTGAAAAGAACATTAGCATCCGCAGAGGCTGAATCCGGATGACTTTGATGATCGCTTAATCAAGATTAAGGCTAACATAATATGTTTATGGTATATGAGTGAGCCTGAGCAGGCCACATTTACTGTCCTGGTGTATGCAAATTAGCTTGTGAAACCGCTGACTTTGTAATTCTATACGGAATAGATAATTTCTGGTTTCAAACTGACCTGTGCTTTGTGCTTCATCTCATCGGTCTGGGTGTTTCTGCCAGGGGAGGTGAGAGGCTGCACAAGGTCAGTTATCCAGGTCCTGGTGCTCTTAGCCTGGGAATTAAACTTGTCAAATTCCCTCTCCAGGGCGCTCTGGGAGTCTGCCTGCCTCTGCAGCTTGCCTTCCAGGTTTCTGTAGCGTTGTATCAAATTATCACCGTCCTTCAGGAGGCTTTCAGCTCTGACGCCTTGTCTGCGCACTGATGCTAAGAGCTCACTGAGGGTCTCAGCTCTCCTGCTGTCACATGGAAGGCAAAGTGAGGCAGAGTTTATTTGGATAGCACCTTTCAAAAACAGCAGCCAATTCAAGTGATGTACATAAGGAATCAAGGCATTAGGGCAACGTATAATAGGAACACAAGGCAATAAAAAAAGACTGTGTAATAAATCTACATTCTATGGATTAACTGTTTTAGGCTTCATGCTATACTTTTTTGCATTTGATCATATTTGAAAAATGTAGCCTATAAATAATAACAACAAAAATAAGGAAACAATAGATGTGTCTCAAATGCAATCCATCTGTACCATTGTGAGACAATTTTTTGGTCCAATTTTGGCTTATCGCCATTTATCAATAATGGTGTATTTGGTATCAGAAATAATTATAATTAATTATTAGATGTCATGAGCTCTCTCTCTCTGCCTGGAAACTCACTAATTGTACTCATCAGCTTCACCTGTCTCTGCTCTGCTCCCGTTTACCTGCCAGCTGCAGTGCATTTCCCACTCACCACCTCCAGCATAAAGAGTCCTGCTTTTCAGCTCGGCCTTGTCAGACCGTCTGCGAAGTTGCTTCCGTATCGTGCTTCACTGGCTTTACTCCCTGACTCCTGTACAACCCGGACCTGCCTGTAAACCTGCCTGATCTTCTGCCCCGGAAAACCCGACCTGCCTTCGCCCCTGAACCTGCTTGATCTTCTGCCCTGGTAAACCCAACCTGTCTTCGCCCCTGAACCTGCCTGATCGTCTGCCCCGGAAAACCCGACCTGCCTTCGCCCCTGAACCTGCCTGATCTTCTGCCCTGGTAAACCCGACCTGTCTTCGCCCCTGAACCTGCCTGATCGTCTGCCCTGGAAAACCCGACCTGCCTTCTCCTCTGGACCTGTATGATCTTCTGCCCTGGTAAACCGACCTGCCTTTCTGCCTGACTACGATCACTGCCTCACCCTGAACTGCACTCCCTTTCCCTCTCTGGAACCCTCAATAAAACTCTTAAAACGTGACGCACTTGTGGTCCTCATCTGTCTGGTCCGTGACAATTAGATATATATTCAATTACCTATGGAAACTTTAACATATATTTGTCACAACTTTGTTGTTTAAATCCAATAGTTTTTCCAATCTCATATGTCAGTATCACTATCAGAATGAATGTTGCAGATCACCTCTCATCCTGAAGGTCTTTGAGAAGAAGTCTGACTTTGTCTGACTCCACAGACTGTTTTTCTTTGTTCTGCAGCCAATCACGGAAGCTATCGTGATGCTTCTGCAGACTAGAGAACAAAAGACACTTGTCAAAAAACATTTTTTCTGATTTGTGTTAAAACAAGGGCAGATTTTACAATTTGATTTTTGAACAGCACAGTACAGCACAGCACAGCGCAGCCGAAACAGAAATTTATTTATGTTTACTTGCAGACCACAGAAGCATTTACCTGTTTAGGTCACTAAGGAGTGGCTCCATTTGTTTCTGCCTGTTGTGGCAGTGTGTTCTGAAGCGGTCCACCTCCTTCTGCTGCTCTTTCAGCCAGTCGGTGAACTCAGAGAGCTGCTGGGGAGGAACCTGCTGGCTGCCTCTCTCCAGCTGATCTTTCAGCTGCTCCAGACGTTTCTCTGCAACCTTGGATTTTAAGAAACCCTGATGGACGTGAGAGAAACTGTGAGGACCCATTCATCATCCAAGAATCTATAGTATCCATCTACCCATCAACACGTTCACCCACTCACAGTGAGTCTTTGCAGGGATGTTTCCACGTCTGTTCTGCTCTCAGGGTTCTCAAAGCACTCATTGACGGAAAGCTGCTGGTCCTGGAACCATTCCTCAAACAACAATCTTTCATCTGGAGAAAAATAAAAAAATATTACTGTCATATATTATTGCAAAACATGATTCATAAATAGAATACACAAAAGTCTGTATTGAGTGAAAACTAAATGTATGCGTAACATGAATGCAGCCGTGTTTGATTCAATACATTGTTGTATATCATCATCATCATCATGAAACAGTGACCATCGACTGAAACACAGACACAACCTCCGCACTAACCTTTGATAACCTTGAGCAGGCCTTCATCCCTCTCCTCTCTCTTCAGGTGGATCACCTCCTTGGTGCGGGAGATGGCCTCCCTCAGCCTGCAGCAGTCTACAGACAGCGCCTCCAGCACCTGAGGACTGGCCACGCTGGAAACCAAACCAACCTCCTTCAGTGCAGCCTCGGCCTCCTCCTCCTGAGCCTCCAGGTCATCACAAAGACTCTGGTGAGATTTAACAGTAAAAATGTTGCTTATTATAGTAACAGCAGAATCCAAGGAAAATAGTCAAAGTCTCTGACCTGAAATGTGTAATTTAATAATCTCAAATCCTATTTAAAGAACATTCAAATTAGCTTTTCTGAATAACATCCTTTATTTGTCTTTTTATTGCCCAAAGAGAGTAAACAAGTTTGATATATTTATCATACTCATTCAGTCATTATTACCACACAGTACTGTACTTCAATGTTGTTGTTGTTGCTGATTACTTACATACTGTACATCAGAAGACTAAAAGGGCCAATGACAGTGATTTCAATTGCCGTTATTTTTGTGAAATTAGCACCTCATCATCATCATCATCATCATCATCCTTGTTTTAGGTATCTAATTGAATTCTTAATAAAGTTTAGAAGGTAGTCAATCACAGGAATACACTGTAGGGTATATGTGACTTCTGAATATAATAGTAATAGTAAGGTTCATAAAATAAAGCATCAAAGCAAACATAACAGCTGTGTACCTGTATCTGGTCTTCCACTTTTGGTTGTGACGTGTCAACATTACTGACAGCACACTGGATGCTCTCTACAGCTGACTGGCACTCCTCTATCTTCTCAGCGAGGTGTTTCTTCACAGCTATCAGCTCCTCAAAGACATCGGTGCAGTCTGCAAACAGCTCCTTCACCTGCTCCACCCTCTTCCTCAGATGGGTTTCCATCACCTTATTGAGACATTGACAAAAAGGGTACAGATGCTGTAAAACAAACAAACACTGCACTATAAGTGCTGAAGGGATTAGATCAATCTGTTTCAACTCACCTGCAGCTCAAGTGGTGACTCCCGACTCTGCAGCATCTCCTGGATCTCTACAGACTTCTTATGGAAATGTTCAATGTGCTCCTCATTGGCTTGGATCTCATCCTACAAAGCAATTAAAAGTTGAGTTTCAACTTCTACATATACATGACATATATGGGAGGATTTAAAAGATCAGGGATGACACAATCATAAATCTTAGGTGTACTCCATAAAATTTTCCTCTATCAAATTGTCTTTTAAGTTACTATCTATCAAAGAGTGAGTTACAGTGGTGATTGATCATATGACCCACTAATGAAAGCACTTCTACTTGCCTTTTTGCTGAGTATTACAATATCTGTTTCTGTGGCTACATCCACAAGCTAGATGTAAATAAGTCGTCCCAATTGGCACCAACAGTTATGCTGCATTGACTTGCACTCAGAAATCGGGAACTTCCAACTTATGAGTCAGTCTTCTAATAAGGGTGTGTGTGTGTGTGTGTGTGTGTGTGTGTGTGTGTGTGTGTGTGTGTGTGTGTGTGTGTGTGTGTGTGTGTGTGTGTGTGTGTGTGTGTGTGTGTGTGTGTGTGTGTGTGTGTGTGTGTGTGTGTGTGTGTGTGTGTGTGTGTGTGTGTGTGTGTGTGTGTGTGTGTGTGTGTGTGTGTGTGTGTGTGTGTGTGTGTGTGTGTGTGTGTGTGTGTGTGTGTGTGTGTGTGTGTGTGTGTGTGTGTGTGTCATATAGGGGACTGACCAGAAGTAGAGAGGTAAATTTGTTTCGATAAAGTTGACAAAAGAGTCAACACACATAGTGACCGTAAACGTGACAAGACTGAGGCTCTAAACCAGGGGTCTGCAACCTTTACTATCAAAAGAGCCATTTTGCCGCCTCTTCCACCAGATAAAATGTGTCTGGAGCCACAAAACACATGTGATGTCACAGCTTAAAAAGGTTTATGTATTGTTACTGTTGACATTTTATTCCTAATATTACCCGTCCTAAAATTGTGGTTGTTCACTAATTTCTTACCACATATCAAGCACACAGGTAAGCCATCATGTGAAAGCAAATTAATATATATTAATAAATCAATAATATTCTTTTTTGTGGGGTCATCCACCAGCAGTGCGGGTCACCAACTCCAGATTAGCCGTACACCGAGGATGTGACGCATATTTTAGTTTCACCTAATATTTTTTCGATATCACCTTGAACTCTAAGATGTTTTCCCTCGTCCACTTTGCAAAAAAACCCGTTATTTACACATTGTTTATATAATTTTTTGGCAAAGCTACAGGGAGCCACTGAAAAAGGGGCTGAAGAGCCGCATGTGGCTCAGGAGCCGTGGGTTGCAGACCCCTGCACTAAAGGAACAGGTCCGCCTGCAGTTACATCTTACTGACACAGAGGCCGCTAGAAACCACATACTGTTTCACAATTCTTAAGGAGTACAACTTTAAAGTGTCACAATAGTTGGAGGTTTTCACACTGAAGCATAAGAATTTTAACTCTATGGGAATTTTACCCTCATGTAGAGAACTTGCTGCTCGTTTTGGAAAGGATGGCTCTCTGCAAACAGGGCCAGTTTGGCTCCTGCCCAGCCGTCCACTTCTCCCCCCAGCATCAGCTGCTTCTCCCACAGCTCTAGCCCCACCCGCAGGTTATCCATGTAGGCATCTGTCTTCTCCGTCACCTGCAAGGGCACCAAGAACCAACAATATAAGTCAAGATGAGCTGAAAACAGAGGTGTACCTGTCAGGATTTCCAAACTAGAATTTAGTTGTGCAGTCAGGGCTCAGCTCTTACTTTTAAAGGTGAAAAATATGGCTGCCATTTTTAGTCAACTCATATTTGGAATAATAATATTTTTTTTAAAATGGGGATGGGTAATTGAAATTAAAAGCTCATTTTCATCGATCTTTTGGAAGTTTTGTTCCAGGTCATCTGGTTCTGTCAGTTGAAAATAAATGCCTGTGTGCACGCACCAATACATGTGGAGCGTTGACATGCAGTTCAGGTTGTGACTGTAACAACAAATATCACTAATGCAACAAATATTAAAAAATTTATTTGTATTGGGGTGCACTTTTGCGGTTTTCTGTCCCTATGTTTTATATGTTAAAAAGTGGCAAATGTTACTGACAAACCCTTGTAGAATATCTAAACATCTATTGATTTATAACTAGGATAACTACAACTACTACTATCTATATGTTCCTTTCTCATTTCTAAGGAAAACCCAGAGATGCTTACATCTAGCCAGTTGTCCATGAGTGCGTCAGCCTCGACTTCAAAGGGAGTCTCACTGCAGTCTGGGAACATCTTCAGTTGAGATTGCAGCTGCCTGCAAACACTCCTCATCTCTTCCATACGCTCCCCAACACCACTCAGGCCCTCCTTAATATCAGAGACCTGGACAGACATACAGTACACATGTGAACACACAGTTTACCCGAAGGCACTGACTGACTGATCTGAGTTTAGAATGTGTCTGCCGTCTACTGGTCCATTAAATCCACATGTGAATTCTATCCACAGCACATGTGGACTAACCGTGGAAATAGTTCTCTGCAGGTTGTCCTTGCCCAAGTAGGAAGCCTGCTCGCTGATCGTCTGCTCTGCTTTCTGAGTGGTATTGCTCTGCTGACTGCGGCAGCTCTGAAACTTCTTCAGAAGCTCCAGCAGGATGTTGCACTGCTTCTTCCTGCCAGAGGAAGAAAATAACTTCAAGTGATGTCTTGTTGTCAGCCATACGTATGTACAGTACGTAACAGCTGTCAACATTCACCTGAGCATCTGAACAGAATTGTAAGAATGGCTTACAAGCTAAAAGCACCATTTTTATTAAATACATTGGTATTTCTCATGACATTCATTCATGTTAGTCAGCTAAACACACCATTGGTTCAGGTGTAAGATCGTCAGCAGTCACTTATTCCTTATGGCTTATTTTATTTGCTGACCATCTGTTAAGTCACTTGAGCTGAACCTACCTGTCAGAAAAAGCTCTCTGAGTGTCCTTCCATTGAGTCTCCAGCTCCTCAAGGAGTTGTTCTCCTCCTCCCTGTTTGTCTTGAAGTTCACGGAGGTTCTGGAGCTCTGCGTGCTGGACCTGCAGCTGACCCTCCAAATCTGACAGCGCTCGAAGACTGGGAAATACAGGTATATTATCAAGACATTATTTCTTTATAAGTGTTAGATCTATATTCTAAGAAACATATCATATGTGCATGCCGTAAACCAACTGCTTTCATATAACAAACTTTAATGAAAATGATGTCATCAAAAAACAAACCGCAAAGGAAAAGAGCACACTGAAAAAAATTAAGTAGAACATATTAAAAACTACAAATTATACCATACAAATAAGGCTTAAGTATTCAGCTCAAAGACACACCTGTGTTGCACAGCAGGGATGGTGGGCTCCTTCAGGCCTTGTGTTTCGATCGTATCCTGCAGCTTCCTCATCTCCCCCTGCAGTGTCCTCTTTCTCAGGCCCAGCGACCTGCTCTGTGTCTCCTTCTGTAGGCCCTTCTGCTGGCTGGCCAGCCCACCATCAGCTTCCTCTAGTCTTTTCAGCAGGGCAGTCACCATGTCCAGGCAGGAGGCTGGGATACCATCTCGGGTGACTGTCAACCTGGCCCCCTGCAGGAGCACATCCAGCTGAGGCGCTTTTTCTTTTAGACTGTCGATGCTCTGCCTGATTAGAGCCAGTTTGGAGCGACAGTCCTGCAGTAACACAGTGTCGCTGCAGGGGGCGCCTTGGACTCCAGAGATGTCTTCATCCACAGTACGCAATGACATGAGGAAGCGATCAAGGGCGCGGGCGGCTGCTTCACTCTTCCGGACCTGCTGTCGAAGCTGATCCAGGCTGGCTCTGTGAGTCTTAACCTCACGGGACAGAGGGAAGCAGTCTCTGGGGTCCAGGTCACTGGATTCAGGGTCTAGACGGGACAGCTGGTCCAGCTCATTCTGGATGTTGTCATCCAGTTCCTATCGCAAAAGGAACCAAATTGTAGCAGGAAATCAGAGTGAGATTGGTTTACAAGGTCAACGTGTTCATTTTGTATTTGGCTGAGTTTAACCTGAGTCACTATCAATAACATCTATTGTTGAATGCTTCTGTGACAGCTTGACAAAAAAAACACAAAAAAAGTATTCATGTCTGACAGAAGACCTTGATATCTTTCAGGATGTTGGTGTTGGCTGGTGTGAAGGCAGTGATGTCTTTGGGCTGTCTCAGGTAGCGGTCCAGACGGTCGGTGAAGTCCACCATGTGGTTCTCAGTGGAGTCGATTTGTCTGAGAGCGGCGCCCAACAAGCTGCCCCTACTCTGAAGTTTGGACTGTTGGCTGCACCACTGCTCCTGCAGCTCTGCCTTCTCCTGCTCCAGACCAGTGTTCTCGCTTAACGGGGAACACTGGGAACACTGGTTTGTGTACTCAGACCACAGGGACTCTGTCTCCTGCCTCAAGGACTGTGAAAAAATTCAAGTTTACTGCCATTTCATGGGGATTAATTCACAAAGCAACTGCAACTATCTGTTTCTGATACACACACACACACTAATATATTACCTGTATTTCCTGGAGCCGTGTATGAAGGCCTTTCAGAGAGACGGAGTCAGAGGCAACATCCTTGATGCTTTGTTCATTTTTAGCCAGTTGGGCTTGCAGAGACCTCTTACAATTGTCATATCTGGAGATTTTGTAAGTTAAAACAAACAAAGACAACACATTAAACACTGAATATAACGATTTGCTCCAAAGAGTTTTGATAATAAACTCTGTACGTCATGTTAGCTTAGCAAAGCCTGAATTTATTCTACCTTTCTAAAGCCTCCTTTTTGGTTAATTCTTCCTCTACAGAAGGCTGCTTTTCAACCTCCCTCCTCTCCAAACCGACTGTCTTCATTGTTACTTGAAACACCTGAAAAAAAGGGAAATAGCATGTTTCTGTTATTTCAAACCTCTGGAGCTGCTCAGTTGATGTCTGTGGAAGACGGGACATGCTTAAAGGCAGATAACATGGAAATGTGAAACAGTTGCAACTGGAGAAGTTCTAGTGTGGTCTGCAAATGTTCCCTGGAAGAGAGCTATGAGCTCTAAGTTTCAATAGGAGTGAGTCATACCTCAGCTAAGACCTGAGCTTTGTCACTTGGTCTTGTAAGTTCCTTTTGAGTGGTCAGATCTTCACTAAAGGCAACAGGAATCCTGTGAAACAAAAATGAGGACATCATTTCCCTTGTGTTTCCCTTTATCATTTTATCTTTACAGCTGCATGACAGCATGCATCTTTAAACTTTAAATACCTGGCTTACAAAGTTTGAAGGACTTAATGAGTCACAGATAATATAAAGTGGCAAATAATAGATGGCTATTTAGAGAAAAAAATCTTCATCTCCAAACATCTTTTAACAGTAAGCGGATTTAGGATTCAGTAAATCAGTAAATAATACATTCCTTGCTCACTGTCAGCTGTTTGGAAGACTGCATTTCACATTTAATCTTACCTAGAATCGGGGAGTGGAGCATCTTGGTCTCCGCTGAATTGTCGCTGGATGGCAGCCAGCCTTGTCTCACACTCCATCAGCTGAGTCTGGGCAAGGCGGTGAGCATCCTCAGGGCTCAGGGTGTCACAGAGCTTTTTCAAGGCCTCGAGGTGCTGCCCTGCCTGGGCAAAGCTGCCTTCCGCTGAGAAACAAGCCTGGTGAATAAACAGGAATGTAATTAACTGGATATGAAGCCAGATGATTCATTCTACCCATTGAAACCTAATGAAACATAGAAACCTATTTTGATTTAGTTCAGCTTTTTTGTTGTCTTGTTTTTTAGATTCATAAAAATCTAATCAGACTTGAAATGTACTTTTGAACTTGTTTGTCCTGCTTAACAGTATGTAATATTACATAATTTCATTTTCTTGATTTTGACAAACATACTACACCACACAAGTCCACCCCCAGATGACAGCAGCCCACAGATGTATTGCAAAAAAGAATAAGGGCGCACTCACACTGTCCATCCGTACCGTGCCCCATGCTTAAGGGTACTTGTTCCCCCCTCCCTCTCCCTCCACGGGCCACGTCCGTTTGCACTCACACCGCCTGGGCCTCGGCGGAATGCTTCTTGCTGCCTATACGTCATCACGCCGTAACACGTCACACACATTGATTGATGTCATCGCGATGCGTCGCTTAGTTTACAAATCTTTCCATAGATCTCTGCTTTTTTGTGCGTCTTGTCCAACTGTTTTTGAATATTTTCATCTGACCAAATCTGCAGTAGACACGCCACCTCCGCATCACACCAACGTGAACCTTTCGCCGCCATTGTTTTAAATGTCAGCGCATGGTCCGTCCTCTTTTTCTATGTCCGAACAGGCGCATATAAAATTACATCAGAAACGCCGTAAGCCTCGTGCTTGTACACATGCCTACGCTCGTGCTCGTACATGTGCAAACCTGCTTTACAAAAGCCCACCTCTCCCAAACGGGCCGTGGACGGCAAGCGTAACGCTTCTAGGCACGGTACGGTTGCACTCACACTTGTCAAACGAACTAGACTTTAGCTTTAAAACGTGCTGGGGCACGGTACGGATGGACAGTGTGAGTGCGCCCTAACAGAACGCCGTTTTCAGCTTCAACTGAAAATGTAATTTCTTTTATAATGTTACTAAGTAAGGCATAACTGCTGACAATTTAATATAAATAAGTTCATTTGTTTTTTTCATGTAGGTTGTGTATGTTTTCTGTGTTTGTCTTTACTGGCCCAATTACAATAAGGGCGCACTTACACTTGCCATTTGTACCGTGACCAAGCACGAATCACAGCGAAAGTTTGACCAGTGTGAGTACAACTGTTTCGTGCACAGGCACAGCACTCTTCCCTGCCGCGGCCCAGTTGAGAGAGTCTGGCTTTAATAAAGCATGGATGCACATGTGCTGGCACGAGCATGCGCACATGTACGAGCATTGACAGCGGTCCAGAGACTATTTATATACGACTGTTCTCCTAGACGGACATTTAAAAAGATGCCGTGAGAGGGTTAGGGGTGGTCTGATGCGGAGGTGCATTGTTTCCTGCAGATTTGGTCAGTTAAAAATATTAAAAAACAGTTGTATAACAAAAAAACTCTGAGAGGTATTGACGTCTATAAGCAAGAAGCATCTGAGCCCAGGTCCAGCTCATTTCAGGTAATGTGAGTGCAAGCAGGCCTGGGCCGCGGGGGAAGAGGGAGGGGGGACAATCACGCCAAAGCACGGCACAGATCATCTGGGCCAAGTGTGAGTGCAGCCTAAAATCAAGATACCAGATAGAGTTATATGGTACTGTAACCACACCCAGAAAAAAATAGCCTGTTTAAAGAGCAACCAGAATTAAGAAATGCAATTACCAAGTCCCTCTGACAGAGTCTCCTTGGAGGCATACAAAGAAGACGGAGGAAAAAAGCTTAGTTAAGCAGAGTAGATAAATCGGCTTCCCCATCCACCAATGCACACCTGCCAAGAGTATAGCTCTACTAATTTAACTACCTGCACTTGGTTTTCTAAGCCCGAGCTTAAGTGCACCTCACACTGCAGGGCAGCGTTGTTAAAGTCTTTCCTTGTTACTTGAAAACGTAATTGTTGCAAAAAGCCTGAGATCTCAGCTCTCACAGCCTGGGAGATAAAATAAAATTAATGCAAAAAAACATATGACATGTTAGAACATAGTATTCAATGAAAAGGTTTCGTATATGAGTTCTTCTTATGTATACTATGCAAATAAACATGACATTCATATCTAAAGCTGACAAAAGCTGAAAATGTTGCAAGTTTTAGTACATTAATAGTGGACATGCACAAGCAATTATCTGACAAATGTGAACCTCAATGAACAGGGTCTCATTAAAACTCATTAAAATGACTAAATCTGTCATAGTAAGGTAGTGTGTCCTACCTCCCACTGTGTCCTGACAGACTGAGTAAAGAACTCCATGTCTCTGAGCTGTGAGGGGGTACAAAAGGCCTCCATGCCCTCAGTTGCCCTCAAGAACTCCTCTAGCAATTCTGGGTCCAGAGTCTTCAGAGTCTTCTGAGGGGAAAGGCAAATATATAAATGCAGAGTCCCAAAAATTGACCTCTGATTGCATGAAAACTCTGCAGATTTAAACTTAGTAAATAGGGATACACTACTTCTTTTATAATATTACAATCCAGAAGGGATTACATTTACTGTACCTCTTTCACTGATGCTTGCTCAGCCGATATACATGTGTCTTTAAAAACGTTAATGGTTTCCACGATGTGTTCCTGCAGACAGTGCTTGGCCTCCTCAAAGCCATTTCTGGCCAAAGCCTGAGCCTTAGCGTAAGCCTCTGTGTAGGCCTGGGGGGGCGCCTGGGCAAAGGCTGGGGGTTTAATGCACAGGTCTGGTGACTCAGCCAGGGACTGAGGCAACACATTGACCTGGGAGAGGAGAATAGTTTGGAGCTGTTGAGGTTTGGGTTGTGGAGGAGACTGAGTTTGTGGTTTTGACTGCAGAGACCTGGCCTGTTTGGGTGATTGACCCATAGATTGTGGTGCAGTTTGAGCCTTAGGTAGTGGTGGGGATTGAGCCTGAAGTTGCGGCTGTAATGGCAGTTGTGCCTGTGGGTTAGGTTGTGGCAAAGCTTGGCCCTTGGGTTGAGTTGGTGACTGAAACGTGGGCTGAGTTGGTGACTGAGCTTTGGGTAGTGGTGCTGTTTGAGCCTGTGGTTTGGGTTGTAGTGGTGATTGGGCCATGGGTTTGGTTGGTGTCTGAACCTTGGGCTGAGTTGGGAACACAGCTTTGGGTGGTGGTGCTTTTTGGGCCTGTTGTTTGGGTTGTGGTGGTGATTCAGTCTTAATTGGTGACTGAGCCATGGGTTGAGGAGGCAACTGGGGCTCAGGTAGGGGCTGTGGAAGTGATTCAGCCTTGGGTTGGGCTGGTGACTGAATCTTGGGTTGAGTTGGTGACTGAACCTCTGGTTGTGGTGCTGATTGAGCCACAGGTTTGGACTGTTGAAGAGATTCACCTTTTGGTTCAGTTGGTATCTGAATCTTCGGTTGAGGTTGCAGCTGGGCCTGCTGTTTGGGTTGTGGAGGAGGCTGCTGGAACTGAAGATTGAGCTGAGGCTGCTGAGTCTGGGCATGGATATGTGTTTGGGACTGGGCCTGCAGCTGGTGCTGGGCCTGAGGCTGTGAAGGAAGCTGAGAATGGGCTTGGTGGGTTGGTTGCGATTGGAGAGGTATTTGACTTTGCATCTGAGGCTGTGGGTGACGCTGACTTTGATGCTGTATCTGTGCATATTTCTGAGACTGAGGCTGGGGATAAGACTGGGGCTGAAGTTGAGGATGTGCCTGGACCCAAGTCTGTTGCTGAACTTGGTCTTGTTGCATCTGCATGTGCAACATATTATAAGCTCCCATCTGAGGTTGTTGTTGCATGGAACTCTGGGGTCTCATTTGGGGCTGTGTTTGAGCCCAGGGTTGGGTTTGTGTTTGCATCTGAGGCTGAGTATATGATTGCCCCATGTGAGAATACCCGGGAGGCCCAAGCTGAGGTCCTTGCTGGGACCCAGCTTGGGGCCACTGTGGTAAAGCCTGAACTGTTGGATACATTTGAGACTGTGGAGCTTGACCTAGTTGCTTAGGGTATGTTTGGGGAATTGGATGCCTCTGCTGGGCAATGGCTTGGTTTTGTGGCTCTTGTTTGGGTGTCCACTGCTGGGATGGAGACTGACCCTGGGAGTAACCCTGGGGGTAAAGTGGAGGTTGTGCTGTAGCCTGTGGATGCTGGGCAGACATTGGGGATGAGACTCTCACTTGAGTCCAAGCATGGATTTGGCCCTGGGGAATATGGCCTGGGTGCTGGACCTCTGGCTGAGCATGTGTGGCATACTGAGTCATAGGCTGAGGATGACCCTGAGGGTGGATTACTGGATTATTAAATTGTGTTTGGGCTTGATGTTGAGTCGAAGGTTGGGCGTAACTTGGCCGGGACATTGGCTGAGCATGGGTTTGAGTCTGGACTACAGACTGGGCATTGGTTTGAGGATGGGCCTTGGCCTGAGGATGGATTTGAACCTGGGCCATGGACTGAGGATGGATTTGAGCCTGGACCTTGGCCTGAGAATGGATTTGAGTCTGGGTAACGGCCTGAGGATGGGTTTGAGCCTGGACCATGGACTGCAGATGGGTTTCAGCCTGGGCCTTGGCCTGAGGATGGATTTGAGTCTGGGTAATGGCCTGTGGATGGGTTCGAGCCTGTACCATGGACAGCAGATGGGTTTCAGCCTGGACCATGTCCTGAGGATGGGTATGAGCCTGGACCATGGACTGGGGATGGATTTGAGCCTGGGCCTTGGCCTCAGAATGGGTTTGAGCCTGGACCTCGGACTGAGTATGGATTTGAGCCTGGGCCTTGGCCTGAGGATGGGTTTGAGTCTGGACCATGGACTGAGGATGGATTTGAGTCTGGGCCTTCGCCGGAGGATGGGTTTCAGCCTGGGCCTTGGCCTGAGGATGGATTTGAGTCTGGGTAATGGCCTGTGGATGGGTTCGAGCCTGTACCATGGACTGCAGATGGGTTTCAGCCTGGACCATGTCCTGAGGATGGGTATGAGCCTGGACCATGGACTGAGGATGGATTTGTGCCTGGGCCTTGGCCTCAGAATGGGTTTGAGCCTGGACCATGGACTGAGTATGGATTTGAGCCTGGGCCTTGGCCTGAGGATGGGTTTGAGTCTGGACCATGGACTGAGGATGGATTTGAGTCTGGGCCTTCGCCGGAGGATGGGTTTGAGTCTGGGCCATTGACTGAGCATGGGTTTGAGCCTGGACCACAGACTGAGGATGGATTTGAGACTGGGCCATGGACTCAGGATGTATTTGAGCCTGGACCATGGACTGTGGATGGATTTGAGACTGGCCATGTGTTGGAGGCTTAGGGGAGGGCGGCCTGACAGAGGCCCATGACTGTGGATGACTACGAAGCTGAATGTGGGATGGCACAGGAGGCTGTATTTGGCCCGGCAGTTGCGCCTGCATAGGGGAAGAAGGTCGAACTTGAGCCCAGGTCTGCACTTGAGCTATAGCTGGGCCATGTGCTAGATCCTGTGGCTGCATATATGGCTGAGGTCCGGCTGGGACACATATTTGGGACTGAGACTGAACCTGGGGCTGGAGCTGTAGTTGTGTCTGTGGCTGGGGCTTTATGGTGCCTTGGCTCACTCTGGTTTTGGACATGGTCTTCAGTGGTTGCTGACCGTCTGTGGTAGTGAGGGATGCACTTGTGGACTGCACTTGCACTTGTACTGCTGCCTGAGTTTTAGACTGACCCATAGTTTCAGGCTGTGACTGATTTTGGGCCTTGGTTTGTGGGTGAGGCTGAGCCATAGTTACAGTCGGGGATTTAGCCTTGTCATCTGAATCTGGTTGGGCCTGTCTTATTATAGACTGTGGTTGCTTTTCTTGTTGTTGCTGCTGCAGCAATTGTTCCTGTTGCCGTTGCTGTTTTTCCAGGCAGTGGGGTTGATGTTGCAGTTGCTGTTGCTGCTGCTGCTCTAGAGTTGGAGGTTGTTGTGTTTCTTTTTGTTGCTCTTTTTTCTGTTGCTGTGGCTGCTTAGAAAGCAGTGCATGTGTCTCGGGCTGTGGCTTGGCAGTTGCTGTATGCTCTGCAACAACTTGAACTGATCCAACCGTTTCTCTGTCTGACTGTGGCTGAGTCTGTCTAGTCTGAGTGGGTTCCAGAGTGAAATCCTGTTCTGGATCTGGAGTTTTATGCTTCTGAAGCCAGGGCCGGTTCTTCATGGCCTGAGTCTTTCTGCTTTGAAGCTCCTGGGAGCTCAGAGGTGGTTTCTTTAGTGGTTGTGGAAGTAAAGTCTGCTCATGGGGCTCTGATATTTGGCTGTCTGTTACCACCTGCTGCTGAACTCGATATTGATGTATTTCTATCTGTTGTTCTTCTTGAGTTTGCTGTTGCTTGATTTGTTGCTGCTGTAGCTTTTTTTCCATCTGCATGTTAAGTTGTTCTTGCTGTAGTAGCTGATGCTGCTGTATCAGTCCTTGTCCATGAGTCTGCTGCTGCTGCTGCTGTTGTTGTTGTTCAGTTGTCTCTTGCCAGGCCTGAGCCTGGCCTTCTGGTGGCGACTTTGTCCTGGTCTGCATCACAGCTTGTGCATAGGTATATGGCAGTGGCGGAGGAGTCACTTTTTCGTCTCTGTATTCCTGCACCATTATCTTTGGGACAAAGATTCCATAGCATGAAACTAACTTTGCCTCGGGCTGCTGAGTTGGCCGTCTGACTGTGTCTGACTGTCTCAGATGTTGAGGCTTTTCTTTAGCTTGTTTAAGGACCTTTGATGGAGGAGGCCCTTCTGGAGGGCTTCTGCTTCTGTCTCTCCTGGCTCCCAGGCTGCTCAGCATACCTACAGCTTCCTGGAATTGAAATCACACACATTAGAACAGCATTGCAGCCACAGTAGAACAACCCCTTATAGTGGCCTGGGATGGAATCATTCCTATATAAATGCTGCTTAAATAATGAGTAGCACATATTATCTGAACGAAATGCTTATGCTGCAGTGGCAGAAAGCCAGGACATTGGTGAGGAAAAGGCAGAAGAATAGGTACTGAGCCAGTGAATAGCAAAGCTGTCAGTTTTATTACTTTATATTCATATAATACATATACAAATGTCAATTAGATGGTAATCTGCATAATAAATATATTTTAAAAAGGTTATAATAACCAACCACTTATAATGATAAATTTGACGCAGAAAGACGTAAACACTATAAGTGGTTACCATTATATTATATACATAATATTCCCTACAGGTCACGCCAAATCCAATGGGTTACTCAGTCAATTTACAAAAAGACAACTGACCTGTGACTGTGCAACAGAGACTCGCACTCGGTCCTGCATGGCAGAGGCATGGAGGTACTGGATGGGAGAGTTTTTCTGACTTGTCATCACCATCACCTGCAGGTCCTGCTCCTCTGTGACCACCTGGCCCTCGAGCTGGAGACCACGGGAAATCAGGACCTGGAGGAATAAATGGTGTTGAACAAACATCAGCGTTTCCTCACTTCTGCATGATGCCTTCTTTATGAAAGGACAATATGCTTGACATTGGATCTTTGACTGTTTCAGAGTAAACAAATTTGGATAGTCACAGCAAAACAAGCTTTCTGTTCTGTGGATCATCTCACCCTCGCTCTTGTGTCCTGACCCCGCTGTTGTTGTTGCTGTTGCTGTTGCTGTTGTTGTTGTTGTCGCTCTGCTGCCCTCAGCAGCTGGTAGAGCTCCCGGGCCTCAGTCTCCCAGTGCAGGAGTTCAGCCAGACGACTGTCCAGACCCGACACACTGTGCTGCAGCTCTGCACACACCTGTTCTGCCTCAGACAGGGTCTGTATCACCTGGTGACATTAACAGATCATAATGAACGGATAAACTTACATAACATAATGTACATTCATAATGGCAGCTTCCAGTAGCTTTTTAGTGACAGAATGTGGTGAACAAAAGAACAAAACATAAAGACTTAAATGATTATGAACACAGCAGAATGAAGGAAGCATTAAAAGGAGATAATTCATTCATACTTCAGGGGCAGCAAGCTTCAGTTTCTGTAACTGATCAGCTGGGCAGTCTGGGGAGGGAGCCAGAGCCTCAAGATCCACTTCTTTTATCTTCCTCATTATGATCTGAAGGAGAGAAAGCAAACAGTCATTCTAGAGAGCTGTATCTGATCATTTAAAGGTAAATCCAGTTTAAAGCATAAAATGAACGCTGACGCTAATGATGGCATCCTGAGATATGTTATTTATGATTCTGACCAGACTGTTGTTTCAAATCTAATCAGTAAAGTAGGTGTAATTTAAGCACCGATTAGTCCTACCTGTATTCTTTTTCTGTAGGTGCGTAAGGGACCTGCCATGGTCTCCAGAGGCTCTTTGAGAATGAGAGTGGCCTCTCTGACCAGAGCTTGGATGTCCTGGGATCTGTTCTGGATGTCAGCACTGGGCTCAGCCATGCTGTCCTATAAAAAGCATGATAAAAGCTGTTCAATGTACTGTACTGTATCTGTACTTTAATATCACAGTGAACATGATACAATAGTCTGACAAAATAGTTTTACAGACAATTCACCTGCCCTGTAAACAACTTCAACAATCCACTGTAATCACAGACTATAAAAGCCTTGCATTTATAATTGCCTCCGCACAAAAAGTAAAGGTGGAGTACAACTTTTAAACTCGAAGTCACTCCTCAAAATCACAGTGTGGTAATAATTCCAACAATGGGACAATCATAGCTTCAATTCCAAAGGTCTGAGACATCTAGTCCCCATAATCCACTCTGTCACTTGAAAGCAAATGAACAGAAAAGAAACTAGGTCATCATGTAACAACAAAGCCACTCACCCTGAGGAGGAAATGGCCTGAAAGTTAAATATATAATTGTATGTTAATGTTTATTTATGAGGATAAACCCGATCCCCACCTCGTTTTCAAGGGGATCAAAACATGCAATACAAATGAAAACCAAGAAATGACATAAAGACATTAACGTAACAGGAATGACAAAAACAAAACAATAAACATTTAAAATGACACTACAACTAAGACGATCAACACAAAAACAAAGAACACATCCACAAAGAGGGAGATAGAGTACTTTCTTTATCAAACAGATCATATGCAGGACTTTTATGTTAGATAAATATAATTGGGAGCATTGGATTCACTGTTTCTCATCAACCAGGTTTTCCTGGTTCTGTAACTTACAAAAGCATTTTTCTTGAAGAACTCGGCCCAGTGCATGTTGAGTCTGCGCACCTCCTCTGCCAGGCTCCTGCTGGTCTGAGGGTCTGTGGACTCAATCAGGAAGTTACCCATCTCGTTCAGGTGCGCCTGTCGAGAGCCCCACTCAGCCATGGATTCAGACGTCACCTTAACAAAATCATAAAGGTAGGGATCTTAATCAACACAGAGGAGAAATACTGGAGTGTGTGGAACTAGATGTGTATCTATAAGTGTAGGAAATTAGATTTTTGTGACTATTTTAGCAGATTTCTCAGTAGACGTTTGCACAAATATTTCTACAAATGCAGCACTGCTCTGGAGGAATTAGCCCAGCGAAAAAGGCAAGAGCAACTAGTTTATGAAGCGTGGTTCTTCTGCCACTAACTGAAGAATATATCATTTCTATGTGTTAATAATACCTCTGCTCTGCGTCCATGGCTGTGTGTTACAGAGCCCTGCTCCAGCCAAGCCTGCAGGGAGCTGAGGCAGTCACTGTAGGAGTCCCATGCAGACAGGACCCGTCCCATAGTGCTCTTGGTTGTGGTCACCTCTTCCAAAACCACTGCGGTGTCCTCCTCCAGCTGCTTCACCTGCTGACTGACCTGGTGGTAATCTGCAGCTGAGGAGCAAAGACAAACGGCACTCAAAAACTCAATCACAGAATGAACCCATTGACCATTGATCACCAAGGAAAGGTTTAAAACACTAACCAAGGGCAGATTTGCTTGAATATTTTTCAGAAACCTGCTTCAGCTTATGAAGAGCAGCTTCCAGCAAAGATGGTAGGTCCTTTGTGTTTACAAGATCCTGAATTAAAAATAAAAAGTTAGAAACAAAAAGTACATAGCAGCCATAACTGCTATGCTCACTACACGGTAGAAACAACATGAAACACTGAGATGAGCATTGTTATTTTTTGACCTTTAGGAAACCAGAGAAAAGGTCGTCCTGTTACCAAAATCAAAAGGGGTTTTCCTCTTACTGTGGACAGTAAGTGTGGTCAATAGTAATAATAGTATGTTTATTTATATCCTTTCTTCAAACAACTCACAATGAAGGTTGTCACTATACCAGCATTTTAACTTTGATACAATACTAGATTTAATAAACCATAATTGATACCTCTTTTGAAACCACTGCTAAAATGTAAAAAAAGACTCCTAGACATACAGAAAAATGTCGCAGGAAAAGTCACTCCTCGATCGCAGGTAAGCTAATATTAGCTGCATGCTACCACTGGTAAGCTACCCTTGGTACTTTTGATGCTATCAAATACTTGGGAGATTGTATCGTTTTAAACATATGGTATCGGAAAAGTATCTAAGTATCTGCTTCCAACAAACTTACTCAAAATATTAATTCAATTTCCAAAGATGCCAAATCTACTCACATGCCATTCTTGCAGCAACACCCTGATAGCCTCTGGGGAGATGTAAGGTCTCTTCCAGACCCGCAGCTTGGTCCTGATCTGCCCCAACAGATCCAAAACTGTGTGGCGGTGCTCCCGGTAATCCAGCTTGATCCCGTGGTACTTAGCAGTCACTCTCACACTGGTGAACCTGGTGACAAATAAGGTTACGGATGTCGTAAAAATGAGAAACAAACAACAAAAAAATCCCTGATGGACAACTGGGAGCCTTGATTAAATGCAGGTCATGTAATACTAAGACATTTAGCTTAAGGAAAGCAATTCAAGCATTCAAGTGTAATTTCATGCATATAATTTAATTTAATTCAATTTTATTTATAGTTCCAAATCATAACAAAAGTTATCTAAGGTCACTTTACATATAGATTAGGTCCATACCACACTCTATGACTTATCTATGATTTACAGAGACCCAACAATTCCCCCATGAGCAGCAACAAGTCGCACTAGCTTTAATAAAAGTAGTTAATTATTATAGTTATTATATACAGTATACAGCAAGCTCGTGCACAAAATGGCAATGAAAACCTTCCCTTTAACAGGCAGAAGAGAACCCAGCTCTATGAAAGATGGACAATTGTCTTGACATGTACACACATGAACACACATCGTCCAGGGAAAGGGCCCTCACCTTCTCTTGAGTTCATCCATCTTGTCAGTGGGAACCATCATGTTTCCATACTCATCCAAGTTCTGGAAGGACTGGAAGGTCTTCACATGCTGCGGCATCTCCTCCAGGCAAACCTACAGCAACATTGAGCAGCGAGCATATTCTCATGCATATTTATGTTTCAATATAATACAGAGTCATGATTTCTGCTCATCTAGGTCTATGTCTTAATGCCTCAAAGAGGAGGTGAGAGCATCCACATTATCTCAAAAACAACTTCCCTGAACATTGAATGAAGCCTTAATTTACTTCCTAAAGTCATATAAGTTTAAGGGATAGATGCACTAAATATTCACTTTGAGGAGTTCCTGCTTCTCCCTGGCTTCGTCAGCGGCCCGGCCGTGGTTCTGTGGGTCGCCCTCCTCCTCTGCCAAAACCTTCTCTGTTTTCAGCAGCCAGCGGGCCACCGTATCCAAGGGGGCCGGGATACTCATGTCCAACTCCACTTTGTATTCACGCAACTAAATGACAAAACAGAGAAAAGAGGGCATATTGGATTAAAGTATGCTTAGTGTCTTTGCATAAAGAAACAAGTACAGGGTTTGTACACCTTTCCAGGAACAAATTCAAGTGCTTTTCAATCACTTTCAATGTCCTTTTTTAAGCTTTTCCAGCACCTTACAGTTGTGGTAAATTACATATTTCTACGAATACAGTGAAAATGATTATTTCCTTCTTTTTTTTAAATTAAAATCAAGTTAAAAGAGATGGTATTATGTTATAAACAACTAAAATTGTTTTGTCATACCAGAAGGATAAAATATGAAATTATATTCATATTCTATAACTATTAGTTGTGAAAGTAATAAGGATACAATTTCAAGCATTTTTAAGTACTTTATCAAAGATTCAAGCACTTTTCAAACCTTTTAAAGACATGATTAGAATTCAAGCACCTTTCAAGGATTTCAAGCACCTGTACAAACCCTGCAAGTATAATGTGTTTCAAAGAATATGATATAATAGAGAGGTACATAGACACTATAGTAGCATACATACAGTACATGCTGAAATAGGGATTACGTCATGAGTATTTTCCTGGTTTCTAGCTCATACTATGTTTTTATATGTATCTGTAAAATAACTAGACTGTATACAAATATCGATATTGGTAATATTAAAAAAATAATAATAATTGGAAAAGCCAACTTAAAACTAACCAAATTAAACCACATTGAAAAGGTTGAAATGTACCAATAATAAACAAGCTCTGAATGTTTTTGAAGGTCTGGATGGAAAAAAAGATTTGATGAAACTGACCTTTTCAGTGAGGGTGTCCCACGCCTCTCTGAGAGCCCGCTGCTCCTCGCTCAGTTTCGAGGTTCGTCTCATCGCTGTCAACAATGGCATGATGGGACGCCGCTGCTCATTAAAGGACACCAGAAAGGTCTGAAATACCTGAGGGATGCAAAATGTCACTGTTGTGAGGTTAACTCAAAAGGCGATTAAAATTGCCAAATTTCAAAGATCCACTTTTCTTTGTAGGACATCACATATGATGCACAACATGGCAAACGGGACAATATGGCATTATGGAACAAAACGTGATGAGGCTGCTGCACACTGAAGAAGCAATAAGCTCTTAATACCTGAAAGAATATAAATGAACCACACCCAAAAAGACAAGAAGCAGTGATACTTAAAAATGCAGCAATGTTGGAAGAATGAGCTGGAAAACATACATGGTATCTTTCTGAGTAGCTCTCTCCCTCTGTCGAGTCCCATCCCTCCAGCAGCTCATCGTAGGCCTGAACCAGCCAGCATGTCACTTCCTGTGCCTTTCGATCAGGTGTCGCCTGGCAACATGGGGGAAAAAACAGTTGTTGACCAATTCAGCAATGTAATGCTAAACTCAGTTGTTGAGTTCATTGAGTGTTCGTCATGATCAGTTGTATTGAGTTTGATTTCGATATCTAAATAGCTTTATCTTTTATCTGCACACTGGGGTCAGAATGTCCAACTGCACAGGTCAAATGAAGAAACCTAAGAGTAGCCTTATTTATTATCTATTGCAGCCAAGACAAACTAGATTGCAACTGCTCCACATACAAATATGTTTGCAACAACTGTAGCTTTGTTAGTTTATTTATATCCCATAGTGGTGAAAGAAGTATAACCAATGGAAGCCAGAACAGGTAACACCCGAAGGTAAAAAGACAAAACAGGGAAAGAGCTGTTCTACTCTCTCTGGTGTGTTCTATTTATGTAAACAAGCTTCTATTTATTAGGCAACCAACCAAAGGAACGAAGCAGAAATCTTTCCCATAACGCACCAACACCAGTCATGAGATACTTTACACAAAACATAATGGCAGCTGGTGTGCCAAAATGCGTCTCAAACAAGCCTGTGCACAGCAGTTACTAAGCCCATCCTGAAGTTTGATTTGGCAACAAGGTTGTTTTTTAATCATAACATGGAAACATGTAGAACAAAAACCTATTCTGCTGTAAATGGGGATGTTTGAGGCCAGATTGTTAGATTTTAATTAATGCAATGTCTATAGTATGTATGTATAGTATGTATAATATGTATAAAGAATTCAGTGAGTAGGAACATTAAGACATTTAGATGAATTCTGAGATGTTTTTCTCAGATTTGAATGTGCAGAATGTTTCACAGACCCAACGAACACTGCACAATTATTCCCAAATTCTTCTAAAAATTAGCACTTCTTGGGGGTAAAATAACAACATAAAAAAACATGCAAACATGCTGATATCTTGTCAGAGACTGTTTTGTCCAAAATGACTGGTCAATCATGAGTTCTGCAGCAGGCCATAGAAGCAGGATCTCAGTGGAAGGAGGGAATAACGCAATGCAGAGTTAGTGCCGTCTCATCTCATGAGAGGCAGAGAAACACGCCCTCGTTGTGGTTTTGGATTCCCTCCCAGAGAACCGGGCAAACTAGTTTTATTTCTGCATGATCAGTCCTGCTTTTCACCACTATATGAGTTAAAGGTAATGTTGGCGCTAAGTGACTTTTTCAATTCAGTAGCTGCAGCGCCTTCCCAATAAACAACTTTCTTGGCATGTCTTTACAAGGCATAATCACCTGCAATGAAAGTTATTTGCGGGTGCTGCGAGGGTTTGGTGCGGCTGATTTACACCGTGTGTCACAGCAGTAATGATGTTGACAATTGCAAACCTGCAAACCAGAGGGTTCCCATACATACTGCATAAACAGAGAAAAACATCAGCTCCTTTTCAACCATAAAGAAGTGACAGGGGTGTGGCACAGACGAAGATAAGAAGATTCAGGCAGTCTTTTATGTGTCACGCTAGTATCCAAGGCTGGTTGTATTTTCTTTGTTTATTCATTCATTTCTACATATCTTTATGTATTTTTCACTGTTATTAAAGTAAATGGTATTTTCTGACCACCCAAAAAAGTTTCTGCAAACCACAGCTTCAAAGGAAAACAATAGTAATTTCATGTGGAAAGATCTAGTTTAAGCCGTCACTGAATCTACTGGAAGGTAAAGAGGTGGATGAAAGGTGAGAAATGAAACAGAGGTGGATCGTGACTGTCAGGTCTACCTGTCTCAGAGGTGAAGCAGAAATAGCAGGAGTGTAGTGAACAGGAAGGTTGACAGGTGAAGGACTTTTAGGAACAGTCAGGTAGGGTGTCTAGGAGGAAAAGGAGAGGAGAGGAGAGGAAAGGAGAAAAAGGGTAGGAGAGGAGAGGAGAGAAAAAGGAGAGGAGTTAACAGTAAACAAAAGGGTGCCAAGGAAATAGAGAAATCCCACAGAAAAAGTTATTGCAAATCACATGGCAAGTGACAGAAATAATTGCAGGGCAACCCTGGCAAAGAGAGACCATACTTCATTACATACGTAACTTCTTAACATTAGTCATGTTCATGATAACCACATATAGTACAACTTGGAACTCTCAAATACTACAGTTTACAAATGTTATAGGATTTTACCAAAGGTGCTCTGCAAGCTGTGATTCTTCCCATTACAACTTCCAAATAACATTCAAATAAAGACTGTTTTATTGGAGGCTAATGTCAATTTCTCACAAATACATCTGCATATATTCTGTCCTATTTGCACAAAAAAAATGACAGACAAAGTGCACCTCAGGTAACGCCAGTATTTACAAGACTGTTTGCAGCACATGAGTTGACAGAAGCAGGGCAGAAAGCAGTGTGGAGTCTGTGAACAATAAATGTATTGTTCTACTGTAAAATACTCTACCTCTGGTTTTATATATTTAGACCAAGTCTTTAATGGCTAGATTTAAAGGATTCCTGCTAAACATGTGTGATCATATGCATGTCACCGCATATATCCATCTTTACCCGCAGATATCGATTTTGCAGCAGCACAGACTCATCAGTCAGACTCTTGCTGAAGAAAAAGAAAACACTGAGCACTGATTTGGTGATTTGTAAAAACATCTCGATATCTAAGTTAAACATGTTTGTTTTTGTTTTTCTAGGTTGGATACTGTTGCTGATGAGATAAATACATTTAAATTACTTTTATATGTAACCAGGGCTTCTAAAAAACATTTCAAACAAATGTTGCCTGATGCAATCTTGATGTCTCGACTTCTTTTTACCCGCAAATTACCAAATTAATGTTTAATGGGCAGGACTCAGCTGTACCCTAACCTTTGACATTGGACTTCCTGAGTTGGTTGTCAAGACTAGAAGCAACACTGACTTCTAAGCTTTTTTGCAAACATTGTGGCAGTGTAAAACGATATTTGTCAAGAATAAAACATAGTGATACAGACCTGTATTTCTTCCTCTGACGCTGGCAGGTCTTTGGAGTACTGCAGGAACTGAGCCACGTAGGTCATGATGGACTTCTCATCAGGGTCTCGAACGTCCACATCTGCATCCACATCACAATCCTCCATGATCAGGCTCACACTACTGTCAAAAGCTTAATACTAACACATGAGCAAAGCTCCTGAAGTTGGTGCAGTTTTACAGTGGAGTCTTAAAAACGGAGGTGTAGCTTCTCCGTCTTTAAAAAAACATCCCTCTGCTAATCAACTAACAGGCAGAGTGAAACAAGTGAGGGTTTTATATATTAACTGAGGGAAACAAACAGCAAGTGAGTCAGCAGACTGTCAGATCACCATCCCACTTGCCCTCAGGCTCACTGGGCCTGGCTCAGTCACAACACTTAGCTATACACTCACACACAGACACAAACACACACACACACACACACACACACACAAAGATTCACATGGCACCACAACAACGTCTGCAACACAGGTGTGAGTGACTAGTTTGAAGAATCATATTTGGATAAGAGTGTTTGTATCAGACCAGAGGGAGTGGAGGGATGAGCTGTGTGAACAAAAGACTGAAACGAGAACTAAGTTCAACTGTGGTAAACTGATTGTACGAGACTGGCTGATAAAAAATAAATGATTCGATCAAGTGAAACACATGGCCTATACTTGTGAGTCTGTGTTATGAAACTCACATTTCTCCATCGACATCAACTTGAAAAATTGCAAACAAAAGAAACTTCCTGTTCTTGCAGCGCTGGAAACGGACTATGAGTTTCCAAAAATGACCAATCAATGATGATCAAATGGGGCTGTGTTACAAATGTTGGCAAGTTAAATAAAGATACTACTACTACTACTAAAAATACTGAATATAAATACGTATTCAACCTTGATATATTGTACTTCGTACAAACATCTTTAGAGGCATTTAGTTTTCTGTTTCAGTTCACCACATTTATAAAAATCATTTTCAACAAATTGGCCTCGGTTGGTTTCACAGGGATATGGGCCGACAGCAAGGCCAATACATCATCACAGTTTGACATAACTTTACTATTCATCAGCCTCCAAAGCAGTGATGCCACAATATGGGATTTGATATCATGATTATTGTCAGTGGAAATATCACGGTTTCATGATTATTAAAGAGAGAATTTCTTATTGGAAACCTGTCAGTCTACTTTCTATGTAAAATATTCAGTTTGATCACATCCTCATAGAATTGGGGTTACATCCAGGTAACTGCTACATCTCCCCACCAGATGTAGACAGGAAACAGGAAGACATTGTGAACTCCTCCAGCCCAGTTTAAACTGGTTTGGTCCTCCAGCCCAGTTTAAACTGGTTTGGTCCTGCTTAGTAACGTTACATTCACTAGTTCACTTTTTTCACAAAGACTTGAGCAGAAAGGGCTGGATGATTCTCTCCAACATGTTGAACATATTCACAGTGATGGACCCTTTGCACACATGCGTCAGGTGACTGGCACGACGACTCTCTTACACACAAAACATAGCGGCACACACAAACAACGTGACTCGTGAGATTTGTTTTCACAGAGCTACAATGCAGGAATCAGGACAGTCTTAGAGTTATGGAACTGTGATCTAGTGAGTCTAGTTTGATGTTAGTCCTGACATCCCTACTCCACACAAACAAATGAGATTCACTTTAGGTGATCGAAGGAGAAAACTGTTTTTTTTTCATATTTTAAAAAGCTTTCCAAATTAAAAATTAAAAAAGTAGTTTGATTTCCTCACCATCAGGGTCCAGCAGTCTGGGGATGTTTAGCTCTTTCTCGGCGATGTGGAAGGCCTCCTCCAGGTTCTGCTTGTTGCTTCTGGTTCTGGCCTTAGACAGATCCACCAGGTCAGGCCGCAGAGCATACTGGATCGCCAGGAAGACCACTCCACTCCTCCAGCTAGCTTTGAAGTCTTTCACATTTATTGAACAGCCAGCTCTGAGGGAGATGGATCATTTCATTACTACAGGTCATTCATGATGGTCTGTTTTGATTTTACTGCTGATTTTAAATCCTACACGTACAGAAGGCACCGAATGATCAAATACAGGCACGCTGAAACTTTAAATATTAAGATTAGAAATATTAACACAGCCAAATAAAAATGGAAAATTTCACATAATAATAATAATAATAATATATATATATAAAGCTGTGATGGGCTTCTTAACAGGAAAACAGAGAGCAAAACGGCACCGGGATTTGACAATATTTCAAACAAAATGCTATTAAAGCCCATGTGCTATATATAGGAAAGTATTTTAACAGATTTTGGCCGGCAGCATCTGAAAGCCTACAACTCAAACGGCAAAGGCCTGATCAGGTTTTGGTCTTTAGCCCAGACCTGGAAATGACAAGAGAGGTCCCTGTGTGAGAATCTATCACTCCTTACATCCCACACTTGGCCCACAACAGAAGAGCTGCATCAACTAGAGAATTTTCAAGGCTTCAACCAGTCGCTGTATCAATATAACTCTTAATAAAGCTGAGTTCTTTAATACCATCCAGTTGAGTGGGTGCTTACTTGTGGCACTGTTCCCGGACCCACAGCAGAAGGGCCTTCTTAGCAGAAACCCTAAAACGTTGGTGTAGTGGTGAGCCTCTGGGAGGAAGAGGACTGCTGCTGGCCGAGCGGCTCGACAGGGTGGAGCGGGAGTCCAGACTGGCCAAGGACTCCATGGAGGACTGACGGGAATTGAACGAGAGGCCGCTGGCCAACTCCTCGATCTAAGAAAAACCACCAACACACAGTAACAGTAAGTTACAGAAACTGAGTAAAAGTTAATAAGGTGTAAAACAACAGAAAAATAACTAGACAAACAACAAGCAAAATATGGGAAGGGAAAAGATTTATAATGCAGAGAATAAGAAACTTAAAATCCACATAAATTACACCACAGTCTTGTGGGAAGTCTCTGGCTTATCCTAAACATATCATTTTATTTAAGATTCAACAAATGGGCTTAATTTTAGCATTGAAATGGGTTTCACTCAAATTATTTGGTTGAATGATGAAAACACAAATCAAGAAAACACTTCAAATCTAATAATGGCATCCACAAAATGATTGAGAAATTAGGCTTTTTAGTTCATGAGTTAAGAAAAACGAAAAACCACGAAACACAACAGACAACAAGAAGAGAGAAATTCGAAGAAATAAAATTTATAAAAAGTAAACATCTTAAACTCACATGATACTGTAGAATGATTGTCCATATCAGGCCCAGTATGATGGAGGGTTTACCATCAATAATGTCAGGAATGTTAATGTTGACTAGTTTGATCTGTGGAGAAAACAGGCCAATTTTCAAACACAAAGCCCCATATGTCAGTCAGATGGTGAAGTAGTTATCACATTTTGTAGTTTTGTCCTGTGAATATTACAATTAAGTGTGTGTGTGTGTGTGTGTGTGTGTGTGTGTGTGTGTGTGTGTGTGTGTGTGTGTGTGTGTGTGTGTGTGTGTGTGTGTGTGTGTTAAAAATGTCTTGTTTTGTCATTTGGTTGACAGTCAGAGTGCCCCTTTACAGTGTCATTTACCGATTTCTTCTTTAGAAAGGAAAGGGCTTTTTCAATGTTGCTCCTGTGCTGAAACATCCCCCTGCCTCTCTCTCGACTCTGTGAAACACAACCAGAAGGGTCAGTGAGCTGGTTCATTAAAGCTGTCGGCCGTTGGTTGGAGAGCATGTTTGGTTCTGAACTGAGAGAAGAACTCACAAGGCGCTGGCCACTCATCACCTCCAGCAGGTCCAACAGTTTGGAGCCGTCGCGGAAATCATTGAACAAATCCACAACCACACATGGCGGCCTCCGCTGTCACAAAACACACACACGTATATGTTTATATTTGCAGGTATAAAATACTCAAAGAGCCAATGTCTTGTTTTGTGGATCTGTGGTACAGTGGATCTGAGACCTCGAGAAAAAGAAACTATGACAGGAAACTGGAAGTGAATTATTAAGAACTTTCCTAATGAAATTTAAGGATGTCAAATATGTTTAATAACTCAAGGGTTTAAATTAAGGAGAAGTATAAGCATTCCAGCTAAAGTAAGTGACCATCTAACACTTTTGTTGTAATAAAAATATGTAATTGAGGCTGGTTTTATGCGTGCTTGCCCAAAACATAAATTAAAGAGTAATATAGAGCCAGTTTTCTTACCAATATTTTTTGCAACTTTGTAGGATACATAAGAGCTGTGTTTTCCACTTAAACTGATCTTCAAGGATTACAACTAAGAACTTAACATAATAAACTCGGTTACCATTTTATTTTGGAAGAAAAAACATTTCCTATCACACTCATTAGAATCTTCTTCTTTCTTAAGGGACCGCCACAGCAGATCATGTTTCAGTCTAGTTGGTGACCCAGGCCTCAAAATGGAAATCGGATTTTTGATCTGCAGATTTGATTCAGCAGAGGATTTAGAGCAGCTCTTCCAGAGGAGACAGGAGTACACTCACTCACCCAGTACACTCTTAAGAATAAGTACAAAAATTGATGAGGAAAAGAAAGGAATCTTTCTTGCAACACAATCTGACCTGTGAGGAATGCAACTGGAATTTTCCATAATTATGCGGCTAGAGCCAAAAAATAACTTGTGACGTCCAATTAAACACGTGGTGATCTAGCTCAAAACAAGGCTGTGTGTTAGTTTCTGAGAAGTAGATATTTTGGAAATAAGACATTTTCTGCAGATAATGATGATTATTGTGGTTATCAAATTTGCATCTGACAGTTCATTCATCAACGTTTTGATCTTTGCCATGCATTGATAAATAATTTTCAAGCACACCATGTAGAAAAGGTGACTGCAACATCATTATAAAATCCCTTTGCACCAATCCTGAACCAATCAGGACAGAACTTACTAACACACGGCCATAGTGTGTCACAAACCCAAGCTGCCAACTGTGGTGCTGCCTGTAGATGAAGACAAATGATATTGGATCTGGGCATTTCCTGTGACACTACTGGCATTCTTTTCAGGCAATTCATGAAGTATTTATGCTGAGAATGACAGAGACCTACTTTATTAGGTAAATATACTTACTAACTTAATTTGTAACTTTGCCCCGTTGTATTGCTTGATGTTTCTCACTGACAGAAGACAGGAAGACGTATTTGAGCCTGACAGTTACCTGATATTAACTGCTCAGAGGTACATTTGTGTCAGCATGATTAACAAGTGCCAGAGATAAGTTTGAGGTATTTGAGGTACAGTGTTGCCGTCGTGACATACAGTTATTGTCCATCAGAAAGCACTAGGGGGTTTACAGTAAATACTTATCTTGATCCCATTCTTTAATAACCACATTTAATAATGTATGAACTGAAAGATTAGATAGAACTGTATTTTCCCCAAGACGAGATGAAAAAAGACAAGACAGGATAGGTAGGACAAGGTAAGACATGACACAATAAGATAAGACAAGACACGATAAGGCAAGACAAGGTAAGATATGACACGATTAGACAAGACACGATAAGGAAAGACAAGGTAAGATATGACAAGATAAGATAAGACAAGACAAAACACAATAAGGCAAGACAAGGTAAGATATGACATGATAAGACAAGACACAATATGAAAGACAAGGTAAGATATGATAAGATAAGATAAGACAAGACAAAACACAATAAGGCAAGACAAGGTAAGATATGACACGATAAGATAAGACTAGACACGATAAGGCAAGACAAGGTAAGATATGACACGATAAGACAAGACACGATAAGGCAAGACAAGATAAGATATGACAAGACAAGACACACCAAGATAAGACACGACAAGACAAGACACGACAAGACACGACAAGATAAGGCAAGACAAGACACGACAAGACAAGACACGACAAGACAAGACAAGACAAGACAAGACAAGACAAGATAATACACGATAAGACAAGACATGATTAGACAAGACAAGATAAGATATGAAACGATATGATAAAACAAGACAAGAAAATACACGATAAGACAAGACACGATTAGACAAGACAAGATAAGACTAGATACGATGAGACAAGACAAGACAAGACCCGATTAGACAAGACAAGATATGAAACGATATGATAAAACAAGACAAGAAAATACACGATAAGACAAGACACGATTAGACAAGACAAGATAAGACTAGATACGATGAGACAAGACAAGACAAGACCCGATTAGACAAGACAAGATATGAAACAATATGATAAAACAAGACAAGATAAGACACGATAAGACAAGACACGATTAGACAAGACAAGACAAGATAAGATATGACACGATAAGACACAATAACACAAGACAAGACATGATTAGATAAGACAAGACATGATTAGACAAGACAAGGCACGATTAGACAAGTCAAGACAAGACACGATTAGACAGGATAAGACAGGTTTGACACGATAAGACATGACAAGACAAGATAAGACAAGACACGATAAGACAAGACAAGACACGATTAGACAAGACAAGATAAGATATGACAAGACAAGACACACCAAGATAAGACACGACAAGACAAGACACGACAAGACACGACAAGATAAGGCAAGACAAGACACGACAAGACAAGACACGACAAGACAAGACAAGACAAGACAAGACAAGACAAGACAAGACAAGATAATACACGATAAGACAAGACATGATTAGACAAGACAAGATAAGACTAGATATGATGAGACAAGACAAGACAAGACCCGATTAGACAAGACAAGATATGAAACGATATGATAAAACAAGACAAGAAAATACACGATAAGACAAGACACGATTAGACAAGACAAGATAAGACTAGATACGATGAGACAAGACAAGACAAGACACGATTAGACAAGACAAGATATGAAACAATATGATAAAACAAGACAAGATAAGACACGATAAGACAAGACACGATTAGACAAGACAAGACAAGATAAGATATGACACGATAAGACACAATAACACAAGACAAGACATGATTAGATAAGACAAGACATGATTAGACAAGACAAGGCACGATTAGACAAGTCAAGACAAGACACGATTAGACAGGATAAGACAGGTTTGACACGATAAGACAAGACAAGACACGATTAGACAAGACAAGATAAGATATGACAAGACAAGACACACCAAGATAAGACACGACAAGACAAGACACGACAAGACACGACAAGATAAGGCAAGACAAGACACGACAAGACAAGACACGACAAGACAAGACAAGACAAGACAAGATAATACACGATAAGACAAGACAAGACAAGACAAGACAAGATAAGACTAGATATGATGAGACAAGACAAGACAAGACCCGATTAGACAAGACAAGATATGAAACGATATGATAAAACAAGACAAGAAAATACACGATAAGACAAGACACGATTAGACAAGACAAGATAAGACTAGATACGATGAGACAAGACAAGACAAGACACGATTAGACAAGACAAGATATGAAACAATATGATAAAACAAGACAAGATAAGACACGATAAGACAAGACACGATTAGACAAGACAAGACAAGATAAGATATGACACGATAAGACACAATAACACAAGACAAGACATGATTAGATAAGACAAGACATGATTAGACAAGACAAGGCACGATTAGACAAGTCAAGACAAGACACAATTAGACAGGATAAGACAGGTTTGACACGATAAGACATGACAAGACAAGATAAGACAAGACAAGACACGATTAGACAAGACAAGATAAAATATGAAACGATATCATAAAACAAGACAAGACAAGATAAAATATGAAACGATATCATAAAACAAGACCAGATAAAATATGCAACAATATCATAAAACAAGACAAGACAAGATAAAATATGAAACGATATCATGAAACAAGACATGATTAGACAAGACAAGACAAGACACGATTAGACAAGACAAGATAAGATATGACACGATAAGACACAATAACACAAGAAAAGACACGATTAGACAAGAAAAGACACGTTTAGACAAGACAAGACATAATTAGACAAGACAAGACAAGAAAAGACACGATTAGACAAGACAAGACATGATTAGACAAGACAAGACAAGACAAGATACGATTAGACAGGACATAACAGGATTAGACAAGATAAGACAAGACAAGACTGTCATACATAGTTTGTGTTATGAACTAATAACGTTGGAATGCAAAGCAGTTGATGTATTGTTGCCTGGGTGATGGAAGATGCTTTTCTTATGCCGGTTTGTTTAGATATTTGCGCTGTCATTAAAGTAAATATTAACGGATCAAGCCGACCCTCGACCATTTTACATTGTGTCAGAATGAGTTCAACGAACAACCAAGAGATACATTAAGAAGACAGAGAAAAAAAGTATAATCCTCCGAAGATAAGAAAAGATAAGATATGAGACGATAAGACAGGACAAGATAAGATCTGAGACGATAAGACAAGGCATTGAAATAAAACAAGTAAACGGCAGAAAACAGTCCCAGAGTAGCCTATAAATGCCAAAAACAATTCTCATCTCAGTCTCATTTAGTCAGGAGAGAATAATTTATAATCAGATTTCCTAAACCACTAAAAAGCCTTTGCTTACTGAAACTGCCTGTTAAATGTCAACCACTGAAGGAGTTTCCAAAATGGAAAGAAAACTATTCACATGTGACACAAGGTACTGTTGCATTGTCAGATCTAATGTGAACAACCAAACAAAGGATTAACAATTATCTCCACCATTCAGTTCATTGGCAGAGTCACCACTGAGGTCAACACTGAGCCAGAGCTGGGTGGATGTCTGGCGAGTGGATATGAGGGTGTGTGCTTGGTGGGTGTCGGTGGTTGGAAGGGGGGGTGGCCATCTGTCGCTGTCCGTCTGTGTGCTGTGAACCTTGTTCCTCTGTGCTCTATTTATGTACATGGTCCCCCACCTCCCCACTCACAGCTGACCTCCAACATGAGGCAGAAAGAGAGCCGACAGTCTGCTGTTGACTCATGTTAGGTGGTAAGGCCTTTACACACAGCGGGAGTAGTCAGTTTCCTTGTGTAATTTCGTTCCATTTTTGGGGGGTTTATGAAAACTATATATTTTTGGAAACCTTAGAGTATGAAGAATCAGGAAAATTTGGATTGACAATTGTCATTGTCCAAGATCATCTTGGATTTTCAAAATGGCCGTCTTTTTAATATTAATTTCTCAACCTCACATCTCCAGGATTATCTAGAATTCGATTTCCAGTAGTCAAATTGTCAAGTTGGAATGCCGAAAAATTATGTCAATTAGATTTAGATGTCATTGACCCATATTTGTTTTATTTGTATATCTTTTAATGCCAAATAGCTGCCTTACTGTTTTTTACCCACCACTCCCCTCACTGGAGGACATCTTTATATTTTTGTGTGTTTTCCTTTGATTCTTTTCCTATTGTAGACCCCCCCCACCCCCACCACCACACACACATAAACACATCCTTTGAACTGTACCTTTTAGCGCAAGGAAGGACGCTATCCTACCGCTCTTGCTGGGAGTGGAGGGTAACAGGATTTTCAACACGCTCGATGGGACTCTGGACACCTACAATGCTATCATTAGGGCTTTGAATGCACATTTTGTGAACCCTCTTTCGGTCGCTGGAGTTCAGACAAAGATGTCATGAGGGATGAACTCATTTGAGATCAGCTCATTGAAAAAACAACTAATCCCAGAGTACAGGAGGAGTTGTTACTTACAAGTGGAGGCGGCAATTCAATGTGCTGCTAAAATAGCAGAAAGCAAGTCTCATACTGCCGTTATGGAACAGCCAGTGCAACAGCCAGTGCAACAGCTTGCAACAGTTCAGACAACCGGGCCAGCCCTGCCGCTATACAGGTCGCGCACCCCAAGCAAACACGCCAACAGAGACAATGTGGGAATTGTTGCTCCACCCATCATGCCACTAGGGCTCATGACTGCCCTGCTAGGGAACAAACATGCAGACGCTGTCAGAAACCTAACCACTTTGCTAAATGGTGCCGGTGTGCTCCAGCTGACTACTTTGATCAGTCACGTGACCCGGTGGTGCCATTGAACACCATAGATCCCCACCCAGTGATCTTTTCCAGGTACCCTATATACCTGGATGGCTGCTGTGTCCCTCTCAACACTGGGGCCATAGTGTCAGTGCTTAATGTTGACAACTGTAACCTTCTCTTCCCAAACAGACAGCTGCAGCCCCCATTCACTGCTCTCTGTGGCGACGGCCGCAGCAAAATCGACGTTGTCGGCCTACTTTACCTCCCAGCTCGCTACGCCTCTATAACTGTGGGCCGCTTCCCATTCTACATTTTGCGCCTCGATGAGAACTTTATGGGCCTCTCCTCTTTCTCAGCCTTGGCTTTACCCTACAGGACAACAACAGAACACAAATACTACAAGTGGGTTCCCCTTGGCAACAAAGCTGGCCTGTTCAATGGCCTTGGGTGTCTCACCTCATTCACACACAGACAGCTCCTGGACCACAGCGTACCTCCCGTGGCCCAGCCCCTTCAACATGTTCCCCTGGCTCTGTGGGACAGCGTTACACAGGAGCTCCAAGCCTCCAGGCTGATGAAATAATAGAGCCCATTGATGCCTCTCCTTGAGTGTCTAACCTCGTCATTGCCAGGAAGAAGTCAGGTGGACTGAGAGTCTGCGTCAACCTTCGTCAGGTCAACAAGGCAGTAGTGCCTCTCCCAATGACAGAAGAACTTACCACCTCACAACCAACTTCTACGGCTACAGGGTCTTTTCTAAGTTGTAATCATGTCAGGGCTACCTACAATTTCCTCTACACCTGGAGAGTCTGAACATGACGGCTTTTATCACCCATACTGGCCTGTACCGCTATATGAGGATGGCTTTTTGGCCTCTACAGATGGTCAGACCGCCTGCAGCACTATGACTTTCAGCTATAATTCAAGCCTGGCAAGACTAATGTTGTAGAATACTTTCCACCCCGCCCTGTCCCAACCCAGTGCTCTGCTGTCTTTCCAGAGGATGAGGATGAGGTAGTACACTGGGTCCAATCAGCACTGAAGGACAGCCCTCCATGATCTGGAGTCCGCCTCAGCAGCCGAGCCCATCTTCAGGATGCTTCGTGACTACATCAGACATGGTTGGCCTGCCTGCATCCCACCAGAAATGGAGCCATACTATCGAGTGAGACGTGAACTGTCATGCTTCGGTGAGGCCTGCATCGCCCATGGCCTCTGTGCTGTCATCCCAGTGGCCCTCAGAGGGTGTGTCTTGCAAATGGTACATCAGGGACACCTCGGCATCGTCAAAGCCATGCAAAGGTGCTGTGACACTGTGTTGTGGCCTGCCATTGACCGTGACCTAGAGGGACTTATTTGCTCCTGTGCAGAGTGCCTCACCAGTGGGAAGACTGGGCCACCCACTTTACCTCCACTACAGCCAGTAGACTAGCTGTCTGCAAAATGGGACCACCTGCAGCTTAATATCTGTGAAGAACTGTCCAACATGCCACACTGCCAAAGGTTCCTTGTGGTGGTCTACAACCTGCACTCCAAGTGGCCTGAGGTGGTTCCCATGGGTACGGTTACCTCTGCTGCAGTGGTCAACTGCCTGCGCAGAGTGCCTTCCCCTCTTCAGCACCATCACCTGGAGCAGGGCAACCCAATGACTGGGCCGGCTCCTCATGTGCCGGATCCCATTGTGGCCCCTCTCGCCCAAGCTGTACCGGCTGCTAAAAACCTTAATTAGTTAATCTACCAGTATTTTCTCGCCTGAGAGAAAGGCATCCATTTTTTAATGAAAATTCTGAGAAACTGGGGACCAGATTTAAATCCTATACCGTGGATTTGCAGTAAGGACCCTTTGAACTATCTAAAAATGTTGTGTAGCCTCAGATCTACTTTAATTAATTCTAAGGCAAGATGACAGCAAATTAGCCTATGGCGTTTTTTACTGTAAAAGTACACCCAAATGTACTGCAGTAATGACTTGTAAAAATTGTCAAGCAAAGATTTTCTGATTCTTCGGTCTGTAAGGATTCCAAAAATATATAGTTTTACAAATACCCAAAAAATGTAACAAAAAAATTGGTCTGAACAGAGTGTCCTTGACTAGAGTAACCAATAAACAACCAAAAAAGTGAAAATACTCACCTTCGAACATTTCACATTAAAACTATGCGAGGTATATATCTTGGGCTTATAATGTGAAAGGTAAGAATGGAAGGACTGGATATGGTTTGTGCTGCCGTGAGAAAGGTTGAAAGGAGTAACATTTGCTTTCTTGGAGCCTCCATGTTGTTGTTTTATAATCCTCTTTATTTGTGGAAAAAAAAAAAGCAGGAAAATCAACCTTGTTCTGAAAAATTAATAAATAAATGTTGCTGACGTACAGAAAAATGCCCCCAGTGTTTGTGTGTTTGTGTGTGTGTGTGTGACAGTGATGTGTGCGGTCTTCAAATCTCCAAATTCAGGCCTTGTTGGATTTCTTGTGAACCCAAGCTGCTGACTGGGAAAAGCAATAATATGGATATAAAAAGGATGATGCCTTGTTTTATGAGGTTTGATGATAATCATCAGAGACTCATAGATTTGTTTTGGTTTCCAATGCTGCTTGAGGTCTTTCAGAAGAATGTACACTGTCAGCTGACACAACACAGTGGATGGTGTCCTTAGAACGGATGATAAGTATTTGAGAGGGAGGCAACACAAAATCAAATGTCACCGATACCTGAACGCGATACCGAGTACCCACAGTACATATACGGGTATATATATATATAATTTTTTAACAGCAGTATTCTAAAAACCCTGTATGGACGTGAGAAACAATTGCTATCATTGTTATATGGCCTGGCTCAGGTTATTCATTCATTCATTCATTAATCTTCAACCCCTTGTCCCTGTCGGGCTCGCAGGGGGGCTGGAGCCGATCCCAGCTGACATCGGGCGTGAGGCGGGCTACACCCTTGACAGGGCGCAAGTCTATCGCAGGGTACATAGAGACGAACAGAGACAGACAAACATTCACACCTATGGGCAGTTTTAGAGTCATCAATTAACCTAACATGTGCATGTCTTTGGATTGTGGAAGGAAACCGGAGAACCCGGAGAAAACCCACGAAGACACGGAGAGAACACCCTCTTGTTGTGAGGCGAAAGTGCTGACCACCACACCACCATGTCGCCCTGGCTCAGGTGTTTTATGGTATTAATTATCATATCATCAGGTTATACATACAGATAATTAATACCATAAAACTTTTGCTTATTATGAAAAATAACATGAATAAAAAACTTTTAAGTATTTTTCTTAGCACAGTATTGGATCAGTGCATATCTTGTGCACTCGCCGATCGGTATCAGAACTATCCTATATTTCAAACTATATATAAAAGCCTTTTGAATTTAAACGGTTATTTTACAAACAAAAAGTACTGATTGTAAACATACTTTTAAAGGTCTTACTCATGACATATTCTGTATCTATATACAGTACATAATATAATATTGGTGACTGGAATTTCCCTGTTGTACAAACATATTTACTGAGAGAGGCTTATTTAATGACAGATTATTTAAATGAACTATTATTATATTAAGGGAATATGATAATATATATAATATATAATTACATAAGTATAGCTAGTAATTAGGGATGCTCGATATTGGCTTTTCTGCCGATATCCGATATTCCGATATTGTCCAACCCTTAATTTCCGATACCGATATCACCCGATACCGATATATGCAGCCTTTTTACACCAAAATTCATCACATATCACCCATTATGGAATTAACACATTATGCCTAATTCTATTGTGATGCCCCACTGGATGCATATATAAATGCAACACGGCTTTTCAAATTGTAAACACAATCCGTACAAAATAAGTTATTGAAAAAAGTGCCATTCATTTATTTGTTTGTGTTTTTAGAGAGAATATTTTGCCTCAAACACAATACAGACAACATCACAACAAGGACGATGCATAGCTTCAGTCCAGAGTAGTAAACAAACTTAGTTTTCTTTTTCCAGACTGAGTAACGACTGAGCCGTAACTTGGCAAATAATACAATCAATAAATTAGCAGTCAAGCTCAACATGCTAACCTGTAGTGGATCTAACGGATACAGCACCAGAAATTACCTTCTCGACGTGACAGTAAACAATGCTGTGCAATTCAGGTAAGCACTGGTCTGAGAAACACTCTGACTGGGCGTTATACAGACATAACGGGGCTCGAGGAACTCCACACGTTTGGTGAATCCGGCATCTTGAACGATAGAAAAAGTTTTTTTCTCGGTGTCGACTGTTGCTTCTTTTCATCACTGTGCTGCACAGATGTAGCGTTTAACTCCGCATTATTCTTCTGGAGGTGGATGATCAAATTTGATGTTTTAAAGGAAGACGCCTTGTTTCCTCCTCTCATAACTAACGCCTTGCAGTCATTGCAAAGCGCACATATACTGTTAGTAGATGACACTTGGAAATACTTCCAAACCTCGGACATCTCATGCACCGGGAGAGCTGAAGCTTGTTAGCCACGGTTAGCAACCTACGAGTGAAGCGTGTTGTTGTTGTTATACGTCATCAAGCACGCGCCTGTAAACGGCCCGTGTTGCATTCAGGTACACTCGGAAAAACTGAAGCCTACAGAACAACATCGGTTGTAAAAACCCGATACCGATAATTCCCGATATTACATTTTTGACTCAATATCGGCCGATAATATCGGTGGGCCGATATTATCGGACATCCCTACTAGTAATGCCTCAACTTAAGCCCTCACATGTTCCTAACCCTAACCCTCACCCTAACCCATACTGGCCTGTACAGCTATATGAGGATGGCTTTTTGGCTCAGTTCAGGGCCATCCTGCCTTCAGAAGATCATGTTCACAATCCTCGCCAGCTGCCCTGGTAACAGGCCTATTTGGACGACATTTTGGTACACGGACCGATGTTGACACTCGCCTAGAATGGGTTTTTGACTCCCTCAGCCACCACCATGTCAACTTAAACACTGGGAAATTTATGTACTCCGCATCGGCCATTGATTTTGTCGGGGTCGATGTGTCCACAGATGGTATCTCCCCTTTTCACTCGGATACGACAGCCAGGATGCTACCTGGACCTAAACTCCTGTATGGACAGTCTTTTACCCTACAGATGGACCACCAGGCCCTGACAGCCCTGATGTCCACTTCAGGTGGAGGACATAGGCCCCTTTACCTCTACAGATGGTCAGACCGCCTGCAGCAGTATGACTTTCAGCTACAATTCAACCTGGCAAGACTAATGTTGAAGAATACTTTCCACCCCGCCCTGTCGCAACCCAGTGCTCTGCTGTCTTTCCAGAGGATGAGGATGAGGTAGTACACTGGGTCCAATCAGCACTGAAGGACAGCCCTCCATGATCTGGAGTCCGCCTCAGCAGCCGAGCAACTCAACTTAAGCCCTCACATGTTCCAACCTGCACTTTGTTTTCGGCTGCATCAGCTCAGCTAAGTGAGTGGAAATTACCGTGTATAAATTACAATGCTATGAATGAATAAAAAATGTTTTTCCCTGAGGGCAAACAAAGTCATTTCCACAGTAATGTAGGAAATATCGCTAAAACAAGCTGGACGCTGTAACATAACATAACATAACATAACATAACATAACACTAAAGATTAAAAAAAGCTAAGCTGCAAATATAAAAGGGCCAGTAAAAGCATACATTTTCTTTACAGTAGCTGCAACAAGGTATGCACATGCATCCATGCATGCATTCACACACACACAACCCTTACAAACACTTGACCTCCATGCCAAATTCCAGCCTCCTAGGACTCAAAGGTGTGGAATTGTTAGTGGAGCTAACAACAGAGCGAGCTGTAGAGCTGCTGGTTTCATCTGATAAAAAGAAAGTTTGCTAATTCTCTACAAAGCTTTCGGACTGGACAGAGTTTAGAGACATGGCTCACCTTTGACAACTGAGCGTTGACCCAGTTGGTGAAGGTCTTCTTCTGAATCTGTTCTTGTTCCACTGTTGGGGAAGAAAACACACACATACACACAAAATGTCAAGTTTTATTTATATCATCACATCAAAGCACTCAATCATACAGGTAGTGCAAATTTAGATCATAGGCATTAAGGTCACAATGCTTTACGTAAACTATTTATACTGGGTGCAACTGCAGTCTCAACTTCCTAGATTTCTAATATTATTAGCAACGATGTGTGTGCTGCAAATGTCACTGACGAGAGTCTCATTGAGCCTTGCCTGCAGGCTCAATGAGACTGAAGTAGATTGAACACTGTCCTCTCCAGAAAAGTGACAGGAATGGACTTTGTGAAAATGAACTAACTAACCCAAACCAGACAGCAGCATTCTCTACCCTCTATGTCAGTGTGTAATTCATTTTTACATTAATCAGTCAAAGAGGTTGATACACCCATTGTGAAATTAGCCTGGTGTTTGCAGCTATAATAAATGTGCCTTTTAAAAGCAGCTTATTACTGTAGCTAACACCCACAGGTTGGGCCAATCACTTCACAGAAAATCTGTGGGCATGAGGGTAATCACAAACACAGGTATTTGGTCTGTGTGTTGCCTGAACAAGCAGAAAACATCAGTGCAATAATAAAAGCCACAGAAAATAATTCAGCACAAACAGAGCTGCAAGCCTGTAAACTGAATTAATCTCCAGCTTTATATCCAGTGTTGGTACTTTCAAAAAGTAGCTTTGACTGGAATCCAGTTTAACATAGGAGCTGCACACATACTGACTCCAACGTCCCTGCAAGTACATGTATTGGGATGAGACATTTCACATTTCATTCTACCTCTGTATTGATATGCGTTTAAATCAGTGGTTCTTAACCTTTTTGGAGGTACCAAACCCCACCAGTTTCATATGCGCATTCATCGAACCCTTCTTTAGTGAAAAATAAAATGTGATTTTTTTCAAATTCAAGACATAGGTATATGTTTTTTTACTGGTGCACAAAATGAACCGTGCATGAATATCACCTTGTTCCAAGAACAAAACCAACACAGTGTAGACCAGTTCAGATATGCATGGCTTCACCTTGGCAAGTGCCACTCTCATGTCATTCTCACAGCAAAGTCTGTTCCTTTTCTTCGTTTTTATGTCCAGCATCCTCGAAAAGGATTGCTCGCAAAGATATGTTGTAACAAATGGTATAAAAAATTCCAGGGCTTTCTTAGCAATAACTGGATACTTTTCCATTTGTTGAAGCCAAAAAGTTGAGAGCGTTGTTATTCTGAAGAGTTGCTGTTGAACCTGGCTCTGCTGAATTTCAATGATTTCTTCGAGGTATTCATCATTGACATCTGCTGTCGCAACAGCAAATGTGAACGGCTGTTCCACCCATGCTGGATATGACTCTCTTGTAGGGAAGTATCCGTCGAGAGACTTTGCAAGCTCATCTAAGTGCGTAGCAATTGTTTGCTTCAGTTCGATGGGTACAGAAATGTCTCTGATTCCAGACACATCTTTGATCTTACTTACACAGTCGTCCAGAAGGGGAAAGTTTACGAAGTTATTGTTCTCTATGCCTCGTTTCCATAACGGTAGCTTTTTTTTAAAAAAACCTTCAGGTTTTCTTCCGCTTCCATGATGTTGACTCCACCACCCTGCATCTGCTGATTGAGATGATTGAGAGCTGCGAATATATCAGCAATGTATGCTAAAATGAGAATGAACTCAGAATTTTTGAAGCAATCTGCATGACAATGTTGGTGCTCTTGCAAAAACAGGGCTAATTCCACACGCATGGCAGAAACACGATTCAGCACCTGTCCCCGGGATAACCACCGAACATTAGAATGGTACAGAAGTACCTCAAATTCAGACCCATTTCTTTACACAGCTCACTGAAGATGCGGTGCCTCAGAGCACTATTTCGCACATAGTTCACACATTCCACTACAGTTTTTAATACTTCTGCCATTTTTGGAGGCAAGGTTTTTGTTGCCAACGCATGCCTGTGCAGAATACAATGCGTAACAATGATGTGTGGTGCATCGGCTTTTACTAGCGAGCCAAAACCAGACTTTCTTCCCAGCGTGACTGGAGCTCTGTCCGTACAAACTGCAGAAACCATATCCCAGGAAAGATTGTTGTCTCTGAAGAAGTTATCCACAAGCTTCTTCACATCGGCTGCCTTAGTTGTTGTTGTAAGAGGCTTACAAAATAAAAATTCTTCTTTTATCATGTCGTCTTTCACATAGCGTACAAAAACAGCAAGCTGGCTTAGATTAGAAACGTCTGTGGACTCGTCGAGTTGAAGGCTGAATTTTGCCGGGCTTGAAATCAGATCTGCGACTACTTGAGCCAAGATGTCTTTACTCATATACTCTATTCTTTCGCTGATGGTGTCATTTGAAAGAGGAATTTGGGATAATTTACCTTCGGCCGCTGTTCAAAGTATCAGATTCGCCATCTTTAACGCAGCTGGTTTTATGAGTGTTTCACCAATGTTGTGTGGCTTGCCCTGCTTTGCGATCAGGTAAGCAACTTCGTACGATGCTGTGAGGAACAGTTTGTTAATGGGTACAAATCCAAAAGCAGACAGAGTGGCCTCTTCATCGAATCTGGCTCTCTTCACCTTGAATTCAGCAAGCGTTGTGTTCTTGTATTCCCCATCTCCATGGAGCTTCAAGAAGTGTTCTTTTAGTTTTGCCGGTGCGAGACTAGAGTTGCTCAACTTGGCATTGCAAATCATGCAGATAGGTCGCTGGGTCCCATTACGTTCCGTGATACATGTGAATCCATGTTGTACATATGCTTCCGACCACTTTCTTTTTTTTGCTCGACATAGTTAGTATGGATTAAAATATCAAGAAAGAAATCACACGACGTACTACCACGACAGTCACACGTTGACTACTGAGCGCACTAAATTCCCCGCAGCACTGATTGGCCAAGCAATGTAACGTTATGATCTGCAGCCAGTGATGGCCAAGCGGGGCGTGTCATCACGAATTGACACGATGAGTCGGGTGTGTCTTGACCTCTGCGGCGGAGGCTCTGCCGAACCCCTGAGACCGACTCACCGAACCCTTAGGGTTCGATCGAGGTTAAGAACCACAGGTTTAAATATACTACTAATGCATGTATAGGGCTGGGTATCAGTACTCCATACCCTTGAGGTAAGGACCAAAATTAGTACAGTATTAAGTAGTAACGAAACTTCTCCAGTCGAAAAGGATCTTATTTTAACACATTATCAACTACCATCATAGAATGCTTATTTTAACATATGAAAATGTTATTATCTGATGTTATTGTGTCACTGACACTTCTACAGGATTATTAAATAAGAGGAACGTTCACATTATGTGTTAATGTGTGTGTATTCACTGTTAAATTCATACACTTGGCCTGATTTGTATATTCATATGAAAACTGATATCTTGTCATTGGGGACAAAGGAAAGAGGGTCTTCCCCCCACTTTATGCCGGAAAATTAATGCAGCTCATTATCCAGGCCCGACTTTAGAACTGGACTTAAAGATAGTAGACCCAAGCTGTCTCCTCAGATTTCTAGAAGATTCCCTCAGATGATATCCTCAGACTTCTCACTTCTTCTCAGTCTTTTGTCTTCTTTTGTCCTAGTATTGTCTTGTTCCTTTCTATGGTACGTTGTCTATTGTCTTATTTTGTAACATCTATTTAGTTTATTTTTGTCTTTATTTTTTAGTAACTTTCTGACTTTGTTTCAATGAAATTCAGTGTTTTATTTGATTCATAATATTGTACTAATTAGTCAAACATCTTTTTAAGTTAGTGCTCGTGTTTTTGAGAATAAGCTTATTTTTATTGCGGCGAGATAAGTCAACAGCGCAAAGTTACCCTTTAAGTTCATATCAAAATCCAGTTTTCACCAGGAGCTTGAAAGTGACCAACTGACTCTCTCATTCACCTTACTCAAAGCTTTTGAAGCTGAAGCATCTAGAAAGATTCCTTTTGGCTTAAAGCTGAAGATTTAGGGTTCAGAACGAAAGTGACCCTTGATGCTGAATATCTGTTGCCACGGTGAAGCGTCCCCTATCGAGAGGCTGTCCCATTCCGCCCTGTTGGACAGCCTTGGATCCCCCTTCTACAAAGCTGGGTTGGTGAGATGACGTTGTTGGTACTTTAATGAGCAGATCTGGTGACCACTGGCTTTTTTATATTAAACTTTAATTTCCGTAAAGGTATGATTAGAAATTGCATTTCCATATCATAGCTTTTACCATGCACATTCATTTTCTGTTATTCTCATGTGTGTCATTTCAGGTTATAGACTATCATGTATATTATGTATATAAATATATTCATATTTTATAGTAAAACCCCCCAAACCCCAGCTGTTGTGTGTGAGCTTTCATACTGTTTTGCAAAGTTTTGAGGTCACTGTTTTCAGATTGAGATTGATAGAAATTGATTGATAGAAATGAATTGATTCAATTAATTGATAAGATAAACTGATAGAAAAGTATTTTATTAATTCTTGCAGGTGACTAGGTTTCCATCAGGCTTATTCCACATTACCTGTCTATACGGTGGTGGTTCCCCCGTTTTAACGAGGAATAATTAATTAGCCTAATTAATACTTCACAAGGTGATTCATTTTAATATGTGTAGATCTCTCTTCTTATCCTACATATGTGTATTCAGAAATTGCATAGTTAAAAATTGGATAACAAGTATCTGAGATGGGCTACAGAGAGATTTAAGCAATCAGACAACCTAAAAACTTGCATACGTAATAATAACAGCTCTGTTCAGTTAATTGTCCAGCACTCACCATTGTACAGCTCAATAAAGTCATTCAGGTCACGGACAGTATGAAGAGTCTCACATATAATCCAGTCTTCATTCTCCATTGTCCTCAAAACAATCAATTTACTGACTCAAAAACATCTCACTCAGAGCTTTTCTAAACTTCCAGTTTGACAGTTATTCTCAGATTGAAAACTGCAAACAGCATCTCAAAAATAGTATTTATCCTCAAAAAGATTCTTCTTTAACTTCACATTATATTGAGCCAATTTAGTGGCTTTAATTAGCCTGTCGCAGATGTCTAGAGTCTGTAAAAACAGTTTCTACCACACTTTTCCAAATCGCCTCATAATTTCGATATTTTCATCATTCATTCATAATTTAGATCTTGAAAACTAATAAACAATATTCAATAAGGTCCAGCTAAATTTTGATCTACTAGATTCTCAGTTAACTCTGTCCGTAGTCCTTTCTCGTCCATGCTGTGCTCCAGCCCTCTTTCAGGCTGCCTGGTCCTATGAGGTGCATTATCAAACAGTTTACAGACTATTTCTGTTTTAATATGTTTAACAGCAGGCCACCTTTGGCTTTAATTCACTTGTAGGTCTAATCTTAATCATAGGGACCCCCCATGATGACTCAGATCTAATTATAATTGATGTGGTATCATTGAACAAAGATAAGGGGAAGTGGTTGGGTTATCTTTGGCAACATGACCCTGTTAGTTGTTTTAACATCTAGAGAGATGCACTGCTGAGCACTAATCACTAAGAACTAACACAGAAAAATGATGAACAAGTTTTCTTGAGTTCATGGCTGGTAAGTCAAGAGGATGAAGGAACTGGAGAGCTGTGACACACTTGTGAGTTCTCCAGGAGAATTATTTTAAACAAACCCAATCGGGACACAGTCACTTCCAGAGTACTTCCATTTTAGTCACTGTAGAAGCTGCGGAGCTGAATCCCTGCTATTCCAATAACATAATTATTTGTAAACATAAATAATGACAATTTAAAGAAGAACTCCCACCTCAATAAAGATCAATGATCGGGTTCTGGATGTAAAAGTATAATTTGTGGTCATCAGCAGTAAAAGTGTATAGTAGCCTCGCACAGTACACTTCCTTGAGTCCTGTCTATACCTTTCCACCATTATTAAGAAATTTGCAGTCTAATAATACCAAAAATGCTTGTAATCAAGTTATTTTTTGTGAGCTCTTTGTGACACCAAAAAACATACATGTGCACATCAGAAGCATTAAAGTGCTGCATTAACGACTGTCAGTAACCAGAGATTGATTTTCCCGTGTGGGTCCTGATGATGGAGAGAGACAGTCGCCAAAACTGTCCAAACAACAAGTTACATGTCAGTGTGGATAAGTTAATGTGTACTCTTCTTGGTTCCTTTGTCAAAAATCATAGTGAACAGGAGCCGGACCAGAACTAAAATTCAACAATGTATCAGCTCTTTCCTCTTTGTTGGGACCAAAGGTGACCAGACTACAGATGTGAAACCATCCTTACAAAGTCTAACACCTTTGATGTTGCTTTCCGTTAATCAAAGGTATCTTCTTGTACTGCATCCATTACTATCACAGGTAATCTCATTGGTGGTTGGCCTTTCATTTCAGGATCCTGGTCATGTTGAATTTTCCTGCTGTGACATGTAAATAAACTTGTCTTACCATTAAAAAAAACATTGATAACTAAGTGGCTTTCAGGTGATGTGGTGTACAGTGCCTTCTGGTAGGAGTTTCTATTGGGCCAACTAAGCTGTGGGAAGATGATGACTTTGTTGGTTTCTTTCTTTGGTTGCTTTCAACAGATAACTGATGTGACTTCACCTCAACTAATACGTGTGAGTGAGTTAGCAAGCTAATCTTGCGTCTTCTGTTGATCTTTGTGGCAACAACAACAAAACCGCCAACAAATGACCAAAGTCTGTACAAACAGTATCCAGTAGCTTCTCTCCAGAAGAAAAGGCTGTTACACGGTTTAATGATTCTCCTAGCATTATTCTTGTAGTGCCTGTTGTAAATCTCCTTTAGGCAGGGAAGGGCACAGTCTATTGTATGTTTGCAGTGCCTTGCAGTCCTGTTTGGTGTTGTTTCCGTAGCAGGCAGTGATGTTCCTCATCAGGATGTGCTAAGTGATGCAGAAGAAGTTCCTCACCATTGAACGGGATACTTATACTAAATTTGCCTGCTAGCATATTTCCAGGATAGCTAATAAGAACTGCAAAGCCTTAAAATTACTTTTAGAAAAGGACCACTGTGAAAAAGAAGAAACTTTAGCAGTTAACAGTCCCAGAAGTATCTGACGAGTGGCTGATTCATTTTACCAAAGTGATTCATAACCATATGTTCTGTACAGGAGGCTGTTATTTTCTTCTCTTTAATGTCACAGCAGAGCTTGGCCTCCAGGGCAATACTCCCATAATTATTTTACACATAACTGATAAAAGTTACAGCGTCTGGACCGGAGCCAAGCTCTCATTTTGTGTTTCAATTACCTTTCACTGTAACTTGTGTTGCTACACTGGCCGTTGTAAAAATACATTAATTTATACATTCCTACAAATTGACATGAACAGTATATTCCCTAAACTAACATAGGTGATTAAAGTAGTGTATACATGTGTGACTTGGTTGGACAAATATGTTCTTCTTATCAGATTCAAACCTATCCTGGCCCTAAGAACAAACTTTACTTTGAAAGAGAAAGAAGCCTGTATTTGACTTCAGATTTATTTGCTGATAAAATTTACAAGCCAAATGGATATGTCGTGCTTCTGAGCAGAAACTATTTTTTAGCGTATGATGAACCAAAATCTCTTCATTCTAGATAAATAGCTCCATTTGAATAACATATGTTGCCACCACTTAATTGTTGTGTATAACTGTATAGCTACTGTTATACTGCAGAAGTCCACCAGAGGTACATTTTCATATGCTGATAATATGCCTAACAATTTCCATTATAGTAGTGTGCCTTTGAAAAAAGTTCTACCCAGTTAGCTCGGTTTTGTACCAATAAGCCTGTACCATTGAGTCAAATAAAAAAAACTCACCCATGATGGGATCACTCATGCTGATTCAGCAGGGAATGTTTCCAGGTCAGCAAACTCTGGTGCATATCAATGTAAAACGTCTCTATCTGGTAAACATACGGTTTACCACATTGACTCTAAACGCTGCCGATCCATGATTTCAGGAGAAGAGATATGAAGGAAAAACACATGAAATTAGTTTAGGAAAAGTTCCTGTCCAAAGAGCTAACAGTCTACATTTCCAGCCTGCAGGGAAGCAGGTGAGATCAGCTGGACTCCGCCTCTTTTCAATCTGATTCACAGAAGATTCAGGCCTGCTGAAACACGACCTGCAACAAGCTAGTTCTCCTGCTGCCTGCTGGGTAATTTATGATACATAAGCTGGAAAATGTAGGGCAAATTCAAATGTCAAATGCTGTGAACATTTGGATATATCACCTTACCTAACCCTAACCCTACACATGCACATGAGTGAGGTCGTATATGTCAAGATCATAACAAGGATCTGATGGAAAACAAAAGCCAAAGTGAAATATAAAGTCTACTTGTGCTACATTAGAGGGTTCAAAAACACACAAGATGTTTTCTGCAGAACACATATTTCATGGTGAATAGCATTTATTAGGTTACAAATAAAGATTTGTCCTCCCCTTTTAAGATGATGTTTTCTTCCCCTAATACAAGTCTTATATACTTTAAAGTATCTAATTATTTTAATTATTATTATTTATTATCATTTTGTATTCATGTTCCTAATTTTGTAATTTGATGGTTTACTAATGCTTGGATTATCATTAACTGTACTTTTTCGACAATGTGAAGCACTTTGGAAGAAAGGTGCTATGATGGTGATGAGGATGAATATTATTATGGGAGTGGTTTCACCCAATAATAACCAGGGTAACCAATAACCAATGACAAGGTATTTAAAGGGGAGTAATTGTCACAAAGTCTTCATGAAACATCAAGTCTGAACCCTAAAAAGATCCATCACGTAGACATGACGGGGCAACACGTTCATCATGTAATAAAATCTGATTACATGCACTCAGTACAGAGTAAGCTTCCTTACCCTGCTGCTGCAAACACTGACCACACTCACAGTTACACACAGTATGAGCTTTCTTCGCTGACATCCTTTTATCATCATTACCCCTTTAAGAAATACAAAGAAAAGCGTTCTGGACATGGGGGCATTAGGCTTACATCATCCATTCTGCACATTCTACCATTTGGAAGTCACATCGCTAGAAAAAACAATTACAAGGCTTTGAATTAAAAAAAAAAAAATTGAGGAAGAAACTAAGGGAGTCGTGTTAAAAATAGTTCAGTTCAGTGGAGAACCTTGTAAGAATGGACCCAAACACAGAGAAGGAGACAAAGAACTGAGGTAGCTGCATAGAGAGAGAAAGAAAGGCAGACAGGCAGAGAAAATGTGGTAAAGAGTTGGCAGAGAGTTGTTAACATCCCAAAGCAATCCACAAAATAAATATAAGATGCAAGAGTGGATAAAGAAAGAGTTGCACAGGGACAGAGAGAGAGAGACAATAAAAGGAAGACAGCAAAGTGGAGACAAGAGCCTGCGCTGCCATCTATTCCTGGTGACACTATGACAGGTACAAAGAAAAGATGAAGCAGTGTCAGATTAACAGCCTCCTGGGCAGATACCTGTCCACGCTGTCGGCTTCAGTGTTTCACTGTGACCTTGCCTCGGTCACCAGAGAATCAACTTAAACAATGAACCAGGTCTCACAAACAGAAGGCCTCATCAAAAGAGCTGAAATATGACACACTGGAGATCAAGCAGAAATAAAAACTTTCCTGCAAATGTCACACAGACTGTGAACAATGAATTTGAGAGCTACACTGCAAATGCCATGTATGTCATGAACCAAAGAGTAAGAAGTTATAATCCAGTCACAGAATACGAGCTAAGACCCCACAGGATGTTTTTCTCCAGACAACACAACCCTCCAGGGTCACAGGGGCATCTTAACCCTTCTGTGGCAGTAGAGATGTATGTTACTTTCATCTTGTTTTAGCATTTTAGCATGCTAACATTAGGCCAGTGTATCTTGTTTTTCCTTTTAAATGTAAAAAAAAAAATTGTGAAATGTGCATTAGAATTTTCCAGAGCCTCTGGTGATGTCTTCAAATACCCTGTTATATCTGTCCAATCGTACAATCCCAAAGATATTCAATTTACAATTATACAAAACCAAGAAGTACCACACACATTAATAATTTGGCTTGATGAATGTTTCAGTATTATTCATTAAGTAAGAACAGATATCCATGGATGACTCCAAATAAGTTTCATAAAGACAGAAAACAAACGCAAAATCTTACAGATGAAGTTTAAAACCAATTTGTAATACTGAAGAAGGATGACATTTGTCGTACAGGCAGTGAGAACAGGATGAAACGACCCTGGCGCAATCACAGCTTTGCTTTAAATGTTCAAAAACGCCCTGGGAGACAGCGACTCAATGAGCGAGAAGCGTTTAATATCTCCTTCACCCTCCTGCTGTCTCCCTCTGGATTGGCTCTTAGCAGTATGACTCAGGTCTCTCTGAGAGCAGGGGTTCAGTTTCAGCGGATTAAACCAAGCATGACCTCAAAACAAAAAAGTGAAACAGGACAGAGCCAGCAGCAGCAGACTGCTCTCCTGAGTGAGATGCATAACTGAGCCTTAAAAGGTATAATGTTGCCACAGGAACCAAGATAAAACGGTGAAATTAAGACAGGGGGCTTTTCTTTTTACAGTTGCATGACCTCAGACTTCTCCAAAGGAACAGTGCGCCTTCACTCAGTTCAGCTGGAACGCTTGATAAAGCGAAGTAAATGACCAATCTATAAAAGCACTACAACTGCTATAATAGCCTAAAACTGAAAAATAAAGTGGCAAATCCTTCCAACCAGAATTAAAAAATGGTCTGAGCCACTGCACTGACCCTGCAGCAGCATGTGGACGTTGTCGATGTCCAGGGGGATGAACCCCCTCTCCACCAGATCATCTCTGGAGTAGAAGTCTGACGACATGCTTTCTCATTCACAGCCTCCCAGCAGCATGGCACCGCTCTGAAAGAAAAAAGTTAGAGTCAGTGTTATTGCTGTCCAGTGAATCTTAAAAAGTGAAGTATAACGTAAGGTTAGATGTCACTGTGTCAACCTTTCTGTCTCTTAAAGCTGACCCACATTCAATTTCTGCTAGTTGACAATCAACAGAAAGAAATATGATATATTTATTGGTATCTATTTCAAAAGTGATTGTCCATATATAATTTAGAAATGTGTTTCATTTTGTGTTGTCTTCAATATAGTGCTGTTATTTATTAGCAGCTAATAATTTGCGATGTTATTAGGAATTTAAAAGATATGCAGGTTAATCGATATTTTGTGTTGTTATTTTAACATTGTTATTTTTTTATTTAAAAGTATGTATTACACACACACACACACACACACACACACACACACACACACACACACACCCCATCTGTATATTGCTTTTATGGTGGGTTTCTACCTCACCTGCACACTTGTTTTATATCTATGTATATTTTCTGTCTGACTTTTCTTTTCAAATATTTGCAAATAAAACATAAAACATATTCACATGTGGAATAGTAGAAGCAGTAGTGGAAACATAAACATTGTAATAATTTAAGAGCTGCATTTGAACACTTTCAGACTAACTCACATTAACAGTAGGCACAAACAAAATTATTTTGGCATATAGTAATGACCTTTGCTCTATTTGACTGATTGCATTTAGAAGCGTGCAGCCAAGTGCCAGGTTTGTGGTTAATTGAAATATCTTTGTCGAAAAAAGCAACAGAGGAGTCAAGAAGACCATAACTGCAGTTTACACAGATACACAAAGGAAAGAAAAAAAGAGACCTTGAGTTTAGCAGTCGCATCATTCAAAGACACAGAAATCCGTGTACCTGCATGAGAGCTTTTCATCAAACCAGCAGAAAACACCTTAAAATACAGTTCAGAGGGAGTTTATCATCTTTAATGGAGCAGTGACACAATGAGTGATGGCTGAAGGTGTCGGGCTGTGTTTTGTCTTGTCCTGTCTTGCCGTAGGATATGAATAAGTGAACTGAGAAAAATGCGTGACATTTAGACAGCTTTCCAAATCCGCCTGCTAAAACAAATCACACCATGGAAAATATAAAGGTGCCTTTGACCAGAATGTGTTTTTGTGCTGATCACAAACATGACTGACAGTTTAGGAGAACGGACAGGTGAGTGAGGCTAAAATAAAACGGTGAAAGAGCTGAGCAAATGTCAGATCAGATCAGATAGTCAGTGTTCGTTTTGTTTGCTTTACTCCCTTTAGCATTAAACAAGTGCAAAGATGGATATCCAAGAACAGTTCTCTTTGCTGAAGTCTATGAGCAAGTATTATGGGATATTGCTAATCATAACCTCAGTCCTGAGCAGACTTAATGACAGATTTCACACACTAGAACAACACAACAGCATCAAAGATACAGCCTGTCTACACAATTAAAGATTTAAGACACAAAGGTGGTCAAATCGCTAGAATTTTAAACTTTAATATAATGCTAGTATAAAAAAACAATACTCATTACCTCATTCGATATCAGGGCAAAAAGAATAAAAGACCATGGCACACAAAATAGGATGCTTTTTTTTTATCAACATCATGTACACAGTGTCTGAATAAGATCATAAATCTTTTTTTATATAGCTTCAAGCTTCAAAACTATTGAATATGGATATCATAGTGTTTTGAAACATGTGGTATTTTAAAATATTGAGGTGTTGATACTTTTGACAATCTTAGAAGACACTGCAGGCGCAATTTCAACTTCGGAGTCAATCCAAAATCGCAAACACACTTAATGTGTAACGAAAGGCTGCTGCAGAACCTGGAGCCACAAGTGCAAACGCCCAGTCACTCCCAGTCTTAAGCACTGACTGGAGAACGGCCGGTTACAGGGAACGGTTCATAAATAACAGCTGGTTCTACGTTGTAGAGAACTTGATGAGTAGACGAAACTTCAAATTTGATTTGAAGAAGAAAAGGTTTTTGCTAACTTAACAGATGAATTAACACCAACATACAGTTATTTTTTGAAATAAGAGAAGCCATTACCTAAGAAAGACCCTGCCAGCTCAAAAAATCCACTGTTTTAATGTCAGCTATAGAAAATTATTCTGGCTGGTTCTTTGGAATTTTATCATATTGTGAAACACAATTACATCATGGAAATTGATAATAACAAGCACATACACACTCAATTGTTCTCAGAGAATCTGATGTGCAATGTTTTGAGTTTATATTTTGCACTAAAGTTCTTAATAAAATGAGAAAATACTGCACATTTTTCATTTGTTACATGTTAGATTTCAGGACACAGGAGTATATACAAATTGGCTTTACCATGTGGTTATTATAAAAAGACTATATATTTACTGAATTACCAGGGAAATGCTTTATCGAGATACATATTATGTGCAAGATATACAAATGTGTAGTGGGCTACAAGTACTACATGTAACACTACAACCTAATCAGTTACCTTTCTATGAAAGCATAATCACATTTCTGCACGAGATGTTTGCAACTGTCCGTCTGAAGAATAGAATAGAAATCAAATAAATCTAATTTCCGGCAACAAAGTTAAATGCTATTTTATATTAAATACTAACCTAATAACATGTCAAATTTAATCATTTAATTGACCCACTTGTCACAAGGCATCTGGGTGTCAAGCGCACTGAAACAAAACCATGAAGTATTTCCACAGACTGTTTGTCCGAGGTTAGTCCCATGCTGCAGCTCAACCTCTACACAATTGAAGCATGAAAGAAGTGGACCTCTGCCCTCTAATATTAATGTATGTGCACATGGACACACGCTGACATCTATGTCTAAAATGCTATACTGAGAAGTGTGTGTATGTGGAGGAGGGGTTAAACCACTATAGCACGGCATCTGAGCTATCCCAAGGCTTCGTGTCAGCTGCAGTCGGAGTGACCGGAGGGAGGTGAGATGAGAGTCAGTGCACAGGGGTCACAGGGAGAAAGGGAGGGAGAGGAAGTGGGTCCAAGTAAAACTCATGGAGGGTGGCTGGCACTGTCATGGCACTCAAACAAATATCACTTGAAGGAAAGGAGGGCAGTTTCATAATAAAAACAAACGAAACTGTTGTTATACACCACTGCACGAGTCAAGATTGGTTAAGGAAAAGGCAATCAACTCTCAGTGATGTATCATTTGTCCTCTCTTATGTAATTTGAGATGTTAAAGAAGGTCAGATACATGGTATGACCTCCTTTTTAGCTCAAATTAATGTGATATGATCATTCACCTGAGTGAGATTGTGTTTGATTATTGGCATTATCCCTGTATGAAAAGCACTTTCTATTTGTTTTGTATTTCTTTTAAATGTTATGTCTGATAAAAGAGGCAGCAAAATGAAAGTTAGCAGAAGCAGGGCCAGAGACAGAAACAGAGAGTGAGACTGTGACAGCTTCCCTGAGCCAAAGTCACAAGTCTCTTCAGTCAGCGCTAATTGTAGCAACAAGGCAGAGGGCAGTGAAACACATCGCACACACTGTTGTGGAAAAAGCACAGGGAGGGGGGACGTCATGAGGCCACAAAACCAGCATTAAAGCTTTTTAGATATATATTTATACACGTATGTATCCAGCTGATGATGTGCACATATTATTATTTACAGCACTTGATCGTGGGATGCCATTAATCAGTCAACATCCACACCTCAGAGCTCCACAAGTCAGCTGATTTAACAGTCCACATCACCTGACAGCAGGTATTTTATGTGGATTATTATTTTTACAGATTCCTAATGCATGACTCAAAGAAATATCCCCAGTTCCTCAAGGCTTGCAGCTAGAAGTGAATTTATACTGATTGGTCGGAATAAAACAAAACAAAATACAAGAAATCGGCTTACATGATCACAGTGTCAAACTGGAAAACTGCTACTTTCCAGGTTGAAAACCCCTGAGTTTCATACAATTCAACAGGGCTGTGTGCACAAGGGAGCGAGGCTAACCCGTGGCTGGAGACCTTATTTACCTCTTGGGCTCGTGAGCAATGCAAAAAGGAAAAAAGAAACTATATTTATCTATTTGTCACACTTGGCATGTAACGCATCCTAAGCATTAGGAGCAGGAACAATGTCTGGAAACCTCATGCATGCCTCACATAAAATAGTCACAGCAGAAATGTCAGAGAGGTCAGACACCACGTATAACTGTATATATAATGAAAATAACAGCAGAAATAAAAAACGTTTGCTCCTTTATTACTAGAGCTGAACTAACACTGCATAATTTCATTGTAAATTAATATGCTGATTATTATCTTGATTCCTCGATTAGTTGTTTGGTTTATAAAATGTCAGAAAATGATGAAAAATTTGGATCGGTGTTTCCTAACAGCCCAGGATGACGTCCTCAACTCAAAGATATTCAGTTTACTGTCAGAGAGCTGAAATCGGAGAATTATACTCTAATTATTACCATTAATGCTCTGGCTATAGTAATTTTCCTCTTGGAGCAGTCCAGAATTAATTGGAAGTAGGCTGAATTGACCTACACGGATAGAACAAAACTAGCCTCAGTTTGTACATTACATGCAAACAAACACCTGTGGAAACAACATCGACCACATTCCTTCAGCTTCAGGTTCAACGACAACAACTTTCTCTCCTGATGCTTCCACCCATCTTCAATGCCCTGACTCACTAGGCAACAACACCATTCTCTCATTAGTTCTGTCTAAATGGTCTCCAGCAGCTCTTTGTGTTCTTTGTCTCGGTCATGGACAATAAATCAATAGCCTCAGTGTTGCTGAACCTGTCCCACAGAGCGTTCGCAGACACACCCTGGACGATATGATTATAGGAAAAGGGAGAGGCGATCTCTGCTGTCATTTCACTGACAACAACACAGAGGTGAATGTGGGACAAATGTCCCTCAGGCAGACTTTCAGTGCAGTGTCGTTTTTAACATGCAAGACATCTGGGCATTTCCATAAGGTCACTGAAATCTGGTTTCGGTGAGCTTGAGTTAAACAGACAATTTATATTTTAATTTTAAAGCAATGCGAGTTAGGATTTTACTAGAGCTGGAAATCTCCACTGATTTCCTTAATCGATTCAATTCCGATTCTCAATGGCATGATTCGATCTGATTCAATTTCAATTTGATTAGGGATATTTCACTTACAAAAACAATTTTGCTTGGACATTAAAGACAAATTCTGTACATTGTACTTGGACAACGTATTCTCATCAAAGGGTTCATAAGATAGCTTACGAAAACCGATGCACAATATTTTGTATTCTATCTTATGACATGTGATGTTCTATTTAACACTTTAAAACGGAATTGCATGATACCTTAAGAAATATTTAACGCTGTGAAACTACATCACGTGACCGGTTAACTTTAGGCACCAAAACAACTAAGGTTTAGAGATGCCACCTGATTTTCTTCTTTGCTCTGGACGTAATTTCTGCAGTAATAAACATGTTGATTAAAGACAAATTTGTTCAATACTTTTCATAGTTATATGAGCGAGCAGTGAATGAGAAGAGCCTGACAAGGAACCCTCAAAACTGGTGCATTATTAAAAATAAAAGAAATAATGGTTACATTAAAGTGTAATTTGTATAAACTGTTAACAGAGAAATCCTGTAGAGTCGCTAACAGCCGGACGTGGCTTACACTGGTTAGCTCGGGACAGCATGGTGAAGGCATTCAAAAGTCTTTTTTAACCACTAACACTGCTCAAAATAACACCAAACCTCTGCAGCAGCATGATAAGAGTCCCTACACAGAAAACAAAGCACCAACATTGTAGTTAGTGAACCCAGAGTTTATTAAAGAGTCTTTTAAAGACTTACCTACTGGCCCCTGTACCAGCTCCTCTCATAGCCAAGTCCAATCAAGTCTATAACCAAAAGCAATCCAAATGGAAGCAGCCCAATGAGCCGTTTTAATGCCTTCACCTTACTGCCCTGCGCTAACCAGTGTTAGCCACGTCCAATTCTCCCAGATTTCTCCGTTAATAGTTCATACGTGAAAAAAGAAAAATGTCTCCATGGCTTATTTGATGTATATAATTGCCAAAAAAAGACCATGGGATGATTTTGCACCGGAATTACACATCAATGTTTGCCGCCAAAGAACTTCATTTATTTAACATGAACTTGAACAGTGCTACAAATGTTCAACTTTGCAAATCTCCTTTCTGACAAGCCATCATGACATGATAACAATGGATTCCTTAGGTCTAGTTTCATATGAAAAGATCATTCAAATGAAGATTTTAATCAGATAATTGATTTTTAAACCCCTACAGAAAAACACAGGGAGTATATTTTTGAAACAATGCAAACGCCACTCCTTTGTTTTTTGCAGAAAGGTCCCTCCCTAACCAGCCTTTCCTGAATTATCTTTAAACCTTCTGGTCAGCAGCCTGCTGCTCTAACCTTTACATCCCCGGTATGCCACCAATCAAACCAGGTCAAACTACCATGCATACCGCGATGTATTTCTAATCCAGTGTGCTTAGCAGAATTATTCTCATGTCACTATAATTATCATCTACAAAGTTGGTTGTGTCAGTATTGTTCATCTCGGTTAACTGTGGATTTCTATAGAAATGTTTTAGTGGGCTCTCCGGCCAAAGCACAATCTCTGTATTTGTTCATGGAGCTGAAGACACATGAAGAGAGTGTATGCCCACTGACAACAGGACACTAAGCCTATACCAAAATCATATAGAGACGCTTTGGAGAAGATCATGGTACATACAGTATAAAGCTGGAACAAGGAGGTTAAAGCCGTCATCACACAATGTGTGAAGCAAGTGATTGTGATGTAATAAAATGTTAAAGATTTAAAGTTAAATTGAAATAGTTTACTTTTTGGACAGAATAATATAAACATGTCGTTATATTTAAGAAATACATTATACTACCATGCAATAATTCCAGAGGCACAATACAATACTACTAATCATCTATTATTATAGCATCAACATAAGTATGACGTTAATCTCTACATTTAGAATGAGTATTTTCATTTACCACCTTTGACCAGTTTTTTATATTACTGATGTATATTATCAAGTGCTACAAAGTGCGCTCTGTTCGCCTGCAGGAATGTGAGATAGTGTTGCTGTTATGAAGCTGTCGGGACCCAAAAATAGCAGCAGGGAACACGTGTGTAAGGCTGCTTTCAGATCAGTTCAGCTGAGCTGTATAATGAGTCCTTGAGGAGGACCAGAGGACTTTTGAATAAAGCACATAAGCGGTTGCCCTGCAGGTTTAACAAGACTGTAATGAGAAATCATTCCTTGAAAAACACGCAAGACAAAGAGGAAACACGGGGATGGCAGCGAAAACAACCTGGGCTCAATTACAGCTGGACGCAGTCAAGAGCCAATGCATTCTCTACAACTGTCATTCCAAAGTTTCTAGTGCGTTAAAAAACATTTTAAAAGTTGCCTGTAGTCTACTTACATGCAGCAAAATAGTTATTGGGGGGCAGATGGAAGTTGCAGCGCAGATGCAGGTCCAGCCAATAACGAGCCCAGTGTGGAAGAGAAGATATGGCTCTGTAGTAGTTGGTGGTGGAGATGAAACCTGAGGCGCAGTTTGACAGATCTGCAGTCTGCAAAGCTCCAGGCCGGGCCGCACGGTCACCGGAGAAGCCAGAGCCATACCGGTGCCGAGCAAAAAAAGCTCACTGGGAGACTAAATATAGAAGCAGTCAGGGTCCAACACACACACAAACACACACGAAAACACACACACACACAAACACATACACACGCACGCACGCACGCACACACACACACACACACAAACACAAAATAAAACTTTCCTCCAGTTTAGCGCAACTCTTACTCGATTCAATTTAATTTTATTAATATTCCCAAATCATAACAAAAGCTATCTCAAGACACTTTACATATAGAGTATGTCTATGCAATAATAACAACAACAACAACGATAATAATAATAATAATAATAATAATAACAATATTGATAACAATAAGAATAACAATAATAATAATAATAGCAATCCTGTGCACAGTGGCAACTCTGGTTTCCTCAAGTTCATTCAAAGATTGAAAATCGAGGGATGGAGAATATAAACAACTTCACTGCAGAAGAGACTTGAAGAGCTAATTAAAACTAATTCAATAGACCACATAAGAGACCATATGTGACGTCACATTAGCTAGCAAGCTGTTTACAGTAAGGACGGGACGCTGGTGACCTCAGCCGATGAGGTAATCGAGCGGTGGAAGGAGCACTTAGTCAAAAAACTCCACAGTGGCAAAGCCCCAGGGGTTGATGAGATTCGTCCAGAAATGCTGAAAGCTTTGGGTTTGGAGGGGCTGTCTTGGTGGAGACGTCTCTTCAACATTGCGTGGAAGTCTGGTACAGTGCCAAGGGAGTGGCAGACCAGGGTGGTGGTTCCTCTTTTTAAAAAGGAGGACCAGAGGGTGTGTGCCAATTACAGGGGTATCACACTACTCAGCCTCCCTGGTAAAGTCTACTCCAAGGTGCTAGAAAGGAGGGTTCGTCCTATAGTCGAACCTCAGATTGAAGAGGAACAATGTCAAATCCGTCCTGAACGTGGAACAATGGACCAGCTCTTCACTCTCGGAAGGATCCTGGAAGGGGCCCGGAAGTATGCCCATCCAGTCTACATGTGCTTTGTGGATCTGGAGAAGGCATATGACCGGGTCCCTCGGTAGATACTGTGGGAGGTGCTGCGGGAGTATGGGGTGAGGGGGGCACTTCTGAGGGCCATCCAATCTCTGTACACCCAAAGCGAGAGCTGTGTCCGGATCCTCCGCAGTAAGTCGGATTCTTTCCCGGTGGAGGTTGGCCTCCGCCAGGGGTGCGCTTTGTCACCAATCCTGTTTGTGATTTTCACGGACAGAATATCGAGGCACAGTTGTGGTGGGGAGGGGTTTCAGTTCGGTGGGCTGAGGGTCTCGTCTCTGCTTTTTGCAGATGATGTGGTCCTGATGGCATCGTCCGCCAGTGACCTTCAGCACTCACTGGATCGGTTTGCAGCCGAGTGTGAAAAGGCTCAGATGAGGATAAGCACCTCTAAATCTGAGGACATGGCTCTCAGCAGGAAACCTGTAGATTGCTTATTCCAGTTGGGGAATAAGTCCTTACCCCAAGTGAAGGAGTTCAAGTACCTCGGGATCATGTTCATGAGTGAGGGGACGATGGAGCGTGAGTTTGGCCAGAGAATCGGAGCGGCGGGGGCGGTGTTGCAGTCGCTCTACCGCACCGATGTGACGAAAAGAGAGCTGAGCAGGAAGGCAAAGCTCTCGATCTACCGGTCAATCTTCGTTCCTACCCTCACCTGTGGTCATGAAAGCTGGGTCATGATCAAAAGAACGAGGTCGAACGAGGTCAAGCTGCTGAAATAAGTTTTCTCAGGAGGGTGGCTGGAGTCTCCCTTAGAGATAGGGTGAGAAGTTTAGCAATTCGTGAGGATGGCTCGGAGTAGAGCTGCTGCTCCTTTGCCTTGAAAGGAGCAGGTTGAGGTGGTTCGGGCATCTAGTAAGGATGCCCCCTGGGCGCCTCCCTAGGGAGGTGTTCCAGGCACGCCCAGCTGGGAGGAGGCCTCTGGGAAGACCCAGGACTAGGCAGAGAGATTATATCTCCACACTGGCCTGGGAACGCCTCAGGATCCCCCAGTTAGAGCTGGTTAATGTGGCCCGGAAAATGGAAGTTTGGGGTTCCCTGCTTGAGCTGCTGCCCCCGCGACCCGACCCTGGATAAGCAGTTGAAGATGAGATGAGATGAGATGAGACAAACATGAGCCATGTCATATTATTTTCGTTTTGCTGCAGTTACATAGACTGTGTTAACGTCGTTGACGTTACCTACAAGTATCGCAATATCACTTGTTAGCTCAAGTGACTATCGAACATAAGTTTGCTAACATTTTTTTTTAAAACTTGAATTTATTTACAACACATTTACAAACAAGACAGTTTGACAGGTTAGAATATGTGTCTAAAATATAATCAAATTGGTCCATTAAAATTAAACAACGTTACACTGCTTAGAAGTTCTTTTGTAAAGTTTCAATTAATATATTTCAGCATTTTTGTGCGAAATACTTCTTCCGGGGCATTTAGGGAGTTGTCATACAAGCGACACATTTTAGGCAGAAACTGTAAGCATAATCAGTTTCCAAGTTTATTTCCTGTTGCAGTGACTCATGACATCAACTGACGGGAAGTTAACAAGAACCAAGGCTGTTTGTTGCCTAGCAATGGAATTCCATTGGAAAGGTTTATATTATATAAAAGTTGTGAACTGGAAAAAAAAAGATGGGATGTTAGTCAGGAATGGGCTACAGGTGGTGACAATTATAATTTATTATGAGGTTTTTTTTTAATGGTAACTGTTTTTGAGAGAAATCAACAGTCATAACTTTGAGATCATAAATGATCCATAAGTTTCCCAGATTGCTGACACAGAGGTCAAAGTTCACACAGGCTGGCTAGACAGTTCAGAAAAGCATGGAGCTCATTGGTCCTGATATTGTATTTGCATAATATAAAACTATATATTTCTTTCTTCAGACACTCAGGTTGAAAAACCTACCCAAAATTTGTTTAAAAGAATAATTCAAGAACAGTAAATAAATGGCGACAAAGACGTACCAGGAAGATAAAGGAAGCAAATATTAAAAGTTGTGTGGACTTAAATAAAGGAATGAACAGCATTCAACAGAGGCAAAAACAGGAGCAATGTTTGTTTATTCTATGCAGTGTTGTGTCTATAGTTGTGTTGTTTATTCAGCCACAAATGAGCGATCCACATTAGCGTCCACACTGTGTGCAGTTCAACCACAAACAAATAAAACAAATGGTGGGATGGACAAGAAAAAAATTCCAGCAAAATGTGAAACATAAGGAACACTCAAATACAAAACAAACATCCCAATATGGAGCACAGTAGCAATGAAGTATACACAACTAGAAAGTCAAAAATGCATCATAACAAGAACAGATTCACTTGCTGCAACATGTGAGATGCCTCACCAGTCTTTGGAGAATATCAATTCTCCAAGTGAGCACCAGAGGTCAGCACAACATCATGGTGCTGCTGATGCTTCTGATGGCTGCAGGGAAACAAGAATTCATGATCTTTGTGATCTGTTTTCCCTATGAGCTGCTCAGTGTAACTGACATGTGATAACGGGGAGGTTTAGTGGGAAATCAACCATAAGTCAACATGGATGAGTCTTGACCAACACTGTACTTAGACGTATGATGTTGTTTTTTCTTTCAGTGATCTGTAGATTGTTTAGGATTAGATGTTTTTTTGTCGACTTTATTTCCTCAAATCAACAAACTCATTAGAAGCTTCTAGATCACTGCGTTTTAATAAGATCCATGTCACACTAAACCACACACACGTTGGATAAAGTATGAGGAATCCTGCCCCAATAAAAGGTACTGAATTAAATTTAACTAAATGAACTTAATTTTGAACATTTCATTTTTTTCAGATTGAAAGAAATATGAAAACTAAATAACCAATAATAATGGAAAAAAATAAGTACCATGCGTGTCCTACCTCTATTCTATACTTATCTAATCATCAATAAATCAGTTACATAAATGAATTCTATGGCCCTGCATCCATCCTCACCATGGACGTATTCAGAGACAAGGGGCCCCTGGGCACATACATGTGAGAGGCCCCCCACTCTGTCTACATACAGTACAGGAACAAGACACCCAAATTCAAAGAGTCGACTTTTAGTCATTTTGTGGTCATTTTGTTTCTCTTTTTAATTGTTTTGGATCAATTTTAGTCGTTTTGCATCTTTATTTTTAGTCATTTTGCATCTTTTTGTGGTGGTTTTGATTCTATTTCTAGACATTTTACATTTCTTTGTCATCATTTTTGTCTCAGTGGTCGTTATTTGTATACTTGTGGTCATTTAGCATCTCTGTGATTTTTCTAGTGTTATTTTTCAGCAACATTTTATTTGCTTTGTTTATTTTTATGACTCATGGTCCCCCATATTTTTACTGTATTTTATTTCACGAATTATATATTCATTGTTTTCTTCTATTCTTGTTTTAAATGAGTTATACAAATAAAGTTTGACTTGACTATATTCTTCCAACAACACTACCCAATAATGTATAAAAAAAAGAAAAAGAAAACCAAAAACAACGTCACCATCAGCGTGCTTTACATTCCCCTTCCTCTTTTCTTACCCTCGCAAAAATACTTAAACTTAATGGGATTCATTTCACATTAAAACACATGCATATTGGCTGATGCGTTGGGAATCCTGCCCCAATGAATGATATTGAATTGAATAAACTTTATTTTGATATAGTCTGATATATTATGCTGGAGCTGGTTCTTTTAAAAGAGAGGGGATGGTGTTAAATTTAGCTGAAGAATTTCCCCCTAAAACTAATGAAGTATGACAAAAAATGAAGCAAAAAAGATCTTATTTGAAATAATGAGTGTGAAAATCCAGCTTACTCCCTTTGTACTGGATTATAATTAAACTCATCCTAATCACCACTGTTATCCAATTACATGCATTCTGTTATTCCACACCACCCTGCACATTGTTCAATAAAAGATCCAGATGGGTAATTCTTCCTGATAGTGAGGAGGCATGAGTGTCTGAGAGGAGTGTGAACCTGTCCCCGGCTCATCCTCCTCAATACTTCCTCTAATCTAACTTTAATTGCTTGGTCTCAACTTTCAACTTCACTTTTAAAAATTCATTTCCCGGACTACTTAAGAGCAGTTCTGCTCCGCTGGCTCCACACGCTGCCCGCGGGGCCTCTGACAATGGTAATTTCTTGATGAGGTGCTTACTCACCCAAATCAATTCTTCCTTTCCTCCCGTCTTTGTCTCCCGCATCCTTTCACTCTTAAGAGAAGCTTTATCCTGCCTACAAGACACGGCATGAGTAATAGCCAGCTTTCTCTCTATCTGTGTGTGAGGAAATGTCATTGGCAACTAAAAAGAAAAAAATTGTGAGACAAAGTGGCAGAAGCAGTGTTGGAGCTCAGGGGTGAAGTCATTACAGTTGGCGTGTGAGAACAGGAGCAGGGTCTGTCTCTGGAGCCAGCTAATTGAGCTCGGATGAGTGAGAGTAGACACAGGTAGGCGCTGTGTTTGAGTATGTTGTTCCCCCTCTTCCGTGTGGATGACTGTGAACAAAAGGGCATACTCTTTTCCCTAATCAAGCTAATGGAGTGGGAACAAGCTGGTGGGTGAACTAGATGGGCAGCGACAGGTAGAAAAGGCCCCTGGGGGATTTAGGGAGTCTGAAGTGAGGACTTCAGTCTCTGATTGGCAGGACACGGGATGATAAAGAAGCTCTGGCTTGTGCTGTCGGATCCATTAGGAGGTGGTTCAGGTCTGAGGAGCGTATGTGACAAGTACTGCAGTTCATGTTAGCCGTCCACACTGCCATAAAATAACCTCAAAGCTGATGCTACAGGCCTGCCTGCTACAACTGTGAGGATACTGCTTAAACTTCAGTGTGTCATTGTATTTCAGGGCATATCCAATAGTCAACATTGAGTGACAGCTAAGATGACCCTGCAAAGGAAGAAGGCACAACGGTGAGTGAATTTAGCTTGATGGCTTCCTATGCATTCCTGTTCTACCACCTGTTGTTCAGCTGATATGATTAAACGCTCCAGAACAGCTACTAAATGGACCTTTTGGTGAGATTGTTATCCAGACTGCTGTATCCAAGGTCAAGAATGGACTTTGAACCTCAACTTTTGAAGCAACATGGACAAGAAGTCCTTTAAGACTTTTGAGAAAAAAGAAACATTCAGAGGGCAAACTCCATCTGTTGATATGGATCCAGATGTTGAAATTATGACCAAAAGCTCCAGAACAGCTGGACTTTGTGGTAAGATTTCAACTTTACATTTGAAAACAGTTCCATGTAGACATGTCTAGCTGATAGTGCCGGTGTAATACTTTCAGATATGTCTTGAACGCCACATTTTTAGCCGCATGGATTTCCAGCAAATCTCACAAGCCTTTGTGGCAAACTTCGTGGGCACGGATGACACACAGATGTGCGGACCACCAACTGTCCAAGGTGGTGTCAATAACAGTGTCTGTCTCCTTTAAAGACTGGGCTGTCATAAAATATGCAGCTGCTAAAATATTAATAACATTCACCGATGTTTTAATGTACAGTGAGACAACTGTTGGAAGTGTATTCAACCTCAATATTTTACAAAAACTGCTGTTCACATTTAGTGGAAATTAATATTCCAAATGTTTTAGTTTGATTTGGTTTCAGATGCTCAATATGTCACGACAAGAATAACATATTTTCCCATCATTTACTATTGTTTTTGTAATATTCCAATAAAGGTTCAATTGGAGAACTGAAATGGAATTACATTTTAGTAGTCTAATGCTTCATAATGTGTTTGCAGTTTTGAGGAGTGGTACCACAGAGTCATTATGGAGTGTTGTTCCCCCTTCTGCTTTGAGGAAATAGACCCTGCTCGACCTTAAATGGGCAGATATCCTCTTAGTAAACAGTCAGGCTTAAGAGAAAGGAGTCAATCAAGTCCAGCTAAGGTCCATTTTCCTGGAGGTTTAGAATTTCTGCAATACAAAGCATTTTAAATGATTTTTTTAGAAGCGTATAATAATTTCACTGCCACAAGAAAAAACACTGTGCATTTGAAATAGACTCCCTAACAGTGACAAAACTGATCTCAGAATGCCTTAGAAAATTTGTGGTTAAGAAAGCCAAGAAATATGACTTATTCCTGCATTCAAAAAAAAAAAAGTCCTTTTCTTTTTAGTCTGAAGCCGCAAGCTTGCTGTTTCAGGCTGTGACACCTTCCCAGCCTCTTCACTTGTTCTATTAACCTGAAGTTTAAAAATCCTCCTTCAACTTTTCATTTCTATATTACATCTTCCATTCAAATAAAAACACACAAGCTGCTCATGTTTTGTTCCATCTCTGCTCCTCGCCCTCAGAAGGCCTGGACTGGTCTTATGCTGGTTTCTGCTTTGGATCTTGCTGCAACCAGAGCCCTTCCACCGGGTTTCAGCCGTCAACCTGAGGCGCTTCATTGGTTGCGCCGTCCGGGAGTTCACCTTCCTGGCCAGGAAGCCCGGCTGCAGGGGCCTGCACATCACCACCGACGCCTGCTGGGGGCGCTGTGAGACCTGGGAGGTGAGCAGCTGGGAGGCAGATACTGTACTCAACTGTACACACAAAGAGGAGTGTAAATGTGATTGCACCAAGAGGTGGTGTAAGCAAAGCTGACAACTTTATACAAAAGACATTAGTCTTTGCATCAGCTTACATTTGAAGAAAGAGGGAAGAAGAAGATGGATTAAATGCAGATTTATCCAGATACACAGACAGACAGATAGACAGACAAACAGACTGACAAACAGACAGTGAGACAAATACTGTAGATATGGAGGTATGTTTGATCGCCATGGAGAAAATTTGTTCACACCACAGGGAGGTCGGTGCAAGGTCGTCTGTGAGTAGCTCTATGGATTCAGCTGCCATACAGATACATAAAGTTGATAGATGGACAAATATGATAGATAGAGATAGAGATAGATCTCTCTCTCTCTCTCTCTATATATATATATATATATATATATATGCATGTAAGATGTCTGCTAAAAATATGTTCTGTGTTTATAATAACTGACTATGATCTCATTGTTGTCACATAGTAATGAGAGGCTGTGTGAAGTATAAATCTTGCATATGAATGGAGGAGGACAGGAGGCCTTTTGGAGCACTGAAATTGAGTTAACGTTCTGCAAGAACGGAAAGCAGCCTGGAATTCAGAGATTGAAGTGACAGCAGCAGTTTCCTTAACAATGCCTCAAGTGCATAAATGATACAAATTGGATTTCGTAAGTTTCCGCATACTGATTACAAAAAAATGCTGTGAAATCTCAAGTTTCATCTGGTAAAATGTATTCAGTGACAGGAGGCATTAGGAATCTCGTGATTCTCTGCTTGAATATTGCGGTGGAGCTGGAGTGTGTGCACGAGGCCCCGGATTTGTTTTGTGATACTCTTTGGATCCCCTCAGAGAGGTGACTCTTCATTTTGTCTGCTCTCCCCCACAGGGAGGTCAGAACGCAGCCGAGGGAGTCGACGTCTTGCTTGTCCGTAGGACAGACAGTTAGGGGGTCAGGGCTCACAGGGCAGTCTCTAATATTACAAATACCACCCAGCTTCAGGATTTACAACCTTACCTTCTGTGCACACAATTTTTAATTACTGCAACGGCAGAATAAGATTGAACACCAACACTACAAGCAATTAAAAGGAGCTTTGCAGATGTGTCACAAATCTGCCTTCAAATTGCTTCACAGCAAATCAGGGGTTCACTGGCAAAAAATAAAAAATAATGAGAGGCAGAACAAAAGACTTTATTCAAAGTTTTATAAGGTCGATTTGATTCCATGTCAGGTTATCGTGACATGAGAAACATATGAGTCGTTTCAGGTAGCAGGTGAAGTTTTTGTTCACGGTGCTGGAGATGTTTTAATGAGTGAGTGCTCCTATTGTGTATATTTTATAAAGTTTACTGGATACAGCGTTGAAGGCAGAGCCCGTTCATTCCTGTGAAAGTCGCTCAGTCATGAAGTCAAAAAACTTCAACTCCTGCATCTAAGAATTCCTGGATAATCGGCACTGCTTCCTCATTATGGGGCACATACAGCAGGAGCACTAGCCTCTTTAGACTACTCCACTTTAGCGCTCGGTTTCACTGGAATGGGGATTCAATTATTTAATTGTACATCTTTTCCAAATATTATCGTACAGAAATGAATCATTCTGTGGGAGTTGTGACCCTAAGTCAAGTCTTTTCGACCCAGAGGGCATCACATGACGGACCCTATAATTGCAATTCCACCGTTTGCCCACCCAAATTTGCTTCAAAGCCCGGAGCACTTCCTGCAGCCTGAGAGCCGTAATGAACATCAACAGTTGGTGGAGGTAATTAGCATTAAAACAATCAAAAAGGAGAAGAACAGGCAGGAATGTCAGACAGACCCAGCTCTGTGGATGACAGACATCTGTCTTGACCGGTTGGGGAGGAAGAAAAGGAGAGAGAAAGAGAGAAAAGACGGACAGATGGACAGAGAGAGAGAAAAAGACAGACACAAAGACAGAGACACTTCCAGTAACTAAAATAATATCTATAGTAATGTGAATATGACTTATATGTTATGGCAGTTAATACAGCAGAATAGTAGAAACAAGCTAAGCTAAGGTGATAGATTATAATAGTAGCAGGAAGCGTCATGCAGCACCGCGGCAGCAGGCACCACCACGATCAGCAGAGACCTGCGAGAAGACAAAGCACAAACAACTCCTGGGAAGAAGCTGAATTAGTAACATGCATTGATGAGACATGAAAGATACAGACAGAGAGGGGAGAAGGTCAGAGTATTAGGAAAAGTATTACCCCCCGGCAGACTAGGCCTATAGCAGCATAATTAAGCAGAACAAAATCAGCTTAAAAATAACAACATTGCTAAGGGCTCTTAAGACCTAGCTGTAAGCTTTATCTAAAAGGAAAGTTTTAAGTTTACTCTTAAATATGGGGACAGTGTCTGCATTCCGAATAACACTTGGGAGTTGGTTCCACAGGAGAGGAGCTCTGCAGCTGAAGGCTCTGCCTCCCATTCTACTTTTGGAGACTCTAGGAACGACAAGTAGCCCTGCATTCTCAGAGCGCAGCGATCTAGTCGGGTAATACGGTACTATGAGCTCTTTAAGATACGACGGAGCCTGACCAATAAGAGCTTTGTAGGTAAGGAGAAGGATTTTAAATTCTATTCTAGATTTTACAGGTAGCCAGTGCAAAGAGTTTAATACAGGAGAAATGTGTTCTCTTCGATTTGTTTTAGTTAGTACACAAGCTGCAGCATTTTGGACCAACTAGAGACATTTAAAAGACTTATTGTAGCAGCCTGATAATAAGGAGTTTCAATAGTCCAGCCTAAAAGTAACAAATGCATGGACTAGTTTTTCTGCATCTTTCTGAGACACAATGTTTGTAATTTCTGCAAACATGTAGCATGAGAGCATGTTAAACATAGGCCTATTTGCCGGGGAATTCGGCACTGATTATAGAAAAAAATAACAGAAAAGGTAACATGGGACCCTATCTGTGAAAAGTGGGGAACATCGTACCTTTTTTTTTTTTTTTAAAAAGAACATAGGTACGCTCCCAAAAACAAGGAGGGTTCTTAAAACTACGTTACTAACATAGTTACTGTTAATAACATGCTATTTAACACAAAAAAACATAAAAAAACATTCAAATTTAACCTAAATTTGACAGAATTGCCTTCGTTAGCAAAGTACTTTGCAAGCATGCAAATACAGATATGAGCTGGTGGTTAAATTTGACAATTTGCCAACAAAAACTCAAACACGTTATCTCGCAAGCGAGCCTGTCAGGAAAAATTAATTTGTTGTTCACTACCAGAGAAGTAATGAATGGAACAATTCTGTCAAAATAAGTGCGGAGAAAGTGAGAAATTGTTTTAGAAAAAGAACAACTTTGTTGTCCTTGAGCTGAAGACCTCTACTGACTAGGTATGAAAAAGCCAGGTCCAACCTCCAAAGTGAACATCAAATTTTTCCAAAGTAATAATGTTTTTTCCTGTTTATATTTCCAGAAGCCCGTCCTGGACCCTCCCTTCATTGAGTCCTACCAGCGCGTCTGTACGTACAACGAAACCCGCCTGGTGTCAGTTAAACTTCCCAACTGTCTGCCAAACGTGGACCCGACCTACATCTACCCCGTGGCCCTGAGATGTGACTGTGGCGTCTGTCTGACCAGCACCACTGAATGTATAACGTCCGTCTAAATCCAACCTGAACTGGCAGAAAACACACACTTTTAAAATATACAAGATGTACGCTCTTAATGACTGACCAGTACAATTAAAAAGACAAGTTCTTCCTATACGTATGAACAATGCAAATTCAAAAAAGCTAATACAGACCTTGTGCTCTTGCTAGCAGCTGAGCAAGTCTAATCTCTGCCAGTTAGTTAAATAAAGTAAATAATACGCTTATTTGGCACTGTCTGGTAGATTATTGCTCTTAAAAGGGTTTTATGATAACAAAAATAAAATAAAATGGAGATACATTTTGTTTATGTTCTTTATATTCTATTAGCAACTTTTCATGTTTACTTAACCGTATGTAATAATTCCTTATTTTTCTGTAAACTATATTGTTCAGTTAATGTCATTTTAAGTCCATAAAATATTGTTAAAAGGCTTCTGTGAAAGGATTCCTGTTCTGCTTACAATGTAAACCAGAAGCACTTTAATACATTAGTAAGTTGAATATTACAGTTTATTAGGTTTATATTTCATTGGTTTTACTTGAATCATCATCGCTGTCAGTTTGGCCCTCACAAACAAGTGTAATTTCTTAACTAAAATAAGGAGAACACGATCAACAGAAACATGGTATACAATATTGATTTGATTTACAGAATATTTAAAGGGCTTAAACTCTGGAAAGAAAATTAATATTTGGTCGGAAAACGGAAGTTTGACTGAAGTTGTTCAAAAGATTAACCCTGGATTGAAACTGGTAAATATTATACACCATAATATTAACTGCAGCAAATAAATAAATAAAAATACATCAAAATCATTTGTGGGTTTTTTTTGCTAAACATTGCCACAAACTATAAAATATTCCCCTAGCATTTAGTATACAACAAATCATTAATTTTTTTTATTCATAAAAAACAACTGTGGTATTATGTTAACAAACTTAAAGTTAAAGGATTTACCTCAGTGAAGGTGGAAAGTAATATTTAAAGCAACTGTTTAAGGTGAAATTCATAATGTTAATGACCACAATAGGGGGGATTATCATTATTATTTACTTTAAAGTGAACCAGTGCTTGTTTCCCCCTTATGAGCAGAACATGTGAGGGCTATAATTTTCACACACAAATGAAAAGGAAATATTCATGAATTAAGTTCTGAGAATTGATTTGTGTTTATTTTTTAATATCTTTTCATTTCATCTCATTTGTTTAACTCAGGACCATGTGGTCGCATAGTATGGAGCACAAACAAAACATAAAATGACAAAACAATAGCACACAGCATGGCCAAAGTCAGACAAATATTACTTAAACATTCTGCAAAAAGGCACTTGATTTATAATAACTTTTGTCTTTTGTATATAATACTTTTCAATTCAATTCAATTTTATTTACAGTGCTAAATCATAACAAAAGTAATCTTAAGACACTTTACATAAAGAGTAGGTAAAGACCACACTCTGTGACTTATTCATGATTTACAGAGACCCAACAATTCCCCCATGAGCATCAACAAGTCACACTATCTTTAATAAATAGCTTTTCTAAATACCTTCCTCTATACGTCATGTTGACATTCTGACATTCAGAGCCTCTGGTTTCTTTCCAGTCTTTCATATCTACCAGTGAGTTATATTTTCTGTCTGTACTTTACTATAAAATGCTGTGATAAGTGTCAATACACCTAACTCAAACTCACCTATTTTTCTGTTAAACAACAAAACAAAACAATTATTTACTATGCAATTGAAAATCATAAGATAAGAAGAGAAATATTCATAATAACAACAGATAAGGAAGAAAACAGGAATTTGAATATGGGTTAGCACTGTCACCTCACAGCAAGAGGGTTCCTGGTTTAAATCCCGGCTGGGGCCCCTGTGTGGAGTTTGAATGTTCTCCCCATGTCTGTTTGAGTTTTCTCCGGGTTCTCCGGCTTCCTCCCACAGTCTAAAGACATGCACGTGTTAGGTTAATTGATGACTCTAAAATTTCCCAATAGGTGTGAATGTGAGTGTGAAAAGTTGTTTGTCTCTGTTTATCTTTATGTGTCATGTGATATACTGGCGTCCTGTCCAGGGTGGACCCTGCCTCACGCTCGATGTCAGCTGTCATTGGCGCAAGCCCCCCACGACCCAGTTGAAGATGGATGGATGGATGGAGTTGCATATAAAAATATATGAAACACACACACACTGTAAATGTATGAGTAGATTTGGCGTAGTCATTGAATCAGTCAAAAGCAACTGGACTTGGTTATTTGTCTAGGAAGAAGGTTTCACATCTCATCCAAGAGGCTTCATCAGTTTATGTACACATCTGAACAGGCTGGGACTGGTCCAACTATCTGGTGTGGAGATCCTCCTTTCACAAGGCTGATGATGTCACTGGAACCCTTTGTGCTCCAAGTGCCAACGACCACGGTTGGAGTCGTTGGTGGGAAGTAGGTTTTCAGTTTCGTTAGTGCTCTATTGGGTCTAAACGACAGCCGATGGAGTCATTGAAGCTCATCATTTTAACTACATTATACTGTATAATTATTAAGAAATTGTTTCCCGAATTATTCATGTATCATAAATTATTCATATTTACATTAAAATTCATCACTGCATATATAAATTTGATTTCATATTCTCAGTCTCACAGTCAGTTAAGGGGCTAGAGTTTTACTTTGACTGAGCAAATATTATTGGAGAATCAAACCAGTGACCTTCTGGCACCTGACGTGTTTCTGACCATCGTATTTGTACCAGCGTACCATCGTTTTTGTCTCTCTGCAGAGACTTAAGAACTGCTAATTTCTGTCTGAACAGGTTTATGTAATGCCATGCAATGATGTAGTGGCCGTGGTGTGACCTCCCTGTGTTTTAGTGAAATTATTATTTTATCTCCTGCAGAGGAGGTGGACGTGCTGTGACCCCACCGCCACCCGTCAGGGTTGTACTATACATCAGTGATAATTAGGGCTGATATAGGCTGACACACTGTCTCCAGTGGTTGAGTGACTGTAAAAGTATTCTTAATGACATTTGTTAAACTCTCTCGTTTCCCTCTACCTCTGATTTTTTCTCTACTGCACATTTATTTCCTTTGTTAAATTAACTGCACGGACGTTTTATTGCTTATCTATTATCTTATGCATATTGTTTTTTTATATTTCATCATCCTTTAACTGATTTTATTTTTCCATTAAGTATGTTTATAAGTTTAATGTTAAATTTAATTGCCTATGTATGTCTGACCCTGTCACTGACCTCCAATTAATGTTAAAGCAATTCAAATCTGCTAACTAATGAGTAACTCTGACCATGACATAAAGAGTAAAAAGTCCAAAATTTCCCTTTAGAAATGCAACAGATTATTGTCCTTTGTTCAAAACCAACAGGGAAACTGGTAAATGATTGCTTTCTATGATTCCACACCAGGAAAAAGTGATGTGTGCAGAATTTCCTGCCAGCAAAAGCAGTTCATCAATCAACTTTCACCCACGCCGCCCCCGTCATATTACATGTCAACTGTAATAGAGGCGATAACGATCAAAGGGCAAGGTATATCCCTGGGGAAATCTCACCCTAAAGAGGTGCTGTTCTCTCCGTCTGAAGCTTTGTGTCATCACAGATCCTCCTTTGCCGTTCCAGCATCGCTGTAGGAGTGGCTGTATGATTCAGAACCACAGTTGTTACTTACCGCTGTTTTGGGGGCCGCACAGGGGAAGTTGCCTTTAAGACTTGACTGCAGAATCAGGTCACCTGCCCTTAATCCCAGCCTGCAGTTTCCTAGAAACAGAAAAAGGGTAAATGACCCTGTTTTAGTGACCTAGACTTACAGGAATATCCTGGGAGAACACTGGAATAAGGTGTGTAACTCCCAGGCTGACAATCATTTCATGTCAGTTCAAATGTCAGTTTTTGTGCTTTATTTCAGTCAAGAAAACTACATGTGAACCAAGCCCCAACGCAGCGATTTCATGGTTGATCCAACATGGAAGTGCCAAAAATGTCAGTTCTCCGAGTGGCCACTAGAGGCGAGTTTCATAATAGAGCAGTTTCTCATTGACCCCCATGGTAAACAGGCTGTTTTCACAGCATAATTATACCTATTTAAGGCCTCGTACAAAAAAAATTCTGGTCTGGACATATCTCCCTCCCCCCAGCGTCACATACCTGCCCTTTTTTGGTAAGAGGAAATGAGGCGGAGTCAAAGTCTGACAAGATGGTGACTCCCGTAGGAGAGGACGATTGGATCAAGTTGAGAGAACAGACCTTGAGGCTACGGTCATTTTTTGTACAGTGTATGGTGTAAAGATGTGATTACTACCTGAAACATGTTTTTTTTTATCACCAACCACAACAGGAACAAGATGTTTCTATTGGAGCTTGACTGATAAACTGACCAGGCCAATATTGGCTTATTGCAGATATATCAATATTGATGTGCATGTTGGCCTGCAGAAAGGTGCTGGGGAAAGCTTCATCACACCACCGCAGAGCGCTGCCATTGGGTTAGCCAGGTGGCTACACAGCTAACAACAAGCTTACAACACATACAGTGATAAAAACACAACACTCACAAGAAATAATCAGTGTCTGCGATCTCTTCCGTCTTTGTTGTGTTCCGCCTGTTTGTTTCCTTAACAGGAGCGACAGTGACCACACCTGTACTTTTCTAACATTTGTTGTTAAAGCACTACCGTGTGGCCAAATGGCAGCAAATATGACACTGCAGTCCACTGAGTCCTCATCCATACACCTGCCAAATGTGAAGCAGATTGGATGAACGGTTCTGGCCATAAATAAAAGGTCTCTGGTATGAGTCACTGTGTCCCCCCTCAGGTTAGGAACCTCTGTTGATGGTTTTACTTAGAGCCACCGCCTCCTCCTCTACTCCTGCGTCATACCCCCCTACCCCTCCCACAGCTGGAGGAGGAAGTGGTAATGTCAGGAATGATTAGGGCAGCGGGGGGCATCAGAGCGACTCTCCTGTCAGGGCTGTTGAAGACAACCGAGGTATTTTGAGAGCCAACGGTCCACACAGCTACCCTCTGCTTCTCCTTTTAGCCTCTTCTCATTTTACCCATTTAGCACTCACACAGACTGCTTCTTGCTTACTTGTATGGAAGGATGAGGTTCTGTTCTGATCACAAACTCTGCTACCATGTTATTTTATCCACTACATGCTGTAGAAGAGCATCCAGCAATGTAACCTGTTTTATTTAGTTTCCCTTATCTTTGGTTCTATGAGGAACCAAACCAGGGAGTAAAAGTTCTGCACAGAACATTTTAAACTTAATGCACATAAGGGAAACTAAATGCTAAACTAAACACTCGTCTTTGTGTCCTGGTGTGTGTGCGCGAGAACAGAATCTTTAAGTAGCTTGCCTCTTTCAAAAGTTGCAAAATATACCAACACCTCTGAGGCTTCTGTGAAGTCATTAACATGTACATTAACAGAACATTTAAAGAGGATGCAAGAAGCACAGAGTGGACAGATACAAAGTTCAACGTGTCCTCATCCCAACTCAGCACATACTGCAGTTTGTCAGGACCCTTTGACGTCAGTTGTCCATACTTTGGATAGCCCTGCATGTCAAACACAGGGTGCTCCACTTTGGTTGCCGTTTGAGGTCCTGTTTAGACGGAGACGATCTGGACAGGAAACGCATAAGTGGCATTGCACTCTCACTTTTTATTATGCCTTTAGTTGAGTGTCTTTGGGTGAAAAGCTGCGTGCATACGGTGACGCAAAAGTGAAATTCGATTTAGTATACACACCAGGTGGCTAGGTGGTGCTGTGAACACAACACCACCAAGAGCTCGTGCATGTGTAGAGACTTCCCTCTACTTCTCTCCCTAGTAGCGGAGAAGCAGGACGCCGTACAGTGAGACAGGGATCTGCAGCCTCCACACAGGACACTTAAATGTCCCAATGATGGAAACAGTCCGACTTTGTTTGTTGTTGTTTGCCTGTACTGTACATGGATGTTACATAAACACGTACTAAACGAAAACCGGCATGAGCAGATCAGAGCACACTTTTGTGTTTTTACCCCTTTACACGGAAACACAACGGTGGAGCATTTTTAACAGAGATGGGAATTGTGGCTTCAACAAGTCATCTCCATGCCATGTGTTTGTTCTGCTCAGTCACTGAACCAGGTGCATTTACTAATTTGCACCTGTCCCAGGCTGTAGAGCTGTGCTGATTGCAGTCAGATGAGCCAATGGGCCCCTGGTTACAGACATGTAAGAAGCCCCCCATGATGTCTATGTAGGAACAAGACACCCACATTCAAAGGTCAACTTTTACTCATTTTGTAGTCATTTCGGGTCTCTGTGGTCATTGTGCACTTATCTTTAGACGGTTTTCTATGTGGTAATTTTACGTCCATTTTTAGTTGTTTTGTACATCTCTGTAATTGTTTTGCATCTATTTTGAGACATTTTATTTTTCTATGTTGTCGTTTTGTTTCTCTCAGTGGTCATTTTACAACTTTTTAAAATCATTTTGCGCGTCTTTGTCATCGTTTTTTATCTATATGTGGTCGTTTTGTGTATATTTTCAGTTATTTTGCATCTTTTTGTGGTGCTTTTGTATCCATTTTTAGACACTTTATGTTTCTATGTCATCATTTTGTTTCTGTCTGTGGTCATTTTACATCTATTTTAAATCATTTTGCGTGTCTTTGTCGGCATTTCTTGTCTCTTTGTGTGTCTTTTTTCAGTCATTTGACATCTCTATGTGGTTGTTTTGCATCCCTATAGTAATTTTTTTGACTCTTTGTGGTCACTAATGTTACTTTTGTGATCATTTAGCATCTCTTTGCAATCATTCTGTTTTTTTTTAAACAACATTTCTGAGTCAGGGCCCCTGAGCCTGTAGGCCTGTTCAGTAATCCATCCATGATAATAAAAGATTTTGAAAAGCAAAGACAACATCAGATCAGAAATCTCGTCTTGTTGAGTTGCTGCTCTCGTTCTGTGGAACAGAGGAGCTGTTGTCTAAGTGAGAGGGTTTGGTGTCGACAGTTAATGGAAATTATATTTACAGATTTAAACGGGACAGATTATTTTCTTCTCTAAACTCTAAAACTAAACTGATCTTTCATGGTCCTGCCGACATGTCTGAAATTGAGCTGGGTTCAACAGTCACACACTCACAAATGTCTCAAACTTCCAGCTGATTTTTCATGATTAGGGGTTGTTACGTAAGAACAGGGGTCCGTTTCACAAAGCAGGTTCAACAAACTCTGAGTCTAACCCTGAACTGTGAGTTGATCTACTCTGAGATAGGAAACTCTGAGTTTTCAGTTCCAGAACAGCAGATTTGCGTTACTTTGTACAACTCGGAGTAGTTTGACCTGGACTTAAGCGCGTGCACCACAAGTATAAAAAGACAGCATCAATGGAGCCCTGATTCGACGAGTCACCATGGCAACGGGGAAGAGGAGTGCTACGCTACCAATGGAATTGGAAATATGAATGCCCTCATACGGGAGTTTGAGCAGGTTTTTCGCCGTAAGTGTAACATCGCTGCAGCAGCTAAAGAGAGGGAGACGGCGTGGGAGAACATTGCTGCTCGGGTCAGTGCGTTAGTTTAAATGTAGTCCTGTTGCAATCACAATATCACAGGGGGAACTGCTTGAGTGGTAGTCTATTAGTTTATTTCATTTAGGTGCATTCCCACGGGGGAGAAGCGCACTTGGCAGCAGCTTAAGATGAAACATAAAAACATTGTTCAAACAGCTAAAACATCGGCACAATCTCATGGTGACGCCTCATTTTGAGCATGTTTTACATTATAAAGTAAATATTACCGTAAGTGGCTGTTTTATATGTTGTATAAAAAACTCCCGTTTGCAAAAGTGCAGAGTTTAAGTTACCTCTCTTTGTGAAACAGGCTAGAGTTACCCCTCTCTCTCTGAGTTGCCTCCCTTTGTGAAATGGAAAACTCAGAGTTTCCCTCATTTCAGGGTTAACAGACTCAGAGTTTTCACTAAACCTGCTTTGTGAAACGGACCCCTGGACTCCACTACAGTATTACCACTGATATGGACAGCAGCTGAGGGGAAGGGACGGATAACACGACTCTATCAGTCTGGAGCAAAACCCTGTTTCATCCTCATGAAGCTCTGAGGGCAAACTGTTGCGATATCAAAGCAGCAGACACATCAAGACATTTCAGTGCCTGATAACTGACTCACAGGGGACAAAATTTGTGTTTTCAAAGCTAAACCAACTCTTTTTAACTCTTCTCTGTCACAGCTAGTTCTTTGATTAACCTGGACTGTATTTACAGTTACATCTGGAAACATTAAAGTCCATAAATCTGCTTCATATTTCACCAGGCGTGTTTGCATCATTGGTGAGACACCTGCTGTCTCCTGACAGGTTGTGGAACCACAGGGTGAATAAAAACAGTGGATTCAGAAAAAGAAGGGCACTGTTTTGGGCACATAGAGACAAACAGTGACAGACAACCAATCACACTCATATTTACACTAACAGGCAATTTAAGACTCATCAATTAACATGTGCATGTCTTTGGACTGTGGGAGAAAGCCGGAGAACCCTGTGGGAACCCATGCAGACACAAGGAGAACATGCAAACTCCACACAGATGGGCCCAGCTGGGATTCGAGCCAGGAAAACCTCTTGCAGTGAGGCGACAGTGCTAACCACCACACCACCGTGCCGTCCAACTTTATTCATCCCCAGGGGGTAATTAAAGGAAAGGCACATAGGGCAGACATTGCACAACGACAAAAGAAAGAAAAGAGTGATGATGGATAATGATGGACTATCAAAACAGTTGGTGTTTGATTTAATAGTTGACCGCTTAACGATGAATGTATTTATTTATCTAATCTGTTTTTCAGTTGTGTTGTTGGACTGTCTTACCCATGTGTCATCCAGTTTGGGGGAAGGGGATTTTCAAAGACTGAAGGGCAAATGAAAAACTAATGAAATGTCTTGATCCACCTGGATAAGATGTTTTAAATGATTCATGTCTAGAACTACAGATGGATATAGGCACTGATGATTTGTTGACATTTTCAATCTAACCTCCAGTGTTGGAAAAATATAAAAATCGATTAAAAGCTTCAATAACCAACTTTAAACTGTTACCTTGAGAGCCACTTATGAGGACCAGAGGTTTCCTTTGTCCCTTCTGACACTCACATGATCAATGGTAGAAAGTATTCAACTGTTTACAAATTACACAGATGGCTCATTCGCACAAATTGCGTATTTGCACGGATTGGTTATTGCTCAGATCGCTCACCTGCACACAAAGCTGACATTGTTTACTTGTATTCATGACCTGGGGTCCGTTTCACAAAGCAGGTTCACCAAACTCTGAGTCTAACCCTGAACTCTAAGTTGATCTACTCTGAGATAGGAAACTCTGAGTTTTCGGTTCCAGAACAGCTGATTTGCGTTAGGTTGATCAACTCAGAGTAGTTTGACCTGGAGTTAAGCACGTGCACCACAAGTAAAAAAAGACAGCATCAATGGAGCCCTGATTCGACGAGTCACCATGGCAACGGGGAAGCGGAGGGCTACGCTACAACTGCTACTGTAAATATTAATGCGCTCATACGGTGAGTTTGAACAGGTTTTTCGCCGAAAGTGTAACACCACTGCAGCAGCAAAAGAGAGGGAGACGGTGCGGGAGGACATTGCTGCTCAGGTCAGTGCGTAAGTTTAAATGTAGTCCTGTTTCTATCACAGGGGAAACTGCTTGAGTGGTAGTCTATTAATTTATTTAATTTAAGTGCAACCTCGCAGGGGAGAAGCGCACTTGGCAGCAGCTTAAGATGAAACATAAAAACATTGTTCAAACAGGTAAAACATCGGCACAATCTCATGGTGACACCTCATTTTGAGCATGTTTTACATGATAAAGTAAATATTACCGTAAGTGGCTGTTTTATATGTTGTATAAAAAACTTCCGTTTGTAAAAAACGCAGCGCAACACACAATATCTGCTGGGATGTGAGAGCATGACTTTGGTTGTTAATGTTGGAAATGTAAGGACGATGAGGTTGTGTATGTAAATAATGGACTGTGACGTGAAACGGTGTTGTGCCGTATTCAGCACCCCTCCCGTGAAATGCACCCCTCGCATTATAGGTGATATTCTGGATCAGAAGGCTGTATAGGAGTAGTTTATATACCGGTAACCCAATTAAAAGCACACATTTTTGAACCTATGAATTGCAAGAAAAGCTGGGATTATATTTAGGAAATGCTGAGTCAAATACATTCAACTTGCTCAAAAGATCCATTTCATTCATTTTGTAATTATGGCTGCACTATATTAAGGACGTCTATGCGCGGTCTGATAATCATCTCCTGACGAATATTTTATTATCTGTGCAGTAATGCTGCACCTTCATCCACGGGATCATTATCAAAAGGACATGCCATGGTAGTGAAATAGTCACCACCTAATAGAACTTCTAATGTAGGCCTACTGACTGATTTTTATACGTTGTATAAAAAAACTCCCTTTTGCAAAAAAACGCAGCGCGACATGCAATATCTGCTGTGACATGAAACGGTTCCGCTCAAAAAGAGAATTGCTTGGAAATGCAAGCACATCTATAATCAATAGTTTGATAATCATCTCCCGACGAATATTTAATTCTCTGTGCAGTAATGCTGCACCTTCATCCACAGGATCATTATCAAAAGGAAATGCCATGGTAGTGAAATAGTCGCCACCTAATATAACTTCTACTGACTGATTTTTGCAAAGATTTTCTAAAAAAACAGACGATAGAACTATACTACGCCAAAACTCGCCTGCTGACTGAATGAATGAGGAAATCAAATGCCGTGTTCGGCTGAAAGAGGGCGGAGACAGAGAGAAACTCCAGGTTTTCTGAAACTAACCTGGGGCCTGTTTCACAAAGCAGGTTTAGTGAAAACTCTGAGTCTGTTAACCCTGAAATGAGGGAAACTCTGAGTTTTCCGTTTCACAAAGGGAGGTAACTCAAACCAGAGACAGAGGAGTAACTCTAGCCTGTTTCACAAAGAGAGGTAACTTAACCTCTCGGTCAGTTACCATGGTAACATGCTCTCTGAAACTAACCTGGTCAGGACCAGGTTTTTCTCAGAAAACCTTGAGTTTCTCTCTGTCTCCGCCCTCTTTCAGCCACACACGGTGTTTGATTTCCTCATTCATTCAGTCAGCGGGCGAGTTTTAGCGTAGTATAGTTCCGTCTGTTTTTTCAGAAAATCATTGCAAAAATCAGACATTAGAAGTTATATTAGGTGGTGACTATTTCCACTACCATGGCGTGTCCTTTTGATAACGATCCCGTGGATGAAGGTGCAGAATTAGTGCGAAGAGAATTAAATATTCGTCGGGAGATGATTATCAGACCGCGCATAGACGTCCTTAATATACTGCAGCCATAATTACAAAATTAACGAAATGGATCTTTTGAGCAAGTTGAATGTATTTGACTTATTCATTCATTCATTCATTCATCTTCAACCGCTTATCCCGGGGTCGGGGTCGCGGGGGTGCTGGAGCCGATATAATCCCAGCTTTTCTTGCAATTCATAGGTTCAAAAGTGTGTGCTTTTAGTTGGGTTACCGGTATATAAACTACTCCTATATAGCCTTCTGATCCAGAATATCACCTATAATGCGAGGGGGCTGAATACGCACAACACCGTTTCATGTCACTGTCCATCTCACCCCTCCTTACATTTCCAACATTAACAACCAGTAATGCTCTCATATCACAGCAGATATTGTGTGTTGCGCTGCGGTTTTTTTTGCAAATGGGAGTTTTTTATACAACATTTATATGTTGTATAAAAAACAGCCACTTACGGTAATATTTACTTTACCATGTAAAACATGCTCAAAATGAGGCGTCACCATGAGATTGTGCCGATGTTTTACCTGTTTGAATAATGTTTTTATGTTTCATCTTAAGCTGCTGCCAAGTGCGCTTCTCCCCCGCGGGGTTGCACTTAAATGAAATAAATTAATAGACTACCACTAAAGCAGTTTCCCCTGTGATATTACTGTGATTGCAACAGGACTAAATTTAAACTTATGCACGGACCCGAGCCGCAATGTCCTCCCGCACCGTCTCCCTCTCTCTGCTCAAACTCCCGTATGAGCGCATTAATATTTCCATTTCCAGTTGTAGCATAGCGCTCCGCTTCCCCGTTGCCATGGTGGCTCGTCGAATCAGGGCTCCATTGATGCTGTCTTTTTTTACTTGTGGTGCACGGGCTTAACTCCAGGTCAAACTACTCTGAGTTGATCAACCTAACGCAAATCTGCTGTTCTGGAACCGAAAACTCAGAGTTTCCTATCTCAGAGTAGATCAACTCAGAGTTCAGGGTTAGACTCAGAGTTTTTTTAACCTGCTTTGTGAAACGGACCCCTGGCCCCGACCAGGTTAGTTTCAGAGAGCATGTTACCATGGTAACTGACCGAGAGGTTTAGTTACCTCTCTCCGTGAAACAGGCTAGAGTTACCCCTCTTTCTCTGGTTTGAGTTACCTCCCTTTGTGAAACAGAAAACTCAGAGTTTCCCTCATTTCAGGGTTAACAGACTCAGAGTTTTCACTAAACCTGCTTTGTGAAACGGACCCCTGGATGCTGAAGAACCTCCTACTGAACCGCTCTGTAAACTCCTGTTGTTGTTTTCCATCAGTGTTTGTATTTGTGTATGAAAACTGTAATGGTTAATGGCACATTGTAATTGTTATTGATGTGTTTAGCTTTGGTGTTTTTTCATATAGTGTGTACTGAAGACTTCATCTTTAGCAATATGCTCCTCTGTCTGAGATTTTCTGAAGCAGCAGACACTCTCCCAAGATGTTAAAATTAAACCTCTGCTTTGTAAGTTATTTTTACTCTAAAATATCCCCTCTGAGTTCTCACTGAATTATAGCATCTCATTGTCCAACATTTTGATAACTCCCTGTCCCCTAATCATCGATATTAAATGAGAACCCGACATTTGAAGATGAATTTTCTCAATAATGTCTCCCGAAATGTGCCATATATTTCTATTTGAGCTGCAGTGTTGTTTTGGCTGATTAAAAATACTTCTCCTCTAAAACTGTTGATTCGCATAAAGAGAAACTAAGATGTGATGTCAACTCCTTCACATCATGATTGACACCAAAGAGAAACAATTCTGGAGTAAATGAGCTTCAAAAGCACCTTCACTTCAACAGCAACTGCACTGAAAGAAAGTCACTTCTCACCAGCAGCAATTAAAGATGTTTTCCAAGAGAATGTGCTGACACATCCTGGGCTGACGGGTGTCAGTTTGGGTAAAAGAGTAAGTCTCCTCCTCTCTATTCGGGGCGATGGTAATGGGGATAAGCATGTGCTCCATCTCGGCACAAAAATGAGGCTAAGCTCCAACTGTTTTAGAGACGAAGGCTTTGTTGTGTTGGTGCGGAGCTGCAGGTGAAGCTGCTGCAGGGTCTTGACAAGCTTATACTCCTCTGTTTCCATTAGCTCTCCATCAGCATTCACCATCCACAGGAAACTTACCGTGATAACTCTGCTGTCAGTCTCTAATTGGCTACGAAGATTCAGATTGGTTCACACCCCAACCAGCCCCTGATGTCAAGAGAAACGCCTGATTGGATAGGTTGGACAGAATAACGTATAGAAAGGAAGACAGGTAAATAGCTATGCTGATGAGAAAATGGCATCAACCCTTTTTGGATGCAGAAACAAGACAAAAACACTCAAAGTCTCTGTATTAACCTGTCAAAGAACCTCAATGAGATTCTATGGTGTTAAACTAAAGACAGGAGCATGTGAGATCAATTCTGGACAAAAGACAGTGAGATTAAGGAAGAAAGAGGAAGCAGCAGGAACAATGAGCTGCAGGACAGAATGAAAAGTACAAGAGTGTCCGTGTCTCTGTATTAAGAACCTGCAGAGGAAATCCAAATGATCAAGTTCAGGGGGAAGTGAATGAACTCTCCACTTCATTTATTTCTGTTTTACATGAGCTACAGAACTGTGACTGGAGGGTATTCTTCTGACCTGAATTTCACCTGTTCATATCTGCAGTAGCAAGGCAGCAGAGTCTGCGGAACCTGTGTCCATATGCATCTACTCTGCATTAACCCATGTTGACAGCTTCTGCTGCACTTTTACGGTCATATTTATTGTTATTTGCTTTGCATTCTTTTGTGTTGGTGGGTTGGGTCAGCTAACCTGACTCTGCCAGATGGATTGATTGTCATTTGCTCAGCATATCCATCCGGGAACTCTCGTTTGGAGATCTTTTGGGAAGAGGCGGAAATACTGGTTGCTGGATATACCATCACCAACGTACGTCCAAATCAATCAATAAGATTAAGGAAGCATAAGACATATTAATAGCGTTGAGGCAAAGATCAGAAAGTAAACAACATGTCAGTAAAGGGTATTTGCCATTTGTGTAAAGAGAATTTATGGATAAAAGGCCCAATTACAGGTGCCTGGTCCATATTTCAACAGAAGGATCCAAGAGAAAACAGTGTTAGCGAGCGGCTTGCTCTATAGTTGCTCTCATCACATCCGTGGAAGCCGCCATGTTGTTTACACTGAACAGTCTCTTTGCGTTTCCACACACTTAAATCCACCTCAAAATCAACGCTGATTGGTTCGGTCGCTTGAAAAACTTCTACAAATTTTCTTTTTTTTACTGGACTGAACTGAGAGTAAAATACAATGGAGCTCAGAGATCAAGATGTTCTCAAAAGGCTATAGGTCAGCTTTGGTTGTTTTAAATGTGATATATATATATATATATATATATATATATATATATATATAGTTTTAAGTTTGACTTGACTCACCTCAGTGTATATCCACCAAGTGACCTTACTGATCATTTGGATCATCATCTCTCTGAAACAGAACAAAAACCACATTATAGAGCTTGTGCACTGCATTCGCTTCAGCTTGCTGTACTTAATAAACTCAGTGTGTAACTTCGCTGTATGCTTTCAGGAAAATTACCTTGTTTGTTTTTCACTTACAGGCCGACAGGACAGATGAAGGTGAAGAGCCGTCCTGCAGGAGAGAAAACGGCCTCTTTGTGTTGTTTCAGCTCCTGCTGGGTGCCAATACAGATCAATAAAGCTCATTGAATACTGAATGCCTCTTTGGGAAACTGAAACAAGAGGAAGATGTTTCTAAAAACAAAGAGAGACAGACAGGAAGCCCAGCGAGAGTATCCCAGACGGCTGTTTATTATTCTGACACTACAGTTTAGGTGTGCAACTGTTAAACAATACATGAGTCAGCGTGGGATTTCAGTGGTGCCCTACCATCGCTTTAACCAAACAGTAGAAATTGAGAACATTCCAGTAGAAAAAAGAGAGAAGCTTCATCTTTATTAAAACCATCCACACATTTAAGGGTGGATCTGAGCTTAAGCTGCGACTGATGGGAAATGAATCCTGGTGAGAAAACTCTGCAGGTTGCGTTGTTTTTTCTGAGATAAGTCAAGCAATATAAAATTCACTATCACTATCCGGGAAATGACTTCTATTTGTTTTAGTGTCATCTTCAATGCAATATGTTGAATTGAATCAAGCTCAAGGATGATTGAATAAATGAGGCCCCTCGGTCGTACCCACCCGTCCCCAGGGAGGTGGATTTGTGGTGTCAGTTGGTCGGCACAACGCAGACAAACCGCACGTCTTCAGCATGCTGAGGAGAGCGCGATGCAGCTCAAAGACAGGGGAGAGGACGGAGAGAAAAGGAGGATAAGAGGAGAGGAAGGTGGAGAGGAGGAGAGGAGCGCCCTCAAGGAGAGGTGTTTGTCAGAGAGATGGGATAAAAGAGGACCTCCTTCCAGTGTCAAGACAGAGAGCGACAAAGGAAGGAAAGGAAAGTAGATAAAGAGTCAAGAAACAAAAGGAGACACCAACAACAAAAAAGCATCTCCAGTAAAACCCTGGGAGAGTGAGGTTGTACATTCAAGTGGCAAAAAGTCCTGCACTCAAAGGTGTGTGTGTGTGTGTGTGTGTGTGTGTGTGTGTGTGTGTGTGTGTGTGTGTGTGTGTGTGTGTGTGTGTGTGTGTGTGTGTGTGTGTGTGTGTGTGTGTGTGTGTGTGTGTGTGTGTGTGTGTGTGTGTGTGAGTGTTTGTGTTGTCTCTTCACAAACTCTGTTTCAGTTTGCTGACAGGAAAACTCTCAAACTGCAGAAACGCGGTTGAAGCCATCATCCTGCCTTAACCACTGTGGGAGCAATGATAGAATCATGTATTTAAATTTAAAAATGTTCATATTTTAAAGCAACTCTTACTCAGCACTAAAAGTTTTTCAGAGCGCCGTCTCTTCTTCCTGCCCAACGTATAAAATGACTCCAACTGTCACAGTATTGCAGACGTGTGCGTATACCACTGTGGTCTATATAGACGTTTACTGTGGTTCATTATAATAAATCAATAAATTCAAACATTTAAAAATCTATTATAATTTGATTCATAACATTAGAGATTAAATAATGCATTATAAAACGATGTATTCTGTCTTTTTCTTGTTATACTATTTATTATTTAATTTACAACAGAGGCCAGCTGCTATGTGTTGGCAGAATTCTGGCCAACCAGAGCTCCAGCTGCTCCGTGAGTTACACATCTTTAAAGAGGCCCTATTATGCTACTTTTCAGGGTCATATTTGTATTTCTCAGGTCAACTATAATAGGTTTACATGCTTTGATCTTTCAAAAACAGATTATATTTCTCATATTGTCCATTGCTACAGCACCCATGCAGCACCTCTGTGTGGCAGGCTCTGTCTGAGCTTCTGGCCCCCAAAAAAGCCCAGTGTGCTGATTGGTCGGCTGGTCTGCTCGTCTGTGATTGGTCAACTATTTATGCCGGGTGCCGGTAAATGTTATGCCGCTTACGATAACCGGAATCAGTTACCTCAGCAGCTGAAAACACAGTCTACATGGATGCTAGCCACATTAGCTGTGCAACATGCTAAAGTTAGCTTTAACAGGTTAGCTTTAACAGGTTAACTTCCGAAATAAACACCAAAACAGCGTAAAAATAGCCGAACTTAGAGTTTACAGTTTGAGCCTGTGTGAAACAGCATGACACTAAGGAAGTCAGGATTCTTCAACGGGGACAAATCCCGGAAATTCTGAGAAATCTCTGATTGCGACTGACACCCCAGCGTTTGGAGCTGAGCACAGCCAACCCAGACGGTCGGCAGGGCTCACGTCTAATTGCAAGGACTTCATTATTGGACACTTTGGTATTATTAAACGTGACTATAAAACATAACTACATTCATAAGTCAGAAAAGACGGAAAAGCATAATAGGTCCTCTTTAAATTAAAGCAAAAACAAACGGTACGTTAAAGCAGGAAATCAACTGTCTGATGTGTTTTGATTGGCTGTAAATAGAATAACAAAAAGTAACACTGAACACCTATTTTAAATTAATTTTAGTATTCAATTATTCATTTATTATTTGAATAAAAAATTATATATTTACTAATTGGCAGATTGAATTATGTAAACATATTATTTAGAGTTTTTATTGACTACTTAAATGCAATTTTAATGAATTGATTCAGCTTTTTAAAATTGGTTAATCTATTAAGTGATTATAAAGCAGTTTTCACTTCACTGCACGGTAACTCACTGCCTCCAGTCGTTTCAATAAGGGCAGGCAGCAGAGGGGAAGCTGGTTTTGACCACGACGGCAGGAGTAAGAAGCGGCTGTCACTCACACAAATGCAGACCCCTCCGAGTTCACCATGCTGAACAGTTGAGCTCAAGAAAACTTGTATGACTTCATCTGTCACAGATTTGTAAATGTATGAAGAAATTTGACTTAAATGTGTCTAAGTGACTTTTTTCCACAAAACCAAAATTTGACTTTAAAACAGCAGTCACATATAATATTCATAAACCTTTGTTAGATATGGTAATATACTTATACTTATAAAAAATAGATATATCTCTTGCTGCTCTGAGGTAACAACTGGAGAATCTGTTGCATGCAGACGTTATGGGGAAAACTGTGTCCAGCTGAAGTGTGTAGTGTGACAATTTAGAATTTACATTCTGGTTTGGGGGACGTCCTATCAAGGCGATGATAAAACTAATTTGCTTCTTCAAGTCTTAAAACGTTTTAGAAGTGCAGAACAGGGAGAATAAATGTTTGTTTATACAGTTTATATGATTGGATTATGGCTTTTGTTTATGTTCGGGGTGATTTTCAGCATGAATCAAAGTGAACATCAGCAGAGATCTTAACAGGGAAAATCCATCATTACTCTTAAATTCAGACAGATACAACTCATCTGTGATGTTTTGGTGCATTCTGGGAGTTGTTAATATTTGCTGCACCCAATATTCCTCCTTCTCTGTCAGTAAGTGATTTCCTGTTTTTTCCCAAAAAGCTTTTAACGTCTCCCATAGAAGAGTCTCTGGTGCCAAATCAGAGAGAGCCTCAGTGAGTCGTGCCCAGTTGGTCAAACTACAAAAACACTTTACCTCACACACACACACAAACACACACACACACACACGCTGCCATCTGCAGATTCATAAATACACAAGCTGTGACTGCATTGTGTTATGGTTTGTTTTCCGTTTCTGCGGCTGGACATACGATAAGATTTGTCCCTCTATGACTGCTGGTGGCCAAAAACCTGATGTTAGATTGGAAGAATTTCCTTGTCAAACTGTACGGGGAATACCATTTAGTGTCAGTTTTAGTAAGTGGATTATGCTGGATTTTTCTTTCAAACTCAATTTAGAAATTGAGACCTGGATAAAAGTCAAAGCTTGTGTGGAGAGTGGAGAAAGACGACTAAAACAAGTCCGTGAGTAGAGGTCAAAAGAGGTTTGTACAAGCAGTTTATGAAGACCCATATTTATGTTTCTTGTGGCGGTGCCCTCTGGTGGCCGTCATAGACATGCCGGGAGCAAAAGAGGAAGTCAGGTGACTTGGGATAAAGATCGGAAAAGTCCACGTAGGGAGGAAAGCGGGGTCAAACAAACAGGACTTTCACCCAGGAGGCCACTGTTCATGTCCTGTGGATTACCAAAAGTCAACGTTGCCTTTACGTAAAAAATAAAAAAATCGAATGAGTAGTTTTGATGCCGAAACCTCAACAAGCGGCAAAGGTTTCACAACGTTAACCACACCTCATATTAGTGTGGATGTATGTGTTGGAGGATTGAGTAGATCCTATCCGACTCAAAACCGAAGGCAATTTTGTAATTTGTTTTGGAGCTATCCTGTCAATAACAAACAAAAAAATAAATAATAAATCCTAACTGCACAAACAAACAAATCCTCAATCCTTCGTATAGATATATTTGTGATAATGACCCATAATACTGGCTTGCCTATTGACACTATATACTATGGGACAGTTAAAGTCCATCAGTCTCTTAACAGCTGTAAGAGGAGAAATGTTGCATAGCTTTGCATAAAATTTGATTATGTCAGTGAGTTAAGAGAAATTAAGCATTTGCTGCTCTACAGGTACAGTGGTAGCCATCATGGAAAACTCCTCTCATAGATTAATTTCTGGGTTCACACTATAAAAGGAGGCCAGATTGCCTGAGACTGCTGCTGAGGTGTCCCTGAGCAAGGCACTTACCCCTGCTTCTTGCAGGGGATCCGCTCAGTGGCCGACAGCAGAGAAACAAGCAGAAGCTCCCTGTGGTGACAGAGAGAGAGAAGCAGGTTGGTACAGAAAAAAGGCCCAGGAAAGAACCATTTGAATGAAGGAAGCCATTAAAACGGTATTCTTTCAAAAAAATGTTCCAAAGCAAAAACCTGATTAGCATAGTGTGATAGAAATCTCATTTCTGAACTCTGAAGTATTCAACTCGCATGATTTCATGCCATTTAGCATTACAAAGTTTTCTATCCTCATTTTTCCATTTTTTTTGACAGCAGAGAGACAAATCTGAACGAGTCCATCATGATGAACTTCTACACAAGAAGGAAAAGACATATTTAAATTCAGTGCAGTCGGTATGGTTTGTTGGGAAGTTTTGAGAGGCAGAAAACTGGAAATGCAACCCAGTCGCTGGAATATGTTTCTACACAGAAAAATAGATGACATGCACCGGGCTTTCAATCGACTCCAATATAAAACCATACGTGCCAGCATTACACATTCAAAGTACTCTGGAAGAAAGGTGATATGAACGGTTGGGTCAAATACACACACCAGACGTGTTTTTTTGTCCTTTTTTGTGTCCCATCGCCTCGAAGTGAGGCAATTTAGAACAGTAAATATTTTTGCACATTGCAAGTCCTCTGCAGGAGAATACTTAGCATAAATCATTTATTATATATATTATTTATTCAAGCATATCTGTGTCTGAAGACTTCCTGGATCGGTTAGATTAACATCCCTGGCATCTGAATTGTCATGCAGGACATCCCAGATGCTGTGAAAGTTGTTAAAGAGGGCAAATACATTCTGATATGTTTCATTCTATCAGCTCATTTTAAGTGTTGACACAATCTACCAATGTTCTTTCCTGACACCCTTGGGCCACTATGAGTACTCTGATCCTGGCATTAGACTCAGAGGTATGCAGAGTAGATTATTTCTTTCATATTTTGTGTTTCCCGTGTGTTATTACGAATCCCAATACTCATCTTGGTGAGGCCCATCTCGAGTGGTTAGGCTGAGGACAGCCAACATGGACAACTGGCCAATCCTAGCACTCAGGGCACTCACTACTTAGGTCCTTCTCTAGAAAGTTACAAACATGGCTTACAAGTAGGGATGTCCGATAATATTGGCCCACCGATATTATCGGCCGATATTGAGTTAAAAATGTAATATCGGGAATTATCGGTATCGGGTTTTTACAACCGATGTTAGTTCTGTAGGCTTCAGCATTTCCGAGTGTACCTGAATGCAACACGGGCCGTAGGCTTCAGCATTTCCGAGTGTACCTGAATGCAACACGGGCCGTTTACAGGCGCGTGCTTGATGACGTATAACAACAACACGCTTCACTCGTAGGTTGCTAACCGTGGCTAACAAGCTTCAGCTCTCCCGGTGCATGAGATGTCCGTGGTTTGGAAGTATTTCCAAGTGTCACCTATTAACAGTAAGTTAGTTATGAGAGGAGGAAACAAGGCGTCTTCCTTTAATACATCACATTTGATCACCCAGCTCAAGAAGAACCATGCGGAGTTAAACGCTACATCTGTGCAGCAAAGTGATGAAAAGAAGCAACAGCCGACACCGAGAAACAGACTTTTTCTATCGTTCAGGATGCCGGATTCACCAAACGTGTGGAGTTCCTGGAGCCCCGTTATGTCTGTTTAACGCCCAGTCACAAGTATTTCTCAGACCAGTGCTGACCTGAACTTTACAGCGTTGTTTACCGTCACGTCGAGAAGGTAATTTCTGGTGCTGTATCCATTAGATCCAATACAGGTTAGCATGTTGAGCTTGACTGCTAATTTATTGATTGTATTATTTGCCAAGCTCCGGCTCAGTCGTTACTCAGTCTGGAAAAAGAAAACTAAGTTTGTTTACTACTCTGGACTGAAGATATGCATCTTCCTTGTTGTGATGTTGTCTGTAGTGTTGTTTGAGGCAAAATATTCTCTCTAAAAACACAAACAATTAAATGAATGGCACTTTTTTCAATAACTTATTTTGTACAGACTGTGTTTACATTTGAAAAGCCGTGTTGCATTTATGTTTGCATCCAGTGGGGCATCACAATACAATTAGGCATAATGTGTTAATTCCATAATAGGTGATATGTGATGAATTTTGGTGTAAAAAGGCTGCATATATCGGTACCAGGTGATATCGGTATCGGAAATTAAGGGTTGGACAATATCGGATATCGGATATCGGCAGAAAAGCCAATATCGAGCATCCCTACTTACAAGCAATAGTTGGAGGTGTGTCAATAACCACTATGTGCTGCTGAACGGTCCTGTTGCTCACATTTGTCTCTGCTTAGGTCTTTTGTTGCACAAAACTGCTCTGTATGTTTATTTTGATTTGTTGAACCGTCACCGACATTTATTCTTGCTATTGTTGTGTTTTCCATTTACTGTAACTGATATGTTTCACATTAAGACGTTTGTTTTAAGCCTGCATCTAGATTTTAGGCTGCCAGTCATCTGTTAGATGAACACTGTATATTTACAGTAGTGTTTATTAATATGCACTGTCCCTGAGGAAAAAAATAGATCATATATGCTACACGGGAAGGTAGAAAAGTTGTGGGATTCATAATCTCTGCATGAAGACTTGGTTAGCAGAAGGTTTCTTTTTGTACTATGGACCAATAACGTCTGAGCATGCTTCAGCTATCTTCAGCTCAATTTGGACGTCTCAAGTTGCTAATCGGACCGCAAACAAGAATAACCTTGGAAGAGGTTCACCTGGATATCTCCTGGCTACAGCGTAATATGAGCCGTTGAGGCTGAATTGCACGTCATTTTCCCCAAATTTCTGTTTTCTGTTGAATACAGGTGTGAAAATAGCCCAACCAGCTGTTAATTTATCCGAAAGCTAACAACCCCCTAACGCGGCCACCTGACCTGAACTCACATGAGCCAGTTTCCTGCCCCCCCCCCTCCATCAGCTCACACTCTAGATATTAAGCAAGAATGAATCAAATCATTTAAAACTATTTCAATTCTCCATGATGATCACCATACATCTATGTTCTGCCTTATTATTATTATTCTGCCTTATTAAATATGATCCTGAATGTGTGTGTGTGTGTGTGTTTCAGTATGTGATGCACTTTAGGTTAAGGGGTGGGGGGGGGGGGGGGGGTCAGGGATCAGCGTTCGAATCTCACAAGTCCTAAAAAACCGAATGTTCTGCATTCGGTGACGCCGCCACACTTTGTGTGTGTGTGTTTGTGTGTGTGAAGAGCTTTTTCACACACACACAAAAACACACATATATCTATCTTTATATATCTATAAGTACGCACTCTGGAGCATAAAACTACTCCTTTGCATGCAGATTTAGAAAACTGATATAAAAAGTACAGTATTCCATTTTTTTATTACTTGAGCTTTTTGCGTTGAAGCTGCAGCCTTCGGAGCGGCGCTCGCTGGTTAAGACTGCCGTGTGTGGTGCTGGGCTTTGGGATTACATGTCACTGTGCTGAGTGGACTATGTGAACTAAATTCTGTGTTATTTCCCCCAGCCTGCTGTTGTCCCGGTTTTACCCAAAGTGCATTCTGCCATCCCTGATACATGCAGAGGAATTGAACAAAAAACAAAACAAAAACATCCTTCATTCACCCACAGGACAACAAAGGTCATCTGAATATTCTAGCGGTGTACCCAAGCGATGCATAGACACAAATAGGATTCTAACAAAATAATCATTTAAGGGTTTACCCGACATCAAACTGAGGCCAAGGATATTTCCATAATCAAAAATAGAAATCATTATAAGAAGCACAATTGCTAAGTAATATATAAAAACATACCAGATAATTCACTTCATCACATTTGGGAATTCGTGTTCTTGGAGGGCGAGATTTCTATTTCATCTCACAGGCAAAGAAAAAAAAAACCTCCATCCCTTTCGAGTTCTATATTAATAAATAATCCATGCACAATCCTTTTGCCAGTAAACCCTTTTGTTCAATGTTTATAGTGCTACCAGTATGCAAACCCTGAATGTCCACATTGTAAATCATCAATGAAAAATACTCATATGTACAGTGTAGCTCAATAAAATGTCAGTTCTCTTTAAATTCAATTTGCATGCAGTCAACTGCATAATATACAGGCAATAAGTACGTTCATTAGTTGTTTCTTTGGCAGGCCAGAATCCAGCTGGACATGCATAGAGAGGTATGTACAATCACAAAAAGGGGATCCAGGCCAGCGTGGAGTCTGGACCCACATGAGCTGGAGATAGAAGTCAGTGTGCAAATGTTAAAGAAGCCAGTTTTGGGTTTTTTATCTGGGAGGATTAAGACCAGTGGTGTTCCTGGAGCCGACGGAGCTGGATGCTCAAAAAAAGAGCATAACCTTGAACTGATAAAGGTGATCATGGTAGAACAATGTGTCATGTGATCACTGTGTTCCATTCTCTACACCACTGGTTGAGCTCTCTTCAGAGCCCCTCGTCCTTCTCTGAGTCTGGAGAAACGGGCCTAGAAACTGTGAAAATGTCCTGACGTTGTATTTTGGTTTTGGGTGTGGTGGCGACAGACAGCGCCCCCACGGAGGGGCGCTTCTTTTCCGATAGCAGTTGGATAATTTCTGCTACCTGACTCTCCAGGGCGCCCAGACGGCCCCCCAGAGTCTGTATGTCCCCCCGGAGCTCCAGCCGGGTCTCGTGCAGCGCGGCATGCAGGGCCTGCTCTGGGATGGGGCAGAAAGGGTGAGGGGACCCGGTTCCTCCGGGGAGAGGGCTGTGGAGGAGGGGGGTGACCGCAGCAGGGGTGCGCGCCTCCCCCGCCCGGTCGATCCGCAGCTCACTCTTGGTGATGCCGCTGTCACAGGAGTCTGTCTTGCGGAGGGGATTGTTGCAGGACACCCCGACCTCCTGTATATCCCCACCCCCTCCTGCGTCCTGACCTTTTCCCTCCTGAGAGAGCATCTCTACGGAAACAGCCTTGACATTGTTGTTCAGCCCCTCCTTCCTAGCCTCCACTGGAGCCATGTTGTTTTTCAGACGCATCCAGCCGGTGGCCTTGACGGGTGGCTTCACCAGCGCGGGGCTGGTGCTGACTTTGAGCCTGACAGTCTGCTCACCTCCACCTCCAGCAGAACTGGGCTGCAGCTCCATGATATCACAGTTATTCTGCTTGGCGGGAGGCTCGCCAGGATGGCTGTACGCCAGCGAGCTCTGCATGGGTGTGACCTGAGACACGGTCAGCACGCTGCTGCTGGGCGGAGCCCCGTTCTGCATAGAGGAGTGGGGGCGCTGCAGGCTGAGCGGCAGGGAGTGCTGCAGGCTTGAGTGGCCCAGCTGCAGGCTTTGGGGGTGCAGGTGCGGGTGGTGCTCCACCTGCAGCTGGTTCTTCTCCAGGTCCAGCTGCGAGGCGGCTGCAGCTCCCTGGTTGCGGAGCTCCTTCTGCTGCTTGAACTTCTGGAAGAGCTTCCGGACGGGATGGTCCTGCGGGATGGTGAGCTGCACCTCGTTCTTTGCTCGCTGCCTCTCCTCTTCCTCCTTCTTCACCTCACTGATCTTGCGAAAAATGATCTGCAGGGGAAACATAGGGAAAAGAACAACACGGTGCTTATCAGAACACTTTATATGAATACTATGAATAATAATTCTCTCTCTGGCATTCTCCACTGAGCGTTGCACATTAATCACTGGAGATAAAGGCAATGAATGAAAGAAAAAGAAGAAGAATTATTATTATGGAAATCTGCCAGTCCATCTCAATTCTTTCACTTGAGCACATTCACGTGTCAGGAAATTCTCTGCAGTGCACACAGGTAATGCAAAATGCAGCTGACTTCCGGAGATCTGTGTTCAATTATCCATCAATGCTCCCACACCTCCCCCTGTATTATTCAGCCCAAGTCTGGCGCCACACTCTCCTGGCTCTCCTTACACAGTAATTACACTGGGAATGACAGAAATCCCTGCCAGGCAGGCAGTCAGCCATCCAACTGGCGATTTAAGCGTTATTCTTAGTTAAAATGATAATGCTCCCAATAGCTGGCATGCTGAGTCGATCTTTGAGTTAAAGCTAGAAGAGAGGGGAGTCGCCCACCTTGCTGTCAATCCATAATCCACCAAACTGACCACTTTTACCTCCTAAACTCTCTACTTTCATCCATCCATACTTCCTGCTCATCCAGCCTTCCTGAGTCTGCTCAGCTAGAAGAGCATCATTTCAAATCTCCACGGCTCCCTGGAGGCAAAACCTGAAAGAATAACTCTTTAAATTAAATTACCTGTGACGAAGAAGTCGAGTGTTGTTTGATTAAAAACTGGTGAAAACCGAACACCGGGGAGGAGTTTGCCCACCCTTCCCTCCTTCAGTAGTCTCTTCCTGAAGGGAGCAATGAGTCCTCTGTCTTTGTGTATAAATCAAAACAAGGATCTGTCACGAGTGAGCCGATGACGATGATGCGACTGGATCAAATACAATGAACCTCCATTAACTAACAATCACTTTGTATTAACTTCAGCACAGTCGCTTCCTGTTATCACATCAAGAGCAAAGTGCATCTCAACAGTAAACTGAGTGTGTGTACAACTTTTTCTTTAAGTTGCCAACATTTCTTTATCTTCAAGCATGTATTAATGTTTTCAGTCACATACATATTTACTAAGCTCACTGTCCACAAATGATGAAAGTTAATGGAATCTTACGTAGAACTTGACAGTTTTTATATCATGCACTGCAACCCTGAATGTATCCAGACATTAGGAGGAGGAGCTGTATATGAGAATGCAAACACAGTAATGTCAGGTTATTGTCTGCAGAACTCACAGCGAGCGCGTTGATGATGTTTCTACTGTGCGGCTGACGCAATACATGCATTTACATGTTTCAGATTAGGTTCAGCAACTTTAACTTTTGTTTCTATATTTGTATCTATTACACTTAGCCCCCGGCTTAAGGCATTCTGGGACATTCTATATCACTCCAAGGCCTGAGGCAATCTAAAGTAGGTTGCAGTCTTTTTTGGCAGTAGGGTTAGCCCCAACTTTTTTGAAGCTAAACATAGAAATATAAAATGTAACCGTGGGCTGACTGGCTTACTGTAAAAGAAGGCTAAACAAGACCTGCAGGACATTCAGAAGATCCTTTCACACATGCACTGTGAATTTATCAAGACATTAGCTACAGAAGCTGTATGTGAAAATGCTAATGTCAGAATCAGTTGGAGTAGTCATTAAACACTGCCAGCTCCCGACTAGTCAGTGTGATGTCCAACTGAGCCCCTGTGGAAGCAGAGCAGGTCATTGTCCGGCAAATTCCCTGTGAACGGTACCGTGGACATGTTGATGACATTTTTAATCATGCAACTTGTGCAAAACTGAAAGAATACAAACATCTGAGGGTGAAGAAGAAGGATGATTTACACAAAGACAGCAACAAATGTTGAAGTGGAGAGACGATGAGATTTGGGATCTTCTGTTCAGAAGGATCAGAAAAATTCAAGGAGCCCCAAGAGACTTTTCTTCTTTCTGACCAAATACCAAACTGGCTACATGACTGTGACTTAACATGTTCCGCCTCCTGCACGCTTTACCCAGACGCCACCCCTCATCTAAACCCAGGAGGTCGGGGTGTCCTGCAACAATCCCCTCCGCAAGACAGACTCCTGTGACAGCGGCATCACCAAGAGTGAGCTGCGGATCGACCGGGCGGGGGAGGCGCGCACCCCTGCTGCGGTCACCCCCCTCCTCCACCTTGGAGTATGATTTTTATTATTTTTTGACATTTTATAGACCAAACGATTAATAGAGAAAGAAATCTGCAGATTAATTGATTATGAACATATTTGTTACATGCTTTGGAGTTTTGGGTCTGTCTATTCAACCAGTACAAAGACATACTGACACACTGACTGGCAGCCAAAGACTATACATAGTTGGCCTTGCAGAGCTCTGCAGGATGAGCGCTTTGACCGAGTGGCACCAGGCTGAGTAACCCCACACATTTCTCAAATTCATTTCTTCTGATGCAATTATTCCATCCTTCTGTCTCCTCAACAGCCAGCACTCACATATGGAGCCTCATTCTTGTCCGCAGCAGCCGTCCAGCGTGACGCACACACAGAACAGCAGAATTATAAGTAATGCTGTTGAAAGGCTCGCTCTCGTCAGCGTCTGATAAGTCCTAAGTGGAGGCGAGATTGATAAATGGCTCCTCAAGAGACACTCGGATGAACAGCTGCATATTAACACACTGAGTCTATGATTACTACACAGATCATAGAAAGAGTGAGATCTGCTGTGCAGCGTCACAAACCCCCATTAGTGCCTTTATATGTATGAAGGAGAGTTTGAGGTGAAACCATGAATGCAGTAATGAAATATATTATATTATGACACAATTATTTAGCTTTTTACCTGAATCAGTTATGAAATTAGGTTTCATTAAAAGTTATTGAGCACTTGCTGAAGTAAAAATGCAGACTTCATGTGAATGTCTTGAGCAGTGATACTACTTGTATCCGAATTCCTCCTCTGGTGAATCATTTGAGAGGCTTTTTAACATCTTTCCGACACATTTGAGTAAATGATTTTTCTTTTAAATAGCACTTCTTTTCCATAACATCTTTTTTCAAACTTTTCTCTTTATATGTTTGTTAAATATATTGATTTCTGATTGGCCGACATACTGTACAATACCCTGTTTAAGTGGATGTTATTAACAGCAAACATCAGTACACTTCATAGTTGTATATGTTTTAACATGGAATTACTCATGGTATGGTCAAACCAAAGGCAGAGCAATATTCAGCTTAATTAATACAGATGATTTCTGTTTGGCAGACGGATATCCCCTGTAGCCAATCACATATGCTGCTCATGTAACAAGGTTGTTGTGGAGTTAATAAACTACTTGTTCTTAGTGCAAATCAGCTTTGTCGGCAGCCTTCTGGTGCATCAGCGCAGGAAAGCGGTCACACACACCAAAACTAACAACTTCTTACCTTGTTGCAGTGAAGTACAGGTGTACTCCAGCACCCCGTTATATCATATAAGTCTTGTCTCCCAATTGGTTTGATTAACTGCTTGCTCTACAACCAGCTGTGTATACACTTCATACAGTTGATATTTTAGTTTTATCCTTAAAAAGGTTTAAAACTACTAAATGAACTGCCCTCAAAAATGTATTATTTAGTGGAAATCATAATTAAAGCTGCACTAGACAATGTGTAATTTTTTCAAATGTTCCAATAAGCTTTCTCTGAAAAACAATCAGTTGAAGGCTCTTTGTATTTTTTTTATTTTTCCTCTCTATTTTGCCTTTGGTCCACAAACAGGACAAACATATGGCATCTTAATTAGTAGGAGAAGACACAGTTGCACTAAAACTGAACCCTGTGCAGCTTAAAGGCTTTTTCCTGAGTTCAGACATCAGCACAGTAGAGTAAACAGTGCCGTACTGGAGCTGCAACAAAAACCATCCAACAAAACCCAAATCTGAGAAAAACAAACATATTAGCATCGTAGTGGAAGCAGCAGTTATGTGACAGATGCTTCCTGACACACACACACACACACACACACACACACACACACACACACACCTGCGTCCTCCAAGAGTTTCTGAAACACAGCCAGTGTACAGAGAAGCACATGTGCCACTTCAAAAAGTGTGTTTGTCTAAAACGTACTAGACAGTGCATGAATTACTTGGCCACTCTGTCACAGGTTTGAACCCTGCAACAGTAAATGTACCATCAATCAACTAATGTTTCAGCATCGGTGAGCATGTGACAGTAGAGCAGTGAATCTTTAGTTGTGATCATCAGTTCATAAGCACAACAGATGGTTGCCGCTGTTTGCCTGCTGTGCATCAACTGGTTGGAAACTGTGGAGAGCTGATGTGCATTAAGTCAGTGTGGTCCTTTCATACTTCACCCCACACTCCCCTGAGAGCGCCATGGTGCACTCCAGAGAGCTCCGTATGCAGATTTTGAGGATGCATATGCTAATGAAGAGAAATCAGAGGCTGGAAATAACACAGTCCCCAAGAAAACTAAACAAACCATCATAGGGATAAGACAAGAGTAAGACCCCGATCAGACAGAGACTGAAGTAGCTTTTAGTAATTGTCTCAATGTCAGTGAGTTGTTGAGCGTCTCATGGTTTCCCGCTTTAAGCCAAAATTATACTGTCCTTGTTTGCGAGGGTCTGATTTGGAGGTGCACAGCTCAATTAGTCACTTGTGTAGTTTATCAAATCAAATCAAATCAACCTTTATATATATGGCGCTTTTCATACAGAAAAAGTGCCTTACAGAGATGTACAGAAAAAGAGAAACATCAAATAAAATCAGGAGAAGAAAGTTAAAAGAACCCAACCCTCCCACAGTCATGCAGAGAGACATACACAAATGTATATACGTTCATTCACACATTCACAAAAACACACACAGCCACGCTGACACACAGACACACACACTCATACCTACGCAAACACTAGCTGTCAGTACAGAGACATGGCCGGGCAGCGAGACCTGAGGTACAGAGGAGTCTAGAGGAAGCTACCTTTGGGGGGCCAACCACACTGGGAGAGGTCCCAGTCTAAGGTCACAGGGAGCACCGCCACAGAGACCACCCCGACCCAGGCAGACAGGAGCCTCCGAAACCAAAGTTCAGAGCCCCCTAGCTGCCCGGGCCGGAACTGTCCACGGGACAGCACCCCCTGCGGCCAGATCAGAGACAACTCCCAAACTGGCAGGCCCCCTGAGTAAACACTGGAGATTAAAAACTGTTGCCTAAACAGTAAAGGGTTAAAATATGGAGGCTAAAAACACGAGGGACTAAAACATAAAAGCATTAAAGCATAGAGGCTAAAACATGAAATAGAAAATAAAAGCATAAGAGCATAACACATGAGGCCATAAAAATAAATAAAAGCATGAAGGCTAAAACACAGAGGTTAAAACAGTAAAAAAGGATAAAAAGTGCTCTGATTAGCACTTCCTAAAAGAAATCAATTAACTAAAAGCCTGGTTAAAAAGATGGGTCTAAAGCCTCTTTTTAAAAACCTCAGCAGTCTCCGCGACCCTGAGGCTCTCCGGCAGGCTGTTCCACAGTCAGGCCCATAATAACTGAAAGCCGCGTCCCCGTGCTTTTTTGAACTTATCTGTGGTATGGTTAAAAGGCCGGTGCCGGAGGACCTCAGGGTCCGTGTCGGCCGATAAGGTAAAAGCAAATCAGATAGGTAAGAGGGCCCATGACCGTTAAGACACTTAAAAACTAGTAGAAGAACTTTAAAATCAATCCTGAAACGCACAGGGAGCCAATGCAGCGACTTTAAAACTGGTGTTATGTGCTCCCGCCCTCTGGTCCTTGTCAGCACTCGTGCAGCTGAGTTTTGTAATAATTGTAGATTCGAAATGCTCTTTTTGGGAAGGCCAGAGAGCAGGGCATTACAGTAGTCTATACGACAAGAGATAAAAGCATGCATCAGCACCTCCTTGCTGGCCTGAGAGAGAAACGGGCAGACTCGGAATAAAACTGAGCTCAGAGTCAAACATCACACCAGACTAACACTTCTCAAAAATGTTGTTTGCAATTAAAAAGTAATTTACTTGATTGAAACCAAGTTTTTCCCAAATTTTACTTAAAAACGGTAAGCTGGATACAGGCCGATAATTATTAAAGATGTTGGGATCTTAATTGCTCTTCTTCAGAAGGGGCTTCACCACCGCCGCTTTAAAGGAGGCAGGAAAAGACCCCCGTCTGAAGAGAGCAATTCACCATGTATAAAAGCTGATCCTCAAAGAATCCACAAAGTGTTTTGAAAAACGGTGTGGGAATTGGATCTAATAGGCAGGTTGTGGACTTTACTTGGGAGAGGACTCGACCAAGTGTCCCCGCATCAACCAGGGCAAAACTCTCCAGTGTTTCCTCGGGTAAAATCAATGATCCAGGTGTGTCAACATTGGAAATCTGTTGGGGTAAAAGACTCGATCTGATGTCATTGATTTTATTTCTGAAGTGGTCTGCAAAGTCCTCACAAAGGGCGTCAGTTGGTGTTTTGGAGGATCTATTAAAATTTTTGTTTGTTAAAAGGTCAATTGTGGAGAAGAGGAATTTGTGGTTGTTTTTATGTTCGTTGATTAGTTTATGGAAATGGGAGATTCTTGACTGTTTGATGTATTGTATGTTTTGAGATGTTCACGTAAAATTTCATAGTGAACAGTCAGTTTTGTTTTTCTCCATCTCCTCTCAGCACTCCTGCAGTCTCTCTTTAGTTTTTTAGTTTCTGCATTTCTCCACGGGGGTGTCGGTCTTGTCATATTTCTTTTTATTGAGAGGGGAGCCACCAAGTCCAGCGTTGATTTTATTTTATGGTTAAAATTATCAACAATAAAATCACATGTTGCTGGTAAAATTTCTGCCGGAGTGCTCTGTAAAATCTGGATAAATTTTGCAGCCACTTCAGAAGTTAGGTAGCGTTTCCTCACTGTTCTCATTGGGGCCTCCTGCTGGTTAAAACTGGTGATTGTAAAAAACACACAAAAATGGTCAGACACAGCCAGGTACACAACAGAGGGCGCACCAATGGACAGGCCATAGGTTATGACCAGGTCCAAGGTGCGCCCCCTGCTGTGGGTCGGCTGCGTGACATGTTTTTAAAATCAAGGCAATGGAGAAGGTTTAAAAATTCTCTCGACATAGGATCTGAGGAATTATCTATGTGTAAAATAAAATCACCGGTTATTAGTATTCTGTTATACATGCTATGTGTTATTGACAGTAGCTCTGAGAATTCACTGTTAAAAGAGGTGGAATAGCGGGTGGTCTGTAGACTGTCATACAGAGGATGGGGGGGCTGCTAAAAACAAAGGCATGATACTCAAATGATAAATATTTGTTAAAAAAGACTTCATTTGATAAAATGGTGTTTTTGGTGATTGACGCAGTTCCGCCTCCACTTTGTCCCCCTCTAGTAGAAAATAAAAAGTTAAAATTTGGTGGGGAAGCCTCAGTGAGAACAACAGGTGCATCAGTGCCAAGCCATGTCTCTGTAAGGGGAATGCTGTCAAGGTTGTTATCTAAAATTACATCGTAAATGATAAAGGATTCGTTTAAAAGAGAGCGCACGTTCAGCACAGCTATTTTAATGTCTGTGTTGAATGTGCAGATTGTACAGCGTACTGTAAATTAGCCGAAAGCATGCGGCTACCCAGCGTGCTGGGGTGGAGGCCATCGCTCCTGAAGAACTCTGAACGGCCCCAATACAGGTTAAAATTGTCGATAAAACCAATGTTGAGGGCTGTACATGCTGATTGGAGCCAGCTGTGGAGACTGAGCAATCTGCTAAAAGTCTGCTCCACGGACTACTGTGGGGATTGGGCCAGAAATATAAAAACTGACTTACCACAGGCACTTAAAAAGGATAAAAGACCATTAAAATCCTTTTTGGTCAGCTCTGACTGCTCCCGGGCTAAGTCGTTGGTCCCAACGTGAACTATCACCCGACTGATAGTGGAAGATAGTGAGAGCAGCAGCCCCGGGAGCTTGTCCAGGATATCTGGCACGGTGGCTCCAGGAAAACAGCGAGTGACAGCATTGAAGAAGCAAATATTCCTGACGATGGAGTCCCCGGTTATCATTGTGGTCGGGGAGAAGAGGGGGCGAGTACGGGGAGGGGACGGCGGAGGACTCCAGTGGTCTCGAGGTGCGCGACCCGCCTGCACGCCGGTGGTCACCGGCTGGAGGTGGTCAGTCTAGGCAGGTGTGTGATGTGTCCGGGAACCCAGATGGAGGATCCTCTGTCGGCTCAGTGCGAGCAAGACGTCCAGACCGTCTGAGTACGGCGTGTGAATGAACGTATATACATTTATGTGTGTCTCTGTGCTTGACTGTGGGAGGGTTGGGTTCTTTTAACTTTCTTCTCCTGATTTTATCTGATGTTTCTCCTCTTCTGTACATCTCTGTAACGCACTTTGCGATACTTTTCTGTATGAAAAGCGCCATATAAATAAAGGTTGATTTGATTTGATTTGATTTCTATACGGCGTCCCTTAACATCTTACAGCGAGAAGACGATGTTGGTTTGGTCAGTGGCCGTCGATCCGGCCTCACGGTGGAGTGGCTGCCCGCCTGGACATTACTTTCCCGCGGTGAGGTGACAGTGTCGGCCGATGTCAGAGCGACAGCCGGGTCACCAGACCGGACCGCCCGACTGGTCCCACCACGGACCACCACCTCAGCCCATGACTCCTGATGGTTAGGAGTTGAGCAGGAAGAATGTTGAAGGTTGGCGACGGGGTCCCATTTGATGGTGGTGTCCTGGATAGCTGCGTTGAGGGAAGTGATGTGTTTGGAGTGCTGAGATGCTATTTCCATGAAACTGATTTGTTTGGACTGCTGTGAAGCTACTTACATGAAACCGGACAGGAGTGAGTCCTTCTTTTTCATTTCATTGGAGAGGCGACAGATGTCTTCTTTCAGGTCAGCAATCTTTTTATTTGCCTTTTGAAGGACTGTGTAGCCCTAACATGGCGTGGTAGGCATAATAGTTTAGTGTGTGTGTCTGCTTGTCCGTGTCAAATCACGCTAGTAGCTACTAGCTACACACAAATCACGCTAGTAGCTACTAGCTTCACACAAAACACTCCAGGCTGTGTAAGATCACTGATGCAGATGATTCAAACTGCCTCTAAAGCAGGTAGAGGTTCTGTATACAGTACAGTGTAAGTGTCAAAACACTCAATCCACAGGGAAAGACTTATGAAGGTTGATTCTTTTTTAATTTGTTTCCCCCCCGCACAACTCCTGCGTAGTGTCGCTCATGCGTAGTGTCGCTCATGCGTAATGTCGCTCAGTTTATAGTCAATTTTTTGTTCTTTTCACGCCTTTACTATTCAGTCCAGCTGAAGATTGACAGGAAACAGGCTGTGGCGAGCCTTTAAGCCTCTGTGTATGGGGTGTCGCAATTGCGCAGTTTTGCCGTCCACACCATGCTGACGTCTGATGATACTATCCACGTACAAAGACAATATAATATCGGCTTTAAGGGTCTTGCGTTTTTTGCAAGAATACCCTAAATGCCTTGAAAAAAAATCAGTAAGTCCGATCAGAAGACTGCCTTATGTCATTTAACTTTGCAGCAAAATCATTCTTGTGTTTTTCTGTTGTTTATGTCCTCTGAAAACTGCATTACACATACACATATTTGTGTATCCCTTTATTTCCAACATTATGTGAAGGACCTCTGCTGCACAGATTGCTGCCTCAGCTGTAACTCTGAACACAAACGCGTCACTCTTTAAAAATATATAAATGACGTGTTTTCTGATATGAGACTGGAGGAGAACCACCATGTCATCTCTTTCTGTTGCCTTTACAGCTTCCTCAAAGGATCTCAACCATAACCGAAGGAGTTGGTGGTACAGATTTATTCATTAAACGTCTAATTATTAGTTTTATAATTGGATTCACACATACTTGATATGCACAGCATCACAACAAGAACAAGATCACAGAACTCTGCTGCTACTTTTTACTCCAGACATTGAATGTAATTAAGATTTTTTTTACTCCTGAGACACCACCTGAAGGTAATTAATTGGCTGACAAGGCAGAAAACTAATGGTTCTCTTGGTAGAGTCCAGGGTCTCGGAAATCTTCCTGGATTTCTGCGATTGGGGAACGAGCAGATGTGATTTGGAATTACAGCTTTGTTCACACTGCAGTTACAAGTGACCTGAATCTGATCATTTTCGCTCATATGTGACAGATACGCATCTAATTTTTTTGGATGCAACCGCAATCTGAACAGCCAGGTGTGTTAAATGTGACTTTGACTTTGAGGGAGAGTGAAGTTAGTAATTTAGTATTTGGGCTGACACTTCCGTGCAAGCTAGGGTCTTATTGTAATAGATCTGTTTTTATAGCATTTCCAGAGAGATGTCCCAACGGTGCCATAAAGTCCTACAATACTGGTTGCCGTTGCCATGTTTGCTTCCGTAAACACTGTTGCGGCCTGATGTCATCAATGATCAACTGTCCATGCGGGTCACTTCAGGAGTGTGAGCTGTTCACACAGACAGGCCACATTTACATCACCTTACATCTGTAAATGTGGCCTGTCTGTGTTAACAGCCAAACAAAAAATCGGATTTGAGCAATAAATCGGAATTGTGCATTCAGACCTGCAGTGTGAACGCAGCCTTAGAAAAGGGAGTTTGTTACCTCCTGCTGAGCCGGCTGGTGAGAGGCAGTGGGAAGAATTAGTTTCCTCCTACATGAATAAAACCTACACAAACATTTGAATAAAAACAAAAGTGCAGGTGCGTATTAGGCTTGCTGCTTTCAAATCAAATCCTTTACATTCGAGTGGTCTGCTTAAAAAGTGGGCGGGCTTAGCATTTAGCCTGGTACGGAGCTACAGAGCAGTGGTTTGTTGGCCACGCACATACTCACAAGGTGGAGGGTTTTTTGACATATACAGTATTTAAAATTAATTAATTTTTATTGTCCATTTCACTGGCTTGTCAAGCCTCTCGGATACCTCAAACCCTGTAAAGAAAGAAAAAGAAAAGAGCATCATTCCTCCAGATGCAGTGCCTTTTTTCTTCTTCTTTTCAAAACCAGTATTGTTTTTAAATGTTGGACACATTTATAAAATCAAAAATGTGACTAATAAGATTGCCTGTATTTACAATCCCACCATCAAGTTGTTACTAAAATAAAAATGAAAATGAACTTCTGTGCAGTAAAGTTTTTCAGAATGAAAACAATTACAAACGACTTAATTTGCAGAGGTAGAGATAATCATGTTCTGTGTTTGGGAATAGAGAAGTTGTTAATCTAGAGTTTCCTCTTTTACTTTAGTACATTATCACGCTAAAAGACTATATTCTGCAAAGTCGTTCTCACACTCTGTGATCGCTCTGATTTTTAACACCTTGACATCTTGTTTTTCAGGAACATAATGGAACCATACCTTTAGGGCACGCTCAGAAGCACATAAGAGCACCGGCTCTATGACTATCTGGTGATAAAACGCAGTGTCGGGGGGTCAAAAAGTGAAACCTGGATCCACTTTGTTGGCTGCAAAACAATCAAAGCCTTCCAACAAAACTCTCCAGCAAACAATGCATATTCTTAGTAGATTACATGCAACGTAAAGAACACACTTCTACTGCAATCACCAAGACGGAGGATAAAATGATTGTCACAGAGAGAGCAGGGTCGGGTGGAGATGACGACAGCCTTCACGCGGCCTCCTCTGTGAGTAGCAAGAAATTGTGCAAGACCAGCTTGCGAAACTAATGTCACCAACCAGTCATCACCCAGCTGGCAGACCGAGGTGCAAGAGGCCAGAGGGACATCGTACCATCGAGTACCAAGGTCTGTCAGTGCTCCAACTTAATGTAGAGGGCCTCACCACCGCCAAAATGGAAGTCATCTACTAGTCATCTGACTCCCACAAAGTAGCAGCCGTCCTCCTCCAGGAGACACACTGTGCCAGTGACAACATCCTCAAACTGCCCGGTTTCCAGCTTGCTGGCTCTACCTACAGCAAACAGCATGGACTTGCAACCTTTGTAAGGAACAACTTTAGTTGGACAGCCTCTGGCCAATATCCACCAGGCTCGAGTATCGAGTGGCTGTCAACTAAGATGCAGACCACATCGGTTGTCAATGTCTACAAGCCCTCGCCGTCAATGCTGACCATGGCATCACTCCCATCGGCACCTGCACCCCCCATCTACGCAGGGGACTTCAACTGCCAACACATAGACTGGGGTTACAGCCATACTATACCAAATGGAGAGACATTAAGCCAATGGGCTTCCAGTGCCAATGCGCTGCTGCTGATCGACCCCAAAGAACCTCCAAGCTTCTTTTCAGCATGCTGGAATACCCACACCAACCCGGACTTGGCCTTCGCTGTGTGTCAAACGGCTCAAAAGCCAGAGAAACGGGTCCTGGATAGGTTCCCCCGCTTACACCACCGACCGTCCATCATAAAGGTCCCATCCCTGGTGCAGCCAGTAGCGGGGAGACCCGTCAGGAGATGGAACTTTAGTAAGGCTAATTGGCAGTCATTCACTGAGGAGACAGAAAGAACATCACCCTGCCTCCCAGACCCAGACAACGCCGACGTGGACACCGGGTACGCAGCCTACTGCAGAGTACTCCTTGGGGCAGCAAGGGAACCCCCCCACCGTGGCTTTAACGCTAACTACATCCCAGGCTGGGGTGAAGAAGGCTGCCACCTCCTGCATGCCCACCAGCAGGCAAGCCCTCCAGCAGGCAAGCTCCAGGGAGGAAGTTAATGAATCTGCAACGGCACTCCTGCAGAAGCTAGATGCCACCCGAAGGTCAAGGTGGACTGAAGTAGTTCAGTCAATTGACTTCACCCACTCCAGCTGTAAGGCGTGGCGGACAATAAACCAGCTGACAGACAGAACACCATCGACCTCCCGGTGCCCAATAACAGCAAATGCCATCGCATCCCAGCTCCTTTAAAACGGCTGTTTCCCTGATGCTGATAAGAACTTTGCCCACACAACATCACACCAGGTTACTACCCTGTGTAGAGCGGCTAGTGTAGACGCCAACTTATCAGGGGGATTTACAACAGCCTGAGTTTGTGATTCACCAGAGTGCAAGAACATCTGCATGGCTCTGCTCATTCTGCTCGACATGCCTGCGGAGGTCCAAGCTCCTGAAGATATGGCGCGGCGCTGCTGTCATAGCCCTTCCAAAACCAAACAAGCCTGCTGAAGACCTCAGTCCTACCAACCCATCTCACTGCTCTGCGTCCCATTCAAAATCCTGGAGAAGCTGATCCATAATCGCATCGAGCCAATAGTGGACCCCCAACTCCCACGGGAACAAGCTGGCTTCCGGCGCGGACGCTCAACGGTCGACCAGCCTGAAACCTACCCCTGTGTCCCATCTGCCAACACTAGCGGGAATTGCCCCGGCCGGCCTCCGACGAGAGGCTGCTACCCTTGCTCTTGCAAGAAGAGCCCAAAGACACAACTGGCATATCCTGCACGATACCACCATAACAGCACTTCCTCCTCATAGACTGAAGTCCCGCCTCTCGTACAACAAGGCGGCACAAGAGCTGCTCAGGTCCATCCCTGAGGATCTGTCTACAGAGGCATAGCTGACGGCAGCCTGAAAGCCCGTTACATCCATGACCCTGGAGGTCTTGAAGGAGAGGATCTGCCACGCCAGCAATTGACTCTGCTGAACCACCTGCGAACTGGGGTCGGACATTACAAAGCATCAATGAGGAAGTGGGGCCTGGCGGACAGAGCATCATGTGAGTGTGGGGAGCCAGAGCAGAGCGCTGAGCACATAATCACCACCTGTCCCCTGTATAAACCACCCTTGGAGGCCGGCCTCTTCGATGTGGGACCTGAGATGAGAACATGGCTAAATTCTACTGAGCTGGACATTTGATGATGACACATGAAAGAAGAAGAAGACAGAGAGAGTTATATAATTATGTCTCGTAGTTTTATGTGCAGTGTTTTGATGACTTATAAGCCTTAAAACTCATGGATCACTGGAGTCTCTTAGTTGCCTAAGAATAGCCTTTCTTAACTGTTTTGTTTAAAATTTTCCTCCATTTTCTCTTTGTCCAATATCTGTTTCCTTTTTCCGTAAATAGTGTGCATAATCTTGCATTAATACATGAGTATTGCAAAGTTGTGAATAGAATAGTTGCAGTGTCAGCTCTAAGCAGTGGTGACATTTTGTGAAGTTGAGCATGCTCTTCTGCTTCATGGTGAGAAATGTTCTGCCCTAAATAAGTAACGAGACAATTGACTGAATGAGAATAAAGAGGAGAAAAGATAATATTGTAAAAGGAACAGCATGTTTTCTGCTCTCAGCCTCAGACACTCAGGCATTCTAAACATCACGGCACCAAAAATCTATTTTTGTCTCAGACTTCAAAGTCTCTTGTTATAGAGACAGTTCAAATATAAACTGGATTTCAGCGTCGATAAAGAACGGGAGCACCAGCTACAGACACAACTAATGCAACATTATGTTTACGAGCTGCCCGGATGTATGTCGGTTCTGTTTAATTATTCAAGAGCAGAACACAAGGAGAGTGTCAGGGTTTATTTAGGGTTCCACAAAGAGACGCTGGTTTGGCTGAGTAATGTCTTTATTTCATCCATGCCCTTCTGACTGGAGGGGAGGAACCAAACTGAAAACATTACACACTGTAAATCTGAGCAGAGAGATATTATGCAATATTACATGCAAGTACAGACAGACTGTATATGATACATAGCAGTGTATGTATATACGGTGTAGTGTACTATCTGGTAACGTCATAAATTCCACTGTTTTGTCTGTTAAATGTCTACACTGCCCACTTTGCTTTGGTGATGTTTCACTTAATTCCCTGATATGAAAGCACGGGGGCACTACTAAAAAAAAAAAAGCATTAAGGAGATGAATAGGGAGAATGACAAAAGAAGAGAGGAGGGGAGGTAAAGAGGTAGAAAAGAGTGGATAAAAAAGAAGGAATATAGATGTTACAGGAAAGGCTGTGTAATATGCTGAATATGGGGGTTGGGTGGGGGAGGTGCACATTATAAGAAAATGAGGAGAAAGTCAAAGCTGATCAGGGAAGAAACAAGAGAAACCATTGATTACCAAGACCAGTATCCCCAGTAGGCGATATGTTAATTTTTAATAATAATAATAGTAATAATAATAACAAAGACACAACAAAATGAAACAAAACTAAACTACAAAGAATTTAAAAAAAGGCTAACCGAGTCGTGATTTTTAGGGTTCTGCTACCACAAAAGCTATGACCGACGATAACAACAGGGAACAGATAAAATGCCTTTATTTTACAGAATATTATAGATCTAAGACAAATCAAACAGAAGGGAGGAAAAAGTCACAATTACAACTCTGTCTGCTTCTTCAGCACCATGGACTCATGAGCACACAGTTACAGTAGGCTGCTGATATTTCAGAGCCATGGTCAGGGCCACAGATTCTAACTGCCACAAACCTTAGTCAGATAAAGGATCAATGATTCAGGCAGACTAGACGAACATATTTAACTCAATAAACTCTATGTCCCACACTCTCCCTGTTACTCCGGGATGGACAGGACGGACGGCAGGTTACCATGCATTTTGTTCATTAAGCTAACAAGGGCATCCCCCCTCAAATCGCCTCCTGAGTGTCCCGACAAACTTTGTTCATTCTTGGATGATTCTCACCATGACCAACAATTCATTTCTTTTTTTTTAACAGTTTATTTGTCAAAGAGAATGCAGAACCGTCCAATATCAAATTTGGACTGTGGTGCATCACATAGGCACCAGTGGCGTAGCGTAGTTGAGCTAGGCTACGGTGCAAACCTTGTGCTGGGCCCAGGTGCGTTAGGACGGTGCTTCCAGTGCGACGCACAAGCCTCATGCAAAATTGCACAGCAAAATTTGCACTACCATTCACCATCATCTGATAGCCTGTGAACAGTTCCTTATGAAACAACTTAGAGCTGAATGGTATCTCTCCTCTTTCTCATACATCACAGTCATCGTGCTATGTAATCCCACCCAACTCATATATTATCTCCTCCTTTTCTTTAATGTGTGTTTATTTGGTTTCAGTTATGATACTTTTGCCATGAATAAAAAAATATATTATTATTTATTTTGTTTTATTAACATTGATAAAGAACATGGCCTGCTGTGAAATCTGTTCGACCAATGGCCTGAATGTCCCAGCACACCAAATAAACATACATTAAAGAAAAGAAGGAGAAAATACATGAGTTGGGTGGGATTACATACCGCCATGACTGTGATGTCTGAGAAAGTCGAGAAATACCTGTCAGCTCTAAGTTGTTTTTAACAAATGTATAGTGTCCTTGAGTGCTTAGAAAGGCGCCTATGAATAAAATGTATTATAATAATCATTATTAAAGAATTGCTTACAGGCTATCAGATGTTGGTTAATGGTAGTGGAACAGTGAAATCTTGCCCTGTGTTTTATGCCCCTGATAGGCACAGCCAGGTTTTTTACTTGCTTTACTCCGTCTTTGTAGTGTGTGGCTGCTGCCAGCTTCACTTGTGCACATTGAGTTTTAACAAGTGATAATGTAGTTTTTTCTGCAGGTTTTGAAAGTATCGGCTCTATTAACTGGTACTGAATGAATTACATGGATCGTTTTCACGACAGGATCATGGATTCACACTTCTCTAGGTCGTCCTCAGATGAGCCGTCCATCGTTGTCTCCAGTCATCCCGATTCTCCATACATCTTTCCAGTTCGCTGGTACTTTGGGCTCCTGCATCCCTCTTGAGTATGTCCACGTATGTTAGTGTGGGACGTCCTCTTGACCGGTGCCCCCGTGTCGGTTCCCACAGCACCAGCTTGCTGGCTGACAGTTCTGGGTGTCTTTGGCAGTGCCCTGCAAGTCTCATTCTCCTTACATCAATCTTTTCACTCACCCTTGGTATTCCCTCATACAGGATTATGTTGGTTACATGTGCATTCTTGCTGATTCCTGGTGTAGCACCCATCCAGGGACTTCTCTAGGGTTGGTTAAAGGGTCCAGCATTCACTGCCATAGAGGAGAACGGACTCTATTGTGGCGTAAAAGAAGCTGAGTTTGATTTGGCGGGGGAGATTGGAGTTCCATACACTGGTCATCCCGTTCAGGGCCCTCCACGCAAGTGACCCATGAGCCCAGCTACTTGAAGTCATGAACTTCTTTCAGCACAGTGCCTCCTGCTGTAGACAGAGGTTGATGTTCTGGTGGAATGTTATAGGTGATGACCTCAGTTTTCTTGGTGTTCAACCTGAGGCCAACCTTGGCTCACTCTAGCTCTATCCTGTTTAGTAGTTCTTGTGTCTGTTCCACGTTGTCGGAGAGCAAACCGATGTCATCCGCATGGTCAAGGTCTGTGAGGACCACTGCGGGTTTTCGACTTGACCTCCTTGGTGTTAGCGTGAAGCCAAGTTCCTGCTCTCGCCCACTGATTGCCTTCCTGAGCGCATGATCAAGGACTATGATGAAGAGAAAGGGGGCTAGTGTATCCCCTTGCATAACCCCAGCAAGGATGTCAAACTCTTCACTGCTGCCATCTGGGGTCACCACATTGGCCCTTGTTCCTGCGTACATGGTCTCTATTGCTCAGAGTAGGTCCGGAGGAATACCGTATGACTTGAGGATCTTCGCCATCATAGCTCAGTGGATCGAGTCAAATGCCTTTTTGAAGTCTATAGAGCATAGGACTGCAGACAGGTTGTTCTTCTTCACCTCCTCAATCAATCTCCTAAGTGCCAAGATCTGGGCTGTAGTAGTTCTCCCCTCTCGAAAGCCATTCTGATTCACCCACAGGTATGGGTCAACTGCTTGCCGGACCCTGTTTAGGATCATGCGGTTGTAGATTTTCACAGCAATGCATGTCAGACTTATGCCTCGATAGTTGTCCGGCTTTGAGAGGTCTCCTGATTTGGGCACTGGGACGATGATTGACAAAGACCACATATCAGGCAGCCGATTGTGCAGCAGAGCAAGGTTGCAGAAACCCAGGATGATGTCGTCGAGATCACAGTTCTTCAGGACCTCTGGGGGAATGCCATCTGGGACGGCACTTTTGCCCACTTTCACAGTGGTTTTCGCCCTGGCGAGCTCCCCAGGCGTGAAGGGACCATCATTGATTGAGAGGTTCTGGAGGTATGGTGGCACATCTTCTTCAACTGTTTCCGCCGTCTCTCCCAGGAGCCCTTGGAAGTGGCTGAACCAGGTTGTCACCCTCTCTTCAGGGCTGTGTCCCTTGACCTGTCCCTCCTTGGTCTTCTTCCTCCCAGTCATTTCGTTGATGACCCTCCAGGCCTCCCCATATTGCTGTTCCCCTTGTGCTTCCCGCACTCTCTTCACTTTCTCCATCAGCTCCTCCCCTTTGATGGTGTCATAGGTGTTGAAGAGAAGCTGTTTGGCCTAGTTCAGCTCAGTGTGGTGGTGAACCCGACGAAGAGCCATACGCGCCTGGTAACCTAGCATTAACCCAACGCCGCCTGTTGCGGCCAGGGCCTTGTTCTGCCATGCTGATGCAGAGATGATCGTGCATCTCTCCACTCTGCGGTACACGATCCGGTCATCAGTGTGCACTCTCTTGTGTTCCTGGATCCCCAGGATCTCCACTCCCCATTCCTCAGCACAGTGGGGTAGCTCTATCAACCTTGCTTCTTCTCTCACTGTGCATGCGTTGACGGTTCCCATAACAAATGGTCTCCGACAGCGCATGAGTGCATTGGATGGGGTGCTGTGATCAGACAGGACCCGCCCTGGGACAAGCCCAGGGATTGAGGCCCTGTCGTCATGGTGTCCTCCAGAAGGAGGACCAGCACCACCGTCCGCTGCGATGTTCCTCTGGACTCCCGCCACTGAAGTATAGGATTTGGAATGACGCTGTACTCCATGGTTGGCTTTACTATGCTGATAGCGAACTGTGGGGCGCAACTCCTCACAGTCCCGGTTTTAGATCAGAGTGTCCTTCTCCTAGACGGGTTGCCATCCAAGGCTATGAGCCCCATCTGCCCACAACCATTCTTAGTCTGGCCCCTCCCCTGAGACCACTCTGCCATGGGAGACCCTACCAGGAGCACACATGTATTACAGTGTAGGAATATTTTCAGAAAATTAACAAATGTATATTGTAGATCTAAAACAGAGTAGCCTGACAGTATGTCAAAAAATCCGACTAGCAATCCAACAACACAAAATAAAAAATGATGCAAAAAAGAAACTCAACACTTTCATTTCTGATGTATGTTTTAGTTATAAAACAACTTTTCTTTTATGTCTTATTTTATAAATGGATAGAGTTTAGTGGATTTAATATACTATATTAATTAACCTATAGTAGCTTTCAGCTCTAACCATCAGCAGCAGTTTCAGTGGTGCATCAAACCTCCTGACGTGAAAATTTAGTTTATAGTGCTGAAATAAAACTGTGGAAAACCTCACATAAGTCTGCTTTGGAAGATTTTTTTGGGGTGGGGGGGGGGTGTATTTAAAAGTTTGAGACCCCCTCGAGACCTTCTGTATTTGCACGATGGAGAAAATGTGTTACAGTAGAGACTGGCCTGAAGGAACAAGTGGATGGGAAATCAGTGTGAATTATCCTGAATATGACCGGGGAGAGAGAGAGGAAATGATTTCTGCCTCCTTATCTACCAAACTCAATATCAAATGTGGCCCGTAAGGAATTCGCAGCAAAGCATTGTGGGTCATGATTACCTCCAGCCTCTTTCTCTCTGAGAACTTTTTATTTTGATGTTTCCTCAGCTGATCCTCCATCACTCTCTTTTTCTCTCTCCACCATCAAGGAGGAAATCAGTCCCTTTTTTTTGGTTTGTTGTTTACGCAGAGCTACCGGCGGTCGCACGGTGCTCTCCCTCACTCATTCATCACTGTAATCGTCCGGCAGGAAGTGGCTGCGTGTGAATGTGGAGAGAGGGTGTCATGCAAGAATGACAGAGGAGCCCATCAGAGAGGAGCGTGATTTGTTTGTGTAACAGGACACATTCAGATAAACTAACACAGACCAACAGAGCAGAGAAAACCTGGGGCACACATTTACCTGGGGCTTCAACATGAAGCTTGTGTGACACCCACGTCCAGAACTCTTATTTAAACTGACATGAAGGATACAACTAAGATCAAATATTAAACATAACCAAAAAAATGTTTGAACTAAACTACATTTTTGATAAAGAGACATTGTGGTAAGGTTGTTTTTGTCAAATACTTTTAATCACATCCTTAAAATCAATAACTTACACCTTTTGGACACTTTAGAAATCTGTAAATTGTGCAACTTTATTTTCTTTTACATCTTAGTTTATCCATCAAATGATTTACCAAATCAGGTCATGAAACTTTAGAATGGAAGCTGGAAGTCAGAAAGGTCTTCTGTCTCTTACAGTCATGAGTTATTACACAAAGGGAAACTTTGAAATTGGCTCTTTCGATGAATTCATTATTTACTTTAATTTTAAATGAGTTATTGATTTTTAAGTGTCCAGCGTGACCCTGCTTTTTAGGTTGTGAAATGTTTGTGGGTCTTTAAACATAGTGAATTACATTAAGAAATAAAGAATATAGTAATTGTTTAAAACATCACCTTTGCAACACTAAGTCCTTTATTCTAACTTTAGGTAATAATTACAGCCGCTTTTCATCTAAGGGTCTAAAAATTGAGAAGAAACTTCAGGCTTAGGAAGGAGAAGTAAAAGGCAGAGAAGTTGACTTTTTCCTTTTTGAGTAAATATTAGAGTGGGTAGAGGAGGGAGATCTGTCAAGTAGGGGCACAGAGAGAGACTAGACTGTTCATTTATGTAATGAGTTTTTGAGCTTAAAGTAGAAGATACGGAGGAAATCTTCTGTCCTGACTGAAATTTAGAGGGATTAAACAAAAGGTTTACAGGTCTGAAGTTTGACTTTGATTCACATTAAGTAATAATCCTCCAAACCTCCATTTCCGATGCTCTTTATGGTCTGTATGTTTTCATCTGAAGCCATTCAATGAGTTTAAATTCAGCTCTGCATATGGTAATTATCTGTGTTAGTGGCAGGGTCCGCCATTCTAGATTCAAATTACCTGCGCATGTATGAGGGATTCACTGGGAAAAATGCAGCGTTTGTAACATCTCTTTGATGCCTCACCGTTTATTGTTCACTGCCCTACAACTGTAGCTGGCTTCAGTTAGTGCTAACTCAAAATTTCCTACTTCACATTAAAAGCACTAAACTACTGAATCACAGGTTGAAGGACTTAAGGAAAGACAACACATTTGTCTTCCATTACGCCCTTTACTGTGACCTGCTGTTGTGTGGAAACTATAGAGCTGGACCCAAATATTCGACTATTTGAGTAATTTGGCTACAATTTTAAGATTCAGATATTCTCTTTTTTTCTGTATTTCAAAACTGTAGAACAACTGAATCCTTAAGATATAATGCCTTTAAATAAACAGACATGTGTTACAAAAGTCATTTAATTTCAGTTCAGTGAGTCTTTACTGCATTTTGCTGTCATTTGCATTCATGTTTCTCTCCTCACACTGGGGCAGGGTGCAGCAGGGAGATGAAACTCTGCAGTTCGCTAAATTGTTGCTCTCTACCAATATTAGCTGCTCTGTTACAACGGTGTCAGCCGTAAACAGGCTGAACACAGTCGAAACCCCCCAAATACTTGTTTTCCCATGTTCAATAGATGCATTTCCTCTTGAGTTACTCAAATTTAATGTTTCTGCAGTGCATGCGGGGCGTCAACCAAAGACTGTATAGAAAATGGACGTAGCCTCTCCGTCGAGGTCCATTCTCTGAACGTTATCCAATCGTACTCGCCTACAGGAGTCGGCATCTTTTCAGACTTTGACTCCGCCTCATTTCCACCAAAAAAGGGAATGTATGTGACATTGGGGGGGAGGGAGATACGTCCATCTGGCTGACGTATACCTCCGAGGAGAAGTGAGGGCCAGAGGCAAGCTGTCACTCAGGAAGCCACACCCCTAATTATTCATAAACTTTAACCTCCAATGAAATAAAAACTAGCCTGGTACAAAAATATTCACCCCCCTCAGTGTTGTCATGGAGATATGACCTAAACATACAGACTAGATTTTTTTTTTTACCAGGCCTTAAACAGGTTTAATTATGCTGTGAAAATGGCCTGTTTAACATGGGGGTCAATGAGAAACTGCTCTATTATGAAACCTGCCCCTAGTGGACACTCAGAGAACTGCAGTTTTGGCACTTCCTGATTGGATCAACCAGGAAATCACTGTGGTGTGACTTGGCATCCACATGCCTCACCATTGAGCTGCAATGAAAGCAGGTGTGTGCCTGTCCTTTAATTTCTGACTCATTTTGACAAAGATGAGAAACATCATCCACCTTACTGCAGGCTCCGATTTAAAAGCATTCATATACAGTAGTTAGCAGCAGCGTGGCTGAATGAAGCCAAAGCCAGCTCAGCACACTGAAACACATCCAAACACTCCCATCTGCAGCTGCCAACCAGCAGTCCGTCAAACAGCCTAAATTATACAAAGTACTCAGGGTAATAAAACATGATCGAAGTGCAGCCCAGGCGTTTTTTGCTTTCATCCCACATGAAGCTATGCAATAATAAAATAAAGAGTGGCAGCAGGAAGCTGAGATTTAACAGCTTATAACAGACGGCAGGAAAACGGATCCAAATGCAGACACAACTGCTTGAGTTATATGTTCACACAATTAAAAAATCAATGAACAGGGTCACAGTTGTCAGAGAAGGCGGACAAATGTGAGGGGGCTGAGGCAGGTAGGCAGGTACAGAGGTGGGCATGCATGACCATGATTATAGCTCCGAGTTAGTCTGTTTACAGTCTGCTCCACTTAGTGACACTTAGTCTGTCTGCACTTTATTAGCCAGGTGAATTATACTGTTCAGGTGCACTGGCATTGGATCAAAGAGATATCTCTTTGCAATATATCAAGCTAGAGAAGATAACATCATCTCTCCAAGGTTCTGCACTGAGATTCTATACGATTTGGAAGCTTTTCTTGACATTTGTGGAAAGAATGGAAGCAGAAAATGTAACTTGTTTATGTGTTTCTCCTCTTCTGCAAGTATGAAATGACTGACTATCTGTGTAGGTGTAGAGGGTGGGTAGGCGGGCGGGACGGATACTTGGGATTAGCTATAATACATTGTACTGGATTGTTTTGTATGCTGTGAAAACCGGGTAATATGAAGACCTTGGTAGAAATGAAAAAATAAACAAACACATCACCGCAAGATCAGAGCTAACAGCCAACACGATCAAACTAAACACTCGACTCATAGGATGGGGCATATTTTCTTGGCATTTTTACCTTTGTTAGACAGACAGGAAACGAGAGGAGGGAGAAAAAGAGAGAGGAAGAGAAGGGTATGACATGCAGAAAAGGTCCCCGGCAAGAATCAGGGACGCTGTGGCCATGTAGGTGTCACTGTGGCAGGTGAAAGCCGGGTAATACGTCAGAGATGGCGTTTGTGTGGGAAGTTTAATCCTGAATGCTGCTGGAGGAGAAATGTGTGTGTGTGTGTGTGTGTGTGTGTGTGTGTGTGTGTGTGTGTGTGTGTGTGTGTGTGTGTGTGTGTGTGTGTGTGTGTGTGTGTGTGTGTGTGTGTGTGTGTGTGTGTGTGTGTGTGTGTGTGTGTGTGTGTGTGTGTGTGTGTGTGTGTGTGTGTGTGTGTGTGTGTGTGTGTGTGTGTGTGTGGGCGCACTCAATCCAAAATGTGATTACATTTTTTTTGTTGAGTTGTAATTCTTACACACACACAAACACACACACAAACACACACTAACTGAACCGCAGCCTCACGCGTGCGCTGCATCTGACTATCGACTGCAACCTCTGCATCAATGAGAAAATGAAATAACAATAAGAGCGAGCTGCGGTAAGCGGCGGTGAGAAAGAAACTCTACAGCTCTGTTCTGGCAGACGTCGAAGGAGCTCGTATCATTACGCTGCTAAAAATAGAAACAGAGAGAGATAGTGCTGGGCAGGAAACAAGGCTGCAACAAGAGATATAATCTGCTGATTTAAAAATGGGAAAAGAAACCTCTTTAGATCAGCACATCTGACGTTCTCCATTACCTCTAATGAGTCACTGCTCACCACAATGGTTATTAAAGATGAACTGTGGGCTTAAAACATCCATAAATGAATTGATGATCAATTGATGATGATACATAATGGTTTGATTAAGTTCTTTGTTGTGCTTTACTTTTATTACATGGATGGAAAGAGTTTGTATCATGGAGAACAAAGAACATACGCATATTGATTTAATATTTAAAAAGTATTAGAAAAAGGAAGGTTTCTTGCCGTTAACGTAATGAGGAATTTATATCAAAGCGGCGAAGATGTTGATATCAGTAAAATGTTCTCAAAAACATATTTCATTTGTATTCTGAAAAAAAAGAATCAATCTTGCATGAATCCACTCATCAATGACAGCATCTGTTTTTATGCTCTTGTGTATGCACTTAAAGCACTTAGAGAAAGATCCTGGTTTAGTTTATTACAACTAGACTGCAGATGTGTATGTACATGTTTATACATATTTCCTTACAGTCACTATGTCCATTATGCCTTATCCATTAGCAAAAATTATTTGCAACATTTACATGACAACACACACACACACACACACACACACACACACACACACACACACACACACACACACACACACACACACACACTGCAAAGACACATAGTGACACGTTAACACTCCAGTGCCTGTTGGTTCAGGACAGAGAGGAGAGCTGCAAGAAGAGGTCTCCCTCTGCTTCAATTTCTATGATTGTTTAAAAAACATTTTATGCTTTTTACATATTGCAGCTTTCCTGTGCAGAGCTCGATCCACATAAAATGTGAATATTGACAGAATATTTTCTGGCGTAGCTGAGCAAAAAAACACAAAAACACTGAATTTTCTCACTATCAACCCTCTTTGTAACTGGTAGGCTACCGTTATCTTCACTTCACCTGTTGAACTACAACTGACTGTAACTAGATGACAGACACTCCACTGTCCTGTTGTAACTACAGACATAGCTGCTGCTGCGTTCATGGACTCATGGCGTTCAGCCAACCCTTTACAATTATAGAGGAAACACTGTGACAGTAAAAAAATAACCCCAAATGTATTTAAGGAAACAAATCATCCAACACATTCGCATCCCAAACTGCTGTTCTGTCTTTGAACTCTTTGGCGTTACTTGTCAATGCTTTGGGCAGCCCTGCGCGTCAAACGCTCAACGCTCCTAGACCCCGGGGAACACGTTAACATTATGAACTCATTCAAAACTACATGGTTAGGTTGAGGCAAAAAAAAAACACTTGGTAAGGGTGAGGAAAAGATCGCGGATGGGGTTAAAATACACTCACTGGCCACTTTATTAGGTACACCTGTCCAACTGCGCGTTAATGCTAATTTCTATCAGTCAATTACATGGCAGCAGCTCAGTGCATTCAGGCATGTAGACATGGTGAAGAGGATGTGCTGCAGTTCAAAGCAGCATCATAACGGGAAAGAACGGTGATTTAAGTGACTTTGAACGTAGCATGGTTGTTGGTGCCAGACGGGCTGCGTTGAGTATTTCAGAAACTGCTGATCAACTGGCATTTTCACGCACAACCATCTTTAGGGTTTACAGAGAATGGTCCCAGTGAGCGGCAGTTCTGTGGGCACAAATGCCTTGTTTTAGCCAGAGGTCAGAGGAGAATGGCCAGACTGGTTGGAGCTGATAGAAAGGCAACAGTAACTCAAATAACCACTGGTTCCAACAGAGGAATGCAGGAGAGCATCTGAGAACACACAACACCACCTACTTTCTAGCAGATAGGGAACAGCAGCAGAATACCACACTGATACTTTATTAAGCACCAGGTGCACCTAATAAAGTGGCCGGTGAGTGTAAGTGTGTCTGTAACGTAACTACAGTGACACACGTAAATGAAAAGGTTTGTTTGGCCCATCCACCATCCCTGCCTTCCTCCTTATATGAAGTTTGGTGCTCTTACTGCTGGAGCATTTGCTCTAAGTGTAAAATACAGGTATGTGTGTATGCGACACCCTGGGAATGAGAATGGGCCGAATCATCACATTCGAGAAGTTGCAGCCAGTAAAGTATTGATGTTTTACTGGATAAAACGACTCATTTCAACAGACTCTACTGCGGCCACTTCTTTTTTTAAAGAGCGTGTTAGTTTTCCTCTCTTCTGGCAGCTCGTCCACAGAGAAAATCCACCCTCGTCTTTCTTTTTAATGCAGCTTCTCCAGAGAGACAAACACTGGAGCAAAAAAAAAAAAGGACGCCTTTTCCCTCTTAACTCCAGCGATTCATTATTTACAAGCAGACATGGAGGAGAGGAAGGAAATGAGACTGTGCATGGATGACTTCTCCTCTCTGCTGCACCTCGTCTCTAATGCTCCTGCCGTCTCCCAGCGGTCCACCAAACACACACAGTTAATGCATACAAACAGTCACACAAAGATGCTCTCCTATAGGCACTGGCACTGTACTAGTCTCTGAAACGCTTCAAAGCTCACATTCATTTAGACACAATTAGGCCTGAATATAAATATGATTTAGCAGTTCAGGCCAGTGATTCCTTTATTAACATTGATTTATAGAAATGACATTCTAACGAAATAAAAATGTACTTTGGTGTGTTTACATGTATTCATATTGGGTGAACAGTGTAGGACTGAAGATAATAGGATAATTAAGATTAGCCTTTATCGTCTCTCTTGAGGAAAATTGACCTTGGGCATCTGAGAGAACACACAAAGCCTCTCCATACACACACATATATCCGTATACATGTACAATTAAACCACGGTTAAAGTTCAGCAACACACACCGGGTGCCCTTCTAGTTACCGTTAAGGATGTCACAATATGAGATTTAATATCATGATTATTGTCAGTGGAAATATCACGGTTTCATGATTATTAAAGAGAGAGTTTCTTATTGGACACTGCAAAGAAAATCAAACCTGTCAGTCTACTTTCTTTGTAAAATATTCAGGTTGATCACGTCCTCATAGACCTGGGGTTACATCCAGGTAGCTGCTACATCTCCCCACCAGATGTAGACAGGAAACAGGAACATGTTGTGAACTCCTCCAGAATTTTTTTCTAAAAATATTAGAACTTGTTTGTTACTACCTACCGACTTTATTTCTCAAAATATTACAACTTTTTTTGTCACAACTTTTGTCTCCATGTCCCCCCCAGACTGAGACAGTTAACAGGAAGTTGTGAACTTCTCCAGCCCAGTTTAAACTGGTTTGGTCCAGCTTGGTAACGTTAAATTCACTAGTTCACTTTTTTCGCACAGACTTGAGCAGAAAGGCCTGGATGATTTTCTCCAACATGTTGGAATATATTCACAGTGTTGGACCCTTTGCACTCACTTTTACTTTTACACTTTGCAAACTTGATATCCATCTTGTCCAACAACTCCCTGCTCATTTTGAACACACACTTAACATTTAAGAAGCTTTTTAGGTGGATATAAGGCTGAATGTGAGTTCCCTCTGACATTTTTACAGCTCTTCTTCTAAACGCTCCAGGTGAGTGCCACGACGACTCCGTCAACTCACAAGATTCATTTTCACAGGGCAACAATGCAGGAATAAGCATACCATCAGGAATAAGCATACCATAGATAGATCGTAGCTTCTACAATTTTTACGGTTATGAAAGTGTAACGTTAAGTGACTGGTTTGTTAATCTCTTGTTAAAGAATGAATTGATTATCGGGAAAAATGCCAAACATCACATCACAAACAAGATGACAGCATCACAGCAGTCATCTTCATAACAAACAAAAACTTGTCCTCAATCCCTTAAAGATTCTCTCTCTCTCTCTCTCTCTCTCTCTCTCTCTCACACACACACACACACACACACACACACGAACACACACACACACACACACACACACACACACACACAATGTACTCATGAATGCCCACGGGTTTCTCCACACTCCTGTGCACACACATTTGAGTTTATTCATTATTAAAAGTGCGACCTTGGAAACACTTAACACTGTGAACAATGCTGAACAGCAGAGGAGAAAAAGGTGAGAGTATGCTTTAACAGGCTTTACATGCACTCATATTGAATCTGACTGCAATATTATGGTAATAGTCTGACCTTTGAAAGGCTGGAAATAAACAAGAATAAATGCAATTAGTGCATGTTTCATTGTGCGCTTCTGATCGAGTCTGAAGAGGCTCCTTCTCTTTGTGTTTGAGATACACTAGCAGCACTCACTAAGCTTAGCATCAGTTTTGGACAAGGATAATGAAAATAATGCTGTGTCTCTGCTCGTCTGAGGTGGAAAGATGTGAGGAAAGTAAAAAGTGAGCGTGCACAAGAATCCACAGCGATCACAAGATATGATTTGACGGGTTTGTCTTTACAAGATCAGTTTCCTTTCAAGTGATCTCACAGAACTATAGTTGTGACTGAGCAGCTGAGGATCTTTTGTTGCTCCTCTGTTCTGTTTGTATCGTGCTGCCCCTTGTTGTCTGTGCTATTATTTCAAAATCTAACTGTACAGGTTGTCTGTAGTATTTAAGATGATGAATCAATCCAGTAACACTCTGGTTTTAGTCAATTTGGATCCTCTTTCCTTATCACTTACTTTTGCAGGTTTGCATGATGGATGCCCTGCAGCTCTTCACCAACCTTCTTTTACAACAGTTAACCCGCGGCTACATTTCTATTTTTACCCTCGGAACGTTGGGGCTAACCCCGCTGCCAAAAAAGGCTGCAGTCTACTTTAGATTGCACCACAGTGAAGCGATAGCCATGGACTACACGGCCCTCAGGCCTTTGGATAAATAAAGAATGTCCCAGAATGCCTTTAGCCCGAGGCTAAGTGTAATAGATACAAATATAGCAACAAAAGTTACGTAATCAGAAGCATGTAATTAGATGAGCCTACACTTTATAGGCTCCGTTCACACTGCAGTTACAAGTGACCTGAATCAGTTTTTTTCACTCATATGTGACCCATATCTGATTGGCCTTAGACAGTGTGAACAGCACAAGTCACATTGAATCTGACATTTTCGAGTCAGAATCAGGCCACTTTTAAATGTGCCATTGAATCGGATACATATCGGATTTTTTTGAATGTGACTGCAATCTGAACAGACAGACTTTGACGTCACTCTGACCCACGCTGCACTGTTTTGTAAATGAATGATGAATAAAGTTGATTGAAAAAAAAGTGTGCGACAGGCGGGAGCCAGGAACAGAATCAAAACAAACATGGAGGACAGCAGTGAGGCAGGCGGCCAGTGGAGTGAGAGTGACGGTTTATAACTTGTTTTAGTTTTAGTTTAGTTTTGTATTATGCTATAAAGTCCTACAATACCGGCCACATTTAAAGACGTAATGTTATCAGCCAAACAAAAAATTGAATGGCAATAAATCGGAATTGTGCATTAAGACCTGCAGTGTGAACGTAGCATATGTCTGTTAGCTTGATGTAATTGGTTGGAATGAATATGAATGAATACATTTGAAATACACGCTATAAATGAGAAAGAAACACTGGCAGCAGAATCAGAGTCAGCTATAGCCTGAGAGCACACAGATGGTCTCGGAGTGTTTGTGTGTGTGTGTGTGTGTGTTTTTGTATGTGTGTGTGTGTGTGTGTGTGTGTGTGTGTGTGTGTGTGTGTTTGTGTGTCTGTGTGTCTGTGTGTGTGTGTGTGTGTGTGTGTGTGTGTGTGTGTGTGTGTGTGTGTGTGTGTGTGTGTGTGTGTGTGTGTGTGTGTGTGTGTGTATAATAAGTCATGAAATATATTTGCATAGCGTGATGAACAGAAATAGCTTGTGTATTTTTGGTACGTGACACAGATGATGCTGTTTTAAGAGCACACATCTGCAACTCAGGTGACCTAAAGACCTCAGTTGCTCCCTCTGTTGTTTTAATCCCAGATGTGAACAAAGAGATAAATAAACAGTGACGTATACCCGCCCTCCTGAAATAGTCAACAGTCACAGTGAAAAACAGCACTCCGTCCGGCTGTCAATATTTACAGACTTTACAAAATGTCAAAAATAGAAAATGTGCAGCATCACCAGCTCCAGAGGTGCCGCCTGCAGCTGATCCTGACCTCTGACCTTTCAAGATAAGTGTGTCTGCTGCTCCACTGGCTTCCTCCCAAAACGAAGAAAGAAACAATGAACCCCACTGAGGAGAAAGATCTTCTGCACACATCCATCATGGAGAAAACAATTTAAATAAATCCATAAAGCCATTATTTCGGCTTAAACTGGGGCTAATAAATGTTAACTGCCTGGATGTGAGTGCGAGGGAAGGGCTTTCTAGCAGGAGGGGGCGGAGGTAGAAACAATTTCCTCTCAGGGATCGATTAATTATCATTATCAATTATCATGGAAGTTTGTTCTGCTGCGAGTGAGCACATGAGGCCTTTTTTAGTGGTCTGGGAAAGTTCTGCCATGAGCGATCTGCTGGTCAACAGCTTTTTATGGAGAGCTTCTGACAACTGATGATGATGTAATCAGCATCAGCAGCAGCTCAAGTGTGAGAGTGAGCACGTGCGAACAGATAAAAACAAACACTGCATTTTCCTGCTTTCTAATTGCATTTTTCTCTAAAGGTTAAAAAAAACATTGTTGAAATAGTTTAGATAATATCAAACGTTGCGCTCTTGAGCTGATGTACAAAGTCTAAACTGTATCGGCATACAGAACTACTCACTACCTTTTTCTTCCTGCCTTTATAGTTACTAAACACACACTCCTCCTGCTCAGTGAATCTGCTTCAATGCACAAAAGGAAGTGTTACTTGAGTGTACATGCACACACGCCTTTATTGTACGTCACATGAATAATCCAACAGTGGGCTGGTAAAAGCCTCCCAGTCTGTCAGTCCCAGCACACAAGCTGTCCCAAAAACCCAGTGCAGCCTGTGAAGCATGTGACAGCTCCTCCTCATCCAAAAACACAGTTACGAGCCTGTTTACTTGTGTGTTTAGGCTTTTAAAACTCTGCAGAACAAGGATGAATACTCCAAAGACGAAACTGGGGTTTACTGCAGCCAGTTCCTAATGGTGAGGATTCAGATCAGTTTGTCTGCAGTCGCTTTCTGCTGGCGCCGCAGGTTGGCATGTGGCCGCGGCAAGTAATCACAATTTAGTTGCCAAGTAGAAAAATATTTAGGGTTTTATCAGGAGGATACTGAGGCAGGGATATTCTCACCACTTTTGCTGAAAGTTTTGCTGAACGTAAAGTATCAAATACATTCATGAAAAAAATGTTACAGGTGAAATGATATGAAGTTTCTATTTCGATGAAGACTCTTATTTGTTGCCTATATGCCGGAAATATGAACTTCTGTCATTTCACTTGTAAACAAAATGCCCTTTTTTTGTTTCGTTACATTCAGCAAAACTTCCCGAAATTTTTTGTACTTTTTCCCTTTTTTTTTTTTTTTTTACTTTACATGGGATAAATAAAAACAGTCTGTCCTCCCCAAACAAAACCAGCTTCTAATGACCAAGCCCCCACCACAGCAACTTCCTGGTTGATCCAATTCAGAAGTGCCATAAAATGCAGTTTTCTGAGTGTCCAGCAGTGGCGATTGCTCTAAGACGGCAGGGGAAGCTCAGCTTCCGCTAAAATGTCACCAAAAATAAATAAATAAATAAACGAAAAGTTGTGAAATATGTACTGCTGTGTGCACATTTAATTGACTACATACGTGCTAGAGAAACATCTTTTGTTCCGAATCAGCTACTTATCACAGGTAACCAGAGCAACTTCCTTCTCGTTCATCCCCACAGCACCGCAGCTCTTTACACAGTCGGATGCTCAGCTTCTACTGACTTCAATGGGGAAGCGTAGAGCAGGTTGTTCCACTGCAGCCGAACTAGACCCTCAGGGCGTGATCACACTGTCCTTTTGGCCGCGGCCAAAACCGTTTTTTCAGCTAAAGCCTAGTACCTTTAAGCCATGTGAGTGCACCCGCTCCGCGCTCAACTGCGGCCAGCGGACCGTCCACGGCCCGCTTGAAAGAGGTGGGCTTTAGCGGAGCCGTTTGCACATGTACGAGCACGAGCGTGCGCACGTGTACGAGCACGAGCCCTACGGCAGTAGCGGACAAGTACCCTAAAGTCCGGGTCATGGTCCGGGAGGACACTGTGAGCAGACCCTCAGTGGATAAATGCTGGGCTTTGTCCCGCCCATCGGACGCTCAGCATCTCTGGGGGTCTATGGGACAGTGGGCTGGACCGTAGGCACGGCTTCTGCATGATGATTGGATGAGCTGTCTGAGGCGTAATCTTTTTTTGATTGACAGCTAAATGAGCGAGTCAGTGATCTTGAAGAATAAACATCCAGCTGAGTTTTTTCCAAGTTTTTCATTCCATTGTTCGGAACTTATCCGGAGACTTTACCGATCCCCAGCGACTTTGTCTTTATTTATCTAGTAACGTGTTCTGTTAGCCTAGCTCCCGGGAAGTTGTGCTAATGTTGCTAACTCAGTATACGTCAGCCAGATGGACGTATCTCCCTCCCCCAAACGTCACATCAATGGCTGTTTTTGGTAAGAGGAAATGAGGCGGAGTCAAAGTCTGACAAGATAGAGGCTCTCAGAGACGAGTACGATAGGATCAAGTTGAGAGAACGGACCTCGACGGGTGATAACGACCTATTATCTACGATTGCTATTAGGTGGCGACTTCTAGTGGTTGTAGTAATTATGATGGGTGTAAAAGAGTCAGATGACGTAGTATCCGTATCCATGTCCGTGTAGGGAGGAGGATAAGGTCAAAAACCTTCACCATGCTCATGTGTGAAACAAAAAGTAAACTGTGACATTATTTTAAGATAACCAATGTTGTTAGGGTGTAGTTACGTCCATGACTCATTTTAAGGTGTAAGTAGTTCCATTTCTCAACATTACGTTCACAGTACAGTCTTTGAGTCAGTCTGGAAGGACACAGGCTCATAAACTGTGTGTCCTGCGGCTGTGTAAGTCTAAACACTCATTAATCCTCTACACCACAATTACAGACACTTTACTGCACGTGTACTGAAGTTGCCAAGTAAAGTGATACTGACTGTGATAAACAGTCATTAGCCTTTCCCTGGTGATAAGAGGGAGATCCCTTCTGAAAAAGAGAAGCTGCATCATTTAGACTCGAGGATAACAAGTCCTGCCGACACTCAAACAGCACATGTGCAGTTTTTTCTAGAGGTAATACATCTCTTTTAGACAGGTGAAGTGACGTTTAACAGAGCAAAAAGAGCCACTCGTGCAGGGTATTTATTTTTATAGCTTTGGGGACTGGAGGTTTGGCGTACTACGACTGTGAAGCCCTGACACTCATGCCATGCTGTTGCATCTCATCCTTCTCTCTGTTTACCTCTTCAACTAAAACTGCGACAATAAAGACTAAAGTCTCAATGACTAATCTCTGTTTAAAGGCCTGATTTAGGCTCAGTTCTTTCATCATTTCTGTTGACTAGTAAGCAGGAACGTAATGTATAAAAACTGAGGCTATGACACAAAAAAACATCCCTTCTCCATGAGACAAATCCAGAGACAACTGGACAAAAACATTGGCTGAAATTCTTCACCACTTCGTCTCCAGAAGAAGTAGAAACAAATCATGTTTCTTACAAAGTTTAGTTATTGTCAGGGTATGTGGGCAGATTTGTGCCCTAATGCTGAGCCATCTTATGATCAGTTAAGCTACTGATAACAACAAACAATCTGTGATTCAGGAGCCGTCCATCGCAGACAGTCTGAGGACTAAAGCTTTTAGTGTTCATGGTGTCAATAATTCCGGAAGGACACAAGAGCCTCATCAAGAACTAGTAAAAACAGTACCAGCACCAGTAAATATCACCAGATATTTATGATCTGGCTTTTCCTCTTTGCCTCCTAGCGTGCCCTTTGAGATTTAAACTGCAGGCTCGGCTGTCATCACTCAGCAGTATTGAGCTGCTGTGTATGTCTAGACTGGACTGTTGTGACCGACATAAACAACTGTTTCTACCTGCAGGAATTTTCACTTACATCTAAGAGTGTAAATGAAAGGTACAGACTGAAAGTCCTCTGACACTGCAGCGTCATATATGGAAAACAAACCTTCATAGATACAAATGTCATTAAAAACATTGTGTTACCCTGCTCCACCACTGAGGACTTTTATTTTGAAAGAGAGGCAGAACACAGAAGTTTACAGTAAATGCTTACTATGTGCTGAAATGTAAAGAAAAGCTGAGCTAACACAAACAAATGATACAACTACACTGGATTGTAGTTCAGACTTTTTGGGAGTGTGCATGTCTCTTTTAAAAAAATGTCTGTCTCAGCAAAAGACAAAACTGTTTTAGTTTGACCTTTTGGATCTGGCTAATTCAGTTCATGAACATCCAAACACCAACATGATTCCAACAAAGCAGCAGTAAAGCACTTCATTTATACCTGATGGCTTTGGTTAAAGTTTTATGAGTGGACATTGATGGACATCAGTTGTTATTCAAACTGTTCAATGCAGAGCTAGTTTTGTGGTTTATTTTTAAATAACTCTGATATCTATAGTTTACTGACACAACAGTTTGTATCATAACAAAGTTGATGAGTTAGCGTGTGTTATTTTTTGTCCAGGACATTAAAAAAAGGGCTCCATTTAATCACAGTGTCTCGTATGATGACATAAAAGTTTAGACCCCCTGCGTAAGAAATACTGGCCTCCACTGATTTTAAAAAAGACACGATTATTAAACGCTCTTTCTCAAATACAAACAAGCTTTCTGTCACTGAGAAAATGAGATAAGAATTAGTGCCAGAGCAGGACGGTGAGAAAGAGACCGAGCCGGAGAGAGAAAGGAAAGTGCTTATGGTGGCAGGTTGGTTGCCAGCCTTTATTGCATGAGTGACAGTGAGAGTTAGGGGCTGACACACATTCTGGTCTCCTCAGAGTCCCACAGGCCACGTCTGAGCTGCCGCTACAAGTTGTTTATCTTCATCATGGCAGCGCTGCAGAAGCTGTCACGCATCCTGGGAACAAAAGAGCTAACTGAGGATAGGAGATGGAGCTCTGCCCACATCTCCATTTCTGTTCTGTGTTTACGTGAGGGGACCACCGGGTCAGATTCCTGCTGCACACAGCAAGAAAAGCGTCCTTCTCAACAATTAACTCAGTGTGGTGGAAGTGTCTGCCATACGCGTGAGACGGTCCACTTGTTCCTGAAGCGACTGAGCTCGTTTGAAGGTCTGTTCACGAATCAAGAAGCATTCTTTTTAAGCAGGTGAAGCTGTCGACCCACGACGAAGGGAGATTAAAATAAGAGACATTTTACATTTTAACTTTTTAACTCATGTTTAAAAACTTCACTTTGCAGATTTGTGTTGCCTGCTGCTGCGTAATCAGCCTAAAAACCACGCACTGAGGGACACGATGCAATTCACCCTGTTCCTTTCTAATGAACAAGTATTCTTTTCCTGAATCAATCTTTTCACGAAACTGAAAGATTCCTCAGTGTTTGATGAGGCCAGTCGGGAAACCATGCAACACCAAGAAAACGTTCCACCTGCTCTGGTCTGTAAGAAGTAACTAAAACAGAGCTTACATTTTATAATTTTATGAAAGTGTATGAGTCCATGCTGACTCTGAGACAGAGTTGAAGCCTGACTAAAGCTTGTGCACATGGAGAGCACTAAAAGTTCAGGGTTGGATCGATATGCAGCAGTCACTTCCTCCAGACATGGACACACAGCTACAGCCTGCATTTGGATCATTTCCTTTGGACAACAGCCATCATCAGATGAGTCAGGGTCACACCAGTGTCCATTCTGAGCCAGTGCAAATGTTTGAATGAAGAACTGATATTTTCCATAGACAGATCTGGAAGTAAACATGTTTACCCAATGCTCACACACAACGCAAACATATATATATATATATAAATATTAGGGTGCAAAGTCTTGGAAGAACACTTGTTTAGAATTTAAATTTCAAAGTCAAGGTAAGGAACAGAACTTGCATGCAGACCTAGACGTAGGGTCAGGTAAATAAAATATATGCACCAATAAATAATAAGAACTTAAAGTGAAAACTGCTGCTCAGAGAAGAGAGACAGCCTGCTACCACGTCAGTGCGAACCGCCAAAAGGGCACAGGACATAATGAGGCAATGGGTATCGCATGTATAATTTATTGTGTTGGAGGCACGCTGGGAAAAAGACCTATAGAGCAGAGAGAAAATGAAGTATGAAAAACAACACAAGGACAAGTAAACAACAACAGACTTATGAGAGAAAATACAGAAGAGAGGAGGATGTCTGAAGGAAAAGAAGAAAATACGAGAAAACTGGCCTCTGAATGTGTGTGTGTGTGTGTGTGTGTGTGTGTGTGTGTGTGTGTGTGTGTGTGTGTGTGTGTGCGTACTCAAACCTCATAGCTTTATACTTTACTGTTCATACAAAAGTAGAGAACTCCTTGAGAAACTAAAATAACTAGTCTGTTTTAACCCCACAATCTCAGTTGATGCACTTCCAGGTTTGGATGGACATTTACCTTACAGTACAAAAGCCTCCTTGAAAAAAAAATCAAGCTGTGAACAGCAAAACTGAAGGTGGAAATGTTGGTACATGACTTTTAAAGATGACATTTTCCGCATAAACATAGCGTCTAAAAGTGAATGTTGGGTTGATGGTAAGAATCTTCAATATTAATTTTACGCTCACAACTTCCCAACTTGGGAAATGCAACAATCCTGAATGCACCGTTACACTCTGCAGAAACCTGATAAAACATTCAGCAGTTTGCATCAGCTCACTTTCTGGGATTCTGGGTTGAAACAATAAAGGAAGTTCTGATTTACACCTGAACAAGCTGAAAATTACATGACAGCAGCTCCACAGTAACTGGTCGGAGTAAAAACCAAAACCTTTCACACTGAAAAATACAAGAACAACAACAAGGAAGCGTCAGACTCAGTATTGTACTGGCAACAAAACCACCATTCAGACTGAACACACTGATGCCATTAGTGTACATAAATGTCTGTGAGTGACCAGACAAGTGCATGCTGGTGTCACAGGATGCACAGAACTGTAACGACATATACTGTACATGTGAGTGAAGTGTGTGTGTCTCCAAAGGACAGGAGAGCTTACCCTCTTGCGCAGGTTGCAGGTGAGGAAGAGGTTGCGGGAGAAGGAGTTGGCGAAGGCGGTGTAAAATTCCAGCACCTTGAGCAAGGCTTCCCTCTTGATGACGTGGAGGTCGCAGTATGTTAGGGCTCTGACGTTAGCGCACGCATGCGCCAGGGTGGTCTCCTTCCAAAAGACGTCACCAAAGACGTCGCCTTTGCCTGAGGACACAAGAGTTTCAGTGATTGTTGCATCCGTTTGGTTGATAAAAGGTGACACCTCAGGTCAAACTAACACTGGAACTGAATCTAAATGTAACCACAGCGTAAAATCATCCCTGGGTCTTTTTCGGCAAATACACTCATCAAATAAGCCATTGAGACATTTTTTTCATGTAACAGCTATTAACGGAGATATCCTGGAGTGTCGCTAACAGCTGGTAACAGCCAAATGCCACTAACACTGATTAGCTCGGGGCAGCACGGTAAAGGCATTAAAGTGTCTTCTTTAACCCCTAATACTGCTCAAAATAACACCAAACTTTAAAAGAAAAGTCCTTACACAGCCGCATCCGGCTGTTAGCAATTGTTAGCGACTGGATAAATTGTCTGGATGGCTTATTTGATGAGTGTATTCGTCGAATAACAGCAAAAAAGACCCCTGTTCAACACCATGCATTTCAGCTGTTAGTTCATGTACGAAAAGTAGAGCAGCTTGATTATGGCTTGATCACTCTCATCACTCATCTTCAGCCTCTTATCCGGGGTCGGGTCGTGGGGGCAGCAGCTCTAGCAGGGGACCCCAAACTTCCCTTTCCCGGGCCACATTAACCAGCTCTAATTGGGGGATCCCGAGGCGTTCCCAGGCCAGTGTGGAGATATAATCTCTCCACCTAGTCCTGGGTCTTCCCCGAGGCCTCCTCCCAGCTGGACGTGCCTGGAGGCGCCCAGGGGGCATCCTTACTAGATGCCCGAACCACCTCAACTGGCTCCTTTCAACGCTAAGGAGCAGCGGCTCTACACCGAGTTCCTCACGGATGGCTGAACTTCTCACCCTATCTCTAAGGGAGACTCCAGCCGCCCTCCTGAGGAAACCCATTTTGGCTGCTTGTACCCGCGATGGCAAACATCATAATCATAATTATTTTTCCAACGCAGCCAAACAATAACAGAAAACTATAACCAAATCCACATGTTGAGAGTAATGTTCCAACCCTATATTTAATGTAAATGACAGAAGCTGGCTGCAAATAATAATTATTTTCATTGTCAATTAATCTGTGGATTATTTTCTCTATTAATCAGTAAATTGTTTGGTCCATAAAATATCAGAATGTGGTGCAACATCAGTGTTTTCCGAAGCCCAAGATGACTTCATCAAATGTAAAAGATATATTCAGTTTATTGTCATAGAGGAGGAAAGAAACCAGAAAATATTCATATTTAGGAAGATGGAATCAGTGATATTCTCTGATCACTGATCACATATGATTTTCTTAAACAAATGACTCAAACCAATTATTAGCAAAAATGTGGGGGATTAATTTAACAGTTGAAAACTAATCAGATAATTGAGTGGAAAGGTCTGGATATTGAAAAGGGTGTTTCAGGTGCTCATGCTGTTAGATGATAAAAAATGAGCACTCACTCCCACATTGGACCTCTCAGCCTGATAAGAAGCACCACTCCAGAATATCAAGTCAATCTGAGGAGCTGCCCTGGGTATAAGGGTTGTTTTTGTGCGTAAAAGAGCCAGTCTCTCCAGCTATAGCGCACTAAGCTATGTGTTTTGTATACTTTCTTATCAAAACAACATGTTAGATCTCATCTACTGTGACAGCTGCAATAACACAGGAGACGATAAGCAGACAGGAGAAGTGAAGGGACAGTAGCTGAGATGTGCCAATCGTGAGAAGAAGCCCGACAAAAATATTAAAGATCAAACGGTGATGTCCTCTGTTGAAGAAAACACATCCCATCATGGAGAAACTGTGGAAGTGATTCAAGTGACAGTGCTGATCAGCTGTGCAGATGTACAGTACCATCACACATCTGTATCTCTTCAGACAGCACACACACACACCACCTCTCTTTTTTAAGGGCCTTAGCAACAGATGTACCTGAGCAGCTCCTTAGCAACCAGAGCTGCCGATTTCACCATGTACCCAGCAGCACGTACAGTTACAGTGATTTCATAAATTAATCTGAGCAAGGGGAAAAAAGGAGAAAACATGGTAAGAGAAAAAGGAAAGAAAAAAAGATTTTCAATCTTTAACTCACTTAAAATCACTTGAATATAATAAATTAGACACCTTATCTCCTAATTATGTGAAGGTTAAAGTATAGCGATGGCTTGTTGCTAAAGGTTACAGGATAAGACAGTCGGCAATGACGGCCAGTGACGGGAAAGGTCATTTTCTACATGAACTAGTTCAAAGTACAGTTGACAAATTTTAAAATAAACAAGTTCAGTTGATAGTTCATAATTGAAAATTTTGAGCAGAGTTCACAGTTCCAAAAATGAACTAGTTTATAGCTTTCCACTTTACTCAAAGGCTGCAGGTCTCTGTCAGTATACTGCACTACCAGGTCGTCCAGCTGTGTCTGGGAGATGTCAATTGAGTCGCTTCTGTATGTAGTTAATGGGATTTGGGTCAAGGATCTCTCTTGATTGTCTTTCGATTTTTTATTTGCTTGCACATACCATGAAATGCCAGGTGCTTCAGTTTAATGTGCTGTTTCAGGTTTGCTGTAGATGTGACTGAAGTGCAGATTTTCTTTTTAAACCCAGTGGGCAAAGTTGGCACAGAAGTGTAAGGTTTTTCCTATTCTCACCTAACTTGTAATAAAACTTGTTTAAAGGATCATTTGATGCCTCCTTGGTGTGTTTTGTTTTGATGATGTATGTGGCGGTGTGACACTGGCGGCTGGTGTTGCCAGATTAGGTGCTTTTCCTGCTCCATATTAAGGCCAGTTTATGGTTTGTTTTAGCCTGGGTTTCGGTTTCGCTTGTAAGGCTCTTTAGAAATCGGCGCCCTACTGAACGAAGTTAAACTGAGAGAGCGTGTCGTTCACAGACACCAGAACAGTAATGTTCATCAGGCAGAATGCAGGACATTCAGTTCACGTTCACCCAAAATATGAACGACGTCATGAACTATTGTTCAGTGAATGAGATCAGGTGCAACACTGATGACAGTGCTATCACATTTACACTGCTTTTACTTCCTTCTCGGTATGAGACACAGGGAAAAATTAATGTTACTTAACGCGGAGGGCATGAATATTAGTATGTCAACACTGCAGAGGCATATCAAGTTGTTGAGATTGTTCAGACAGCCTGAGTCTACGTTCTGCCAGAAATCTCAGGTTTAGGCAACAGAACTACTTTAGTATCACATTGGTACTGTTACTTGCTGCAGATCATACAGTGTGTGCCTAACATGTTGGGTTTTTTTCATGTTGGGTATTTAGCTCAATAAAATAGTTACATAGATTTTGCATAAGGAAGATTCTATTTTTTCTATCAACAAAACTCTTGCAGATCGTGAAGCACTGACCACCTCAAATTGATGCGCTTTCCCTTAACCCAACTGCCGCCACCTGGACACTCGACTTATCAACTGCCAGCATAAATTCCCCATGCTAATCACAAAGAATGGTAATTATAGGCAGCATCAAATGTGTCATGTCATGAGTTATTACTAGAAACTCAAATACACTCCACATAGGCTTTAACAACACTATATCAGCAGCACACGGTGAAGCATGAAATAAAGCAAGAAGGAGAAAATGAGATCTCATAAAGAACCTTTTTAGGAGCAAATGGAATATCATGGTGCTTCTACACCACCTTTCCCTGGACAGCTCCAGTAGGACTCTGGCTGTAACAGGCACAAAAAAGTCAACTCTGGGTTAATCAGAACTCAAATCTCTGTCAAAGCTGCCACAACCATCAGCTCAGCATTTTTCAGAGTTGACCTGGATATAATGTGATGAAAAGCAGTGCACACTGTCCACAAGCTGTCATAACACCCTGAGAAAAAGACGTATCCACCGTGCCGTTGCAAAATGCCGACAGTGTGTCACCGTGAGTGTGTGAGTAGATCTCATCTCAACAACCGCTCCTCTGTGGCCCCCGAGAGCCCTTTTCTCTCCCAACATCCCACAGAGACTCAGGCAGCAGGACTCGTCTGGAATGAGCTCCCCAGAGATCTGCAGCTCCTCGCCAATTATATGTGTATGCGGCCGCACAGGCCAGGGGGTGGTGGAGGTGGTGGCTGTGTGACACTTACAGTGGGGTTAAAAATCACAGTGAGGGCTGTTATGATTGGGTGGTTGGAGATGGATATATCGGAGGTGTGACCGCTGTCGCCAGGCTTTGTAATGCTGCTGATTACTCACCCACAACAGGAAACCACTGCTCATATTATTGTGCCGACTGCTCACAGGGACTAGGTGTTGGATGTGTGCTGTCAACACCGAAAATGATGCACAAAAAATCCCTTGTGCCTCTCGTATGGACTAGAATACATATATATATACTACCAGGTATAGATAGTGTACGTACATCTGTCTTGTTGCCTTACAGGGACTTCTGCAACTTTATGCACCGCAACCCCCCTCAAAACTCAACACAACACAACACAATGCAATGCACGACTGTAATACCACTTTAATCTCACTGGAATCACATTGTGTAGTCTACACAACACGTGGGCAGTTTAATGGGATGGCTGATCAGATCACAATATCGAGATGGAACATAAATATTCAAATGTTTGTGACCGAAGGTGTGATTAATGCTATTCTTCTATCATCTACCACTAAAGCCCCTTTCACACATGATCTGCAAACCTGAAATTATCAAGACATTACCTCGGCAAGTATCAGATTCAGGTGGACCAGACATTTAACAGACGTTTACCCTGCCAGCGCCCTAGTACAAAGTCTGTGTGATGTCCGACTGAGCTCATGTGTAAATAAAGAAGCTCATTGAGTGGAGAATTCACAGTGAGTGAGCCAGCGCATTGAGACCGGCAGAAAAAACAAACATCTGACAGTGAAGAAGAAGGGTGATTCTCAGGAAAACTGGAGGGATGAGAAAATTCAGGAACTTCTGTCGGTGAAACATCAGAAAAATTTTAAATCAACTGGTACATGACCGCGATGTAATCCACGTCATATCCTGCCTCCTGCACGCAAAACCCACGTGCCACCCCTCACCTGAACCAAACGGAGGATTTGTAGTAAGTGAGAACGCATCTGCTGTGTGAAAGGGAAACTTTGGACAGAATCCGGTAGGGTGTGGTACCGTTTTACGTCTCCACTGAGTAACGATTCACATTGAATCAGTCGGTGCCATATTTTGGTACCTGAGAGCACGTTAGAGCGAGCTTCTCTGACACACATGGAGCGGAACTACATCGCCCCTGCAGCTTGTTGAAGTCACAGTGAGCCACGGCAATGGCGAGCTGAAAATGGTCGTGGTGTTGCTACACTCCCTCTTGAGAGACAGATAACATTCTTTACGCCCTGGAGACAGACCGACAGGCTGGAGATTGTAAAGGTTTGGGAGGAAAGAGGTTTTATTTTTCTTAGTGCAAAAAAATACACTTAACAAATAACAAAACGCTCTAAGTTACAGGACGAATAGCTTTGGTTTTTACAACTGAATTTACATTTTGGTTATTACAGACTAAAGTACCGAAAAATGGTACCTCTTGGTTGGGGTGTCCCCGACAAATTTTTCATAGTCAAATCTGATTTGTCACGTCTTGCCTATAGTTGACTGATCGTCAAATCGTTTTTTTTGTTTTTTTGCTCATGAAAAACCCTTTGATCCACGGTGGTGAGCCATGGACATGAAGCAGACAGTGGCAGGTGCACGTGAGTCCAGCGATCTGCGGTCACGCGTGTCAGGCAGAGGGTTACTTAGAGATCTGATTTCTGATTTCTGATAGGAGCATCTTATTAAAAGTATTTTTTGTTATAATATGAATGTGTTTTGTTTGTATCTTTCTTTGACAACAGCTGGAAGTATATTTAGAACTGTAGTTCCTCTTTCACGGCGCTGAGTCAGACTGTGCCGGATTGAACGTCGATAATGAAAAACAACAAATGGGCAAATATTCAAAGTAAATGATGCTGATGATAAAACAGCAGCAGACTGTGTTTCTGACGCCCAGATAGATTTAAAGCCCAGACAAGATAGGCTCTGACGGTGCCGATCCTGGATAGAACAATTTAGTCTATGAGGGAGAGGGGGTTAATCCCACACACTAAGGAGACAGATTAAACGCACATGAGTTATTTTCACAGTTTTAGCAACAGTATTTATTAATAGGCTTATATTTATAAACAAATAGGAAACCAAGCATCTATATGTAAAATCAGACATTCAGCACCCCCCAGAGCCAGAATGGAATAATCCATTGTTTCATAACCACATTTTGCGCATTAATGGTCAACTATCCTGGTCTGGCACAACTCTGGGTACTGGTACTGAATTTCAAATGTGAACAGAACCTATCCCTAATGTCTGCACCTGATTTGTTGGAAGAACAGCTTTAGAGAGGTCCCGCTTAAACTAATTTATATTTATCGAAGTGAATGTTTAAATTAACTCCTTATTAACTGTGTCCATGAGGATTAACTCAAAGTCAACATCCTGACATGTGGAGATGACAGTGGATGCAGCTGTAGCCTGTATCCCCCATCAGCAGAAAAATAAATTGCCTGTGGGCAGGCAGCTTGTGTACCCTCGTATTACTTTATCTTGGATTGCAGCTCATCACATCAGGTTGATACTTTCAGCTGCTGATGGTGCTGCTGCTGCTGCCGCTCCGGTCACACCATTATCTCAAAAACGGAGTGGTTGGAGACAGTTATACAGCTGATGTGACACAGATGCACCAAGAGCAGTGAAAAATACGTTTAGCCTTAGAATGCACTCACCGGTCTGAATGGTTGGCTAGTGTAGCCCTCACCCTTTATAGCTGATGACAAAATACAAACACACCAATCACACACTCACACACAAACACACACACAGGTGATTTTCCAAAGTGTATAAATGTGGTTCTTAAATATGAATAATGAACATTAATGTGGGGAATGATAAAAGCTGACCCTAATAAACAAGCAGCAGTAATGCCCTACGGTTTTAAAAGTACCTCTATTAGCATTTGAAGCCCCCTTTTTAAAAGTACTTGGGATTTCAGACTGCACAAATTACATGTAGAAATTACGGCCGTCCGTCTAAACTTAACCGTCGCCTTTTGTTGTCTAAGCTTAACCGTCGACTTTTGTCGTCTAAACTTAACCGTCACCTTTTGTCGTCTAAACTTAACCGTCGCCTTTTGTCGTCTAAACATAACCGTCACCTTTTTTTATCGAAACTCAACTGTCGCCTTTTGTCGTCTAAACTTAAAGTTGCCTTCTGTTGTCTAAACTTAACCGTCTCCTTGAGTCGACTAAACTTAACCGTCACCTTTAATTGTCTAAACTTAGCCGTCGCCTTTTGTCTTCGAAACTTAACTGTCACAGTCCACTTCCGGTGATGAAAATTGTCGAATCCTATTTTAGTTACATTTATGAGTTGATATAAATGTAACTGTTTGTGTTAAATGATGATGGTGTCTTAAATCAATCGCAGGCTCTTGAATTAAATCAAATGGTATCATTGCAGATTTTTTGATATCATCAAAATATTCCATCGTTGCCTGAAAAATAAATTGTATGATGATAAAACTTGTGATTTTCACCCCTACCGTGTAACATGTCTGACAACGTTGTTGATGAATAATGAATGAGTTCTGCTCAATATGTTCACTGTAGAAAAAAAGTGATAAATAAGTTGAATAAAGCTCATTCTGACCTAAAAGTCTAAAAGCCCCAACATGATCAGCGTGATATTAATCATAGCCACTTATGCTAATGAGACCATTAATTAAGATAACTGATGTATTATTTATGCCGCTGCGTCTAGTCTTCACAACACACTGTATGGGCAGAATTTCCCTTGGGATAAATAAAGTTCCATCTCATATGAGCTTCAGAACATGAACATTTTTTTTTTTAATGAATATGCAAATGTTTGGAGCATGGTCCTTCAGAATGAAATAGTAGCAGTAGTTATGCCCAGCCCACATGGATTTATGAGACATCAAAAATACAGTTTGAGTAGTCAAACCATGAATATTAACTACAAATATGTCACACAAAACTGAACTAAAATCACCACAGAAAAGCATTAAAATACAAAGTGCACTTCCTCCTCAGCTCCCCCTAAATCACAAGCTCCAGACTGCATGAATAAAAACTCAATCACCTCGTTCATTTTTCTTCAAACTGTGCTCATGAAGGGGACTCGTTTTCCTGTAACCACACAACTTTAGTATCATTTTGGCCGACCATCCACATGCAGCCGGCGTTATCAGAGCCTGAAAACAGTAGTTTTGGAATATTTGAGAACGCCCCCCGTGGCTTTGTCTTCTGGAGGGCGAAACCACATACTTTGCCGTTATCGTCCAACCTCGGACCTCTTACCCCAACGGCGTCAGATAACAACAACAGTGCTGCTGCATGGAGAGGGACGCAGACCCATAGACTGTTTACTGAACTGGACTCAGAGACCAGATATTTCTCCCTTTTACCTGATGCTCTGAAGAAGTCGCTAAATTTGTTGCTGGTAGCTTTTTATAAATAAAGTTGCCAAGAAGGTCACAAAAAGTAGCGAGACAGTGTCCGCCTGTGAGTGCTTTGGGACAGGGAAGCGGCTCAGCAGCACCCTCTGCTCGTTGAGGACACTAACTGCAGAGTGATTGGTGCATCAGAGCCCAAAACAGCACAAAAGTCTCCACTAACACCAGAAACAGTGAAAAATTTCTCTCTAGGATGGAGGAGGATTTGGGAAGTCTCCATATTTGGAGAGAAACTCTCTGGTGTTTGTATTATGATTCTAAACAACAGCGTCTCTCCATCTCTTCTTCTCTGTTGTTGGTGTATTTCTGTGGCAGTAACAACGCCACATCCAGGCCTGGCATGTGTACTACAGCGCATTTAGCTGGTTTCAGTGGTTTTGTGTGGACGCAGATATTTCTTGAGCCGAGTCCGTGGGGACAGAAAACTTTTTAAGAACTACTGAGGAAAAAAAAGGCTGTTTTCGATTGTGTGGACCAACCCTTAGTTTAGTTAATTCACTTTCTTGATGAAAGTAAAATGATTAGATTGATAACACTCTTGTCTCGGTCTGTTAAATAAGAAGCTTAGCTTAGCTTAGCACAAGGCCTGGCTCTGTCCAAAGGAAACAAAGGTCTCCAACCTGAAATATGTTAGACATACGGTACTTCCTGTATGGGACCAGTTTGGGAAACAATGGTGTGAAAAAGTACAGAAGATCACTTTATTTGAGGAGAAAAGTGTCAAAGACGGTCACGAAAAGCTGAATTAAGACACTTTCAAATTATCTCTGGGTTCATCATTCTTCATTAACCTACACTTTCAATAACTTGCTCCTCTAATGTATTCCCCACACCAACTCTTATCACTGCCTCCTATACCGCAGCCAGACTCACATGTGGTTGCAGGCTCATCTCCTCCTGTTCATCGCTGACGTATTACTTTGCTGGGCCAGAACATATTGCTGTGTGAATAGAAGGCCAGAGTAAAACCCCCTTCTCATAACCAAGCATGAATAATGTATTAAAAAAATAATCAGCTCATCATTTTGGCAAAAACAAAAGAAAAAGAAAAAAGGAAAAGAGGTTGGGTGTATTTCCTCTCAAGCTCGAGCGTAAATCATCAATAGATAATTCAGGCTAAAGGACTGATGGTGTGTGGTCGTCTGTTCATCCAGCTGTTATGTCGCAGACAGAAGGACAACAATTAATTTAAGTTTTCATAGAAACGGGCGACTTTCTACAACAAAAATAAACCTGGTAAGAAACCCAATGATAGCCAAGTCAATGAGAGGAGAAAGGTAATTGGATAGTTCTCTTGCTAACATGTAAAATTCAAAACTCATTTTGTTATTGTTGCTATAGAAATGGAGTGAAACGTCATGATTGACCGCTGTGATTGACTCTGAATAGTTGTGCACAAATCACAATTGCACAGACTTAAATTACAAGATGGCAGCTCTGTCTTTGGGATATTTTGGCTTCACTTGCGTACAGTAGGAGGAAGTGGAAACTCTTTGTCTACCTTTACAGTATATACAATCTGAGGATAATACTTAGAGGAGTATTCAATGGAGCTGCCACAGAATTACCTTGTTAGTCTGGGAGAAGTGTACGTGCTCTCTCTTCTGCACTTGTGTACGAGATGTCATGTGTTTGTGTATTAAGATACTTTATCGTCCCCCCAAGAGGAAACTCATTTCCACAGGCTGTACATGGAGACATTAAAGAGCCATAATAAATAAAAATACAGAGTGGCATTCCTGCATGTGCCTTTGTTGCTTGTGTGTGTGTGTGTGTGTGTGTGTGTGTGTGTGTGTGGTTGTGTGTGTGTGTGTGTGTGTGTGTGTGTGTGTGTGTGTGTGTGTGTGTGTGTGTGTGTGTGTGTGTGTGTGTGTGTGTGTGTGTGTGTCAGCCGGATGCCATTGGACACTAATGAGGGAGCAGCCTCACTCCTCAGCCTGGGGAAATCATTGATTTTAAAACCACAACCAACACAAACAACCTCCTCTTCGCCATGCACCTCCATGCACCTCTGCCTCTTTCTCCCCATCCTTCGATTCCCTTTCAAATCTCTTCCTCCATTCTTCTTTTAACCTTCCGCTTCTCTGTTTACTCATTCAAATGAGCACAAAACAGGCTAATCTAACTATAAAAAAGCAACTATAAAGCCTTCACCAAGAAAGAATGTTCTGGAAACCTCAGCACCTTACTGTCCCTGTGCATCAAAGACAAATAGCAGCTTTTACATTTAAGCCCCTTTGGCGCGATAAATTATAAAGACGTTCAAGAACATTTTTCTTTAATTGTCCCTTCTGTCTCTCTCTATCTCCTGCTCTGTGTTTCCCAACATGAGCTCTGGTTCTAACAAGAAGTTAGGCAAAAAAAAAAAAAAAAAAAACGAAAAAGGAAAAGTTTCAAGGAGGGAAGTGATTTTTAGAACAAAGGCTACTTTTCATGCTGTGGACCCCTTATCATGCTTCCCCTCTCATCCACTCTCCCCTTCAGTCCTTTTCTCTCCCACGTTGCAACTCTTCTCCATCCATCTGCCATGATCCTCCATCCCTCCCTCCCTGTAGGGGCTGTGATCAGACGGAAGCTTTGCTCTCTGGTTGCTATACGTCGCAAAAGTTTGACAACAACTTGCAAGCTCTCCATCACCGTCAGGGAGTTTACTCGTTACCCAAAATGGAGTCTGTGGGGCGCTTGAGAGATTTTCAAGGTTTGATAGTACATAAGTAATAATTTAATCTGCAGCATGTGAAGGAAACGTTTCGCTCGTAGATTTTGACTCTTCATTGGGCTGGTCTCTCCTCAGCTGCAGTCCTACATGTGAGGTATTATGTAGAGCGATAGAGCTCGATATAGTGAATACAACCCAGACAGGGCGATCAGGACCACGACATGAAGCAGCCCTGATAATGACCGGCTCGCTCTACATTATCCTACCTATTACATGACTTCTTACTGAAGACATCAAAAGTTTGACACAACATACTGCAAGTGTATGTGGTTAGTTCATGTCTGTAATGACAGTATCTTATCTAAACTGCTAAAGACAACTGAACAGTTAAGTGAAAATAACATCGTCTGTAACCTTTTGGTTACAAATATATTTGGTAGAGAAAGGAACAGATCAGTGTTTGTTTGTTTTTTAACTGACTTAAACCAGAGAATTTTTTTTTAAACAGATTGTTGATGCAGTTTGGTCCTCACAGATTTTTCTCTGCGAATTTCTCTGGAAGTAAGAGACACGCCAGTCAAATCATCATCAAATCATTTGGTCATCATCAAATCATTTGGTCAATTTTTAGATTTATTTGCTATTTTTTGTCCTTAATATGTCTCAACAACAATTCATATCACAGCAGATATTTTGTGTTGCGCTGCGTTTTTTTGCAAAAGGGAGTTTTTTTTATACAACGTATAAAAATCATTCAGTAGGCCTACATTAGAAGTTATATTAGGTGGTGACTATTTCACTACCATGGCTAGTCCTTTTGATAACGATCCTGTGGATGAAGGTGACGCATTACCGCAAAGAGAATTAAATATTCGTCCGGAGATGATTATCAGACCGCGCATAGACGTCCTTAATATACTGCAGCCATAATTACAAAATAAATTAAATGGATCTATTGAGCAAGTTGAATGTATTTGACTTAGCGTTTCCTAAATATAATCCCAGCTTTTCTTGCAATTCATAGGTTCAAAAGTGTGTGCTTTTAGTTGGGTTACCGGTATATAAACTACTCCTATAGGTGGAAACAACAGCCTTCTGATCCAGAATATCACCTATAATGCGAGGGGGTCCATTTCCCGGCAGGGGTGCTGAATACGCACAACACCGTTCCATGTCACAGTCCATCTCATCCCTCCTTACATTTCCAACATTAACAACCAGTAATGCTCTTATATCACAGCAGATATTGTGTGTTGCGCTGCGTTTTTTTGCAAATGGGAGTTTTTTATACAACATATAAAACAGCCACTTACAGTAATATTTACTTTACCATGTAAAACATGCACAAAATGAGGCGTCAACATGAGATTGTGCCAATGTTTTAACTGTTTGAACAATGTTTTTATTTTTCATCTTAAGCTGCTGCCAAGTGCGCTTCTCCCCCGCAGGGTTGCACTTAAATGAAATAAACTAATAGGCTCCCACTCAAGCAGTTTCCCCTGTGATATTACTGTGATTGCAACAGGACTACATTTAAACATATGCACTGACCCGAGCCGCAATGTTCTCCCGCACCGTCTCCCTCTCTTTTGCTGCTGCAGCGGTGTAAACCTGCTCAAGCTCACCGTATGAGCGCATTAATATTTCCAATTCCAGTTGTAGCGTAGCCCTTCACTTCCCCGTTGCCATGGTGACTCGTCTAATCAGGGCTCCATTGATGCTGTCTGTTTTTACTTGTGGTGCACGCGCTTAACTCCAGGTCAAACCTAACGCAAATCTGCTGTTCTGGAACCGAAAACTCAGAGTTTCCTATCTCAGAGTAGATCAACTCAGAGTTCAGGGTTAACAGACTCAGAGTTTTTTTAACCTGCTTTGTGAAACGGACCCCTGAACTTCAACAGCCACATCAAAACAATTACAAAGTCAGCCTACTATCACCTAGAGAATATATCAAGGATTAAAGGATTTATGTGTCAGCAGGACTTGAAAATTCTTGTCCATGCATTTATCTTCAGCAGACTTGACTACTGTAACAGTGTCTTTACAGGTCTCCCTAAAAAGCCAACCAGACAGCTGCAGTTAAATCAGAATGCTGCTGCTCAAGTCCTCACTAAGACCAAAAAAGTCCATCATATCACTCCCGTCCTCAAATCTTTACACTGGCTTCCTGTCTGTTAAATAATTTATTTCAAAATGATTCTGTTGGTTTACAAAGCACTGAATGGTTTAGGACCAAAATACATTTCAGATCTTCTTTTTTTGCTGACCCACTACTGCTGTTACAAAATAATTTCCCAGTCTGGGATCATTAAAGTAATTCTATTCTATTCTATTCTGCTCAGCTACAAACCATCCAGTCCTCTCAGATCCTCTGGGACAGGTCTGCTCTGTGTCCCCAGAGTCAGGACTAAACATGGGACAGGTCTGCTCTGTGTCCCCACAGTCAGGACTAAACATGGGACAGGTCTGCTATGTGTCCCCAGAGTCAGGACTAAATATGGGACAGGTCTGTTCCGTGTCCCCAGAGTCAGGACTAAACATGGGACAGGTCTGCTCTGTGTCCCCAGAGTCAGGACTAAACATGGGACAGGTCTGCTCTGTGTCCCCAGAGTCAGGACTAAACATGGGACAGGTCTGCTCTGTGTCCCCAGAGTCAGGACTAAATATGGGACAGGTCTGCTCAGTGTCCCCAGAATTAAAACTAAACATGGGATAGGTCTGCTCAGTGTCCCCAGAGTCAGGACTAAACATGGTACAGGTCTGCTCTGTGTCCCCAGAGTCAGGACTAAACATGGGACAGGTCTGATATGTGTCCCCAGAGTCAGGACTAAACATGGGATAGGTCTGCTCAGTGTCCCCAGAGTCAGGACTAAACATGGTACAGGTCTGCTCTGTGTCCCCAGAGTCAGAACTAAACATGGGACAGGTCTGATATGTGTCCCCAGAGTCAGGACTAAACATGGGGCAGGTCTGTTCTGTGTCCCCAGAATCAGGACTAAACATGGGACAGGTCTGCTCTGTGTCCCCAGAGTCAGGACTAAACATGGGACAGGTCTGTTCTGTGTCCCCAGAGTCAGGACTAAACATGGGACAGGTCTGCTCTGTGTCCCCAGAATCAGGACTAAACATGGGACAGGTCTTCTCTGTGTCCCCAGAGTCAAGACTAAACATGGGACAGGTCTTCTCCGTGTCCCCAGAGTCAGGACTAAACATGGGACAGTTCTGCTCTGTGTCCCCAGAGTCAGGACTAAACATGGGACAGGTCTGCTCTGTGTCCCCAGAGTCAGGACTAAACATGGGAGAGGTCTGCTCTGTGTCCCCAGTGTCAGGACTAAACATGGGAGAGGTCTGCTCTGTGTCCCCAGAGTCAGGACTAAACATGGGAGAGGTCTGCTCTGTGTCCCCAGTGTCAGGACTAAACATGGGAGAGGTCTGCTCTGTGTTCCCAGAGTCAGGACTAAACATGAAGAGGCAGCGTTTAGTTTTTTGCTCCACAAATCTCAAACAAACTTCCAGAAAACTGCAGGTCTGCTGCAACTTTTAGTTCTTTTAAATCAAGACTGAAGACGTTTCTATTTGCCGCTGCTTTCAGTAAACTGCACTTCTGTAAGGTTTAAATGACCTTATATGTGTTATTTTCCCAATGCTTTTAATGTTTTATCTAAAACACTTTGAATTACCTTGTTGCTGAATTGTGCCAAACAAATAAACTTGCCTAACCTTTCGGACTGGTGAAATGAAAACATAAAAAATACTGTAAAAATGCTGTTGTTTATTTCACTTCACTTTATCTGTTTGTGTATGTAGATTTCTCTTAAATTCACCAAAAGTTAACATTAGATAATGCCTCATTTGCATATTTAAACATCATAGTTAAAAAAAAAACATTACACAATAGAAGAGTCTTAATGTCAGCTATCCATTGGAAAGTTTAATGTTGATATTTATCTGTTAATATTTTTTACCCTCTCCTCCTGTAGTGTGTTGCAAAATAATAGAATAAATATCTTTAAAGGCTGTTCTCTCAAAATCATCATTCTTCTCACTCCGAGCCAGAAATCTCTACTTCAGCAGCCCTGAAAGACACCAAACTTTCCAGTGTTATTCCTCTTTATATTCTGAAGGTTTGTACAGAGGGCAAACACGGCAAAAATAGATTAGTTTCCAGTATTTTCTGATGTATGGAGTGATAAATAGAGTAAAAACCTTAGACTCTTATATTTAATTAAAGTAATGCAATATAAATGCCTAATTTGCATATTCAAACATACCTTTTCAGAAAACCTATAATACAAAAAACATTTGTCTTAATGTTAGTAATGAACTAGGGAAGTTGTATGGGGTTACAGTTAAAATTGTAATGCACCTGGACTGTCTCCCCCTAAGTTAAGTGACTTAGTGCCCCTTTTTAATGCTACATTGCTTGCAGCCACCAGTTATATTGTAATTTGTAATTTGTCCTTTTGAGCTGTGATTAAATTGGCACGCAGTGAACGCACCAGTTATAATTTAGTTTTAATTAAAACTCAACTCCTGCTGCTGTTTTTTGCCACCATTTTGTTCACATCCAGAGAACTTCTGGTGAGGTGGTCCCCTACCCCCCCCAACCCCCCCCCCCCCCCCCCAAATTATTTTTCTCATACAACTGAAATTTCTGCAAAATCCCACTTTAACCTCTGTCCATAGATGTTTTCGACAGAATTCCATTGCTAGGCAACAGTCTTGATCCTTGTTAACTTCCTGACAGTTGATGTCATTCACATTCACTGCAACATGAAATAAACCGGGACTGTTTTGGAATGTTTATGTTTACATCTTTGAAAAGTTCCATACTCACCCACACACACCTCAGCAATCAGCTGCTATAATAGTGCATAAGTTATAAATGTGTATTTTAAGTAAAGTGCACATATACATATTATGTATATTATATTGATGCATTTATAATAATGCATATTTTATCAGAATGTTTCATCGTCGGTGATAAGTGCAATCCATTTTTCTTTCATTTCAAAGAATCTTTGCTGCATTATAATAGCTAACTGAGTCCTTACTTACCTTACAGCTGATGTTTGAGGTGTCTGTAGGTCATGATGTACTATAAGCTGTAGCTAGTGAAGAGCATCCAGAAGACACTTGTCTAATGTATATGACTGTTGACTGATATAGTGCATCAGAAAGCATTATGAGCAGCACTATAAATGTGTTCTTCACAGAAAGTGTCACCTCATTGTCATATTACATGAGGCTGTGCTCTAATTTAAATATATATATTGAGAGTGTAGATGGGACAAAATCATTTGGAAATTCTTGAGTGAAGAAATTAGATTTCACAAAGTAAATTAATACAAAATAAAAAAAGCAGCAAAGAAAAGTCAGCGCTTGCTGTGCTTACTTCTGAAGACTGTGATGAATCTGTTTTTTAGAGGCTGTAGAATAATTGCCACTCTTTGATGCAGTTTCCAAAATCTTTTCTATTGATGTGAAATTGTGTATTTTTGAAGCCTGGATTAACACCCTGTGCGCCTCAGATTTGGTGAATGACGTCTATGTTAGCTGAAGTTTATGTTGGAGGAAACACGTCAGAAGGAAATGGAAAACAACAGCAGACATGTTGAGAAAACGTTATGACCCCGTCCCCGTCTCTCCACAACAGCAGACAGCAGGTCCTGATGACAACTGGCTGAGAGTTTATTGAATCATGTCCTCAATGCGATGATCAATTTATCAAACATCTAATATAGTCCTTTATGCTCCGGCTGCTGCCTCGTCCGACTGCTAATGAAGTTAAAGAAGTGAGAAGGCAACACGAGGAGAGACAATCAGAGGGTTGACTGTCATGCTTTTACTTCTGTCCTTTCTTTCCTGCTATGTTTCTTTCCCTCCCTTCCTCTCCTCTTTCATATTTTTTAAATCTTATTTTCACAGACTATAAAGCGCAGCTGCAACTGAGTCCCATTATCTGCTGCAGTGGATCTATAGCTGAAACATAATGGACTACTTCTTTTGCACGCAAGCAACAAGCATTGCAGATCATAATCCTGCTACAATCTGCAGCTGCAGCAGTTTCTAGCGTCCACAATAATGTAACATTGATTTATTATAGATATGGCCAATCTACAATAAAAAAGACAGAAAAAAGAACTCAAATATTTGCAATATATTTTATCAGTGACCTGGATTGACTAAAATGGATATTTCAGTCAACTGCAGAAGGCAGCAATGTGGTAATAAATGAGGAGAGGAAGAGCACCAGCTCATGTAAACAGCTTTGGAAATCACATTTCTGAGCTAGAGAACACAAGTTTGGACCTGAAACGTGCATTAACAAACATTTATTTAACATTGAAATAACTACCAAAAATACAATGTGAAGTGAGAAGTGAGTTTTCCTTAAAGATGTATTTTAGAAAGCCAGTTTTTGAATGTTTCCTTCTGGTTGAACTGATCCTCTGTCCAGGAAACCAACCCTGAAAGTCTTTGTCAAGGTGACTGTCCTAGAAATAACCTAGAAGGTAGCACCAGTGAACGCAAAACTATTGAATCTTACAACAACAACAAGGAATGTCAGACTGACTTATTTAATGTTGTAAACTTAAAGTGTAAGTCGTACACACCAAACGATCTGTGCAGCTTTGTACTCTGTTGTAATAATCTTTTGTTCTTGTTATCCTCTGGCAGTAAACGCTCATGTGGGGCCTGCTGATGGTTATGAGAATGTGCACTCCACCCGCTGCTGCAGCCATTTCTGCCATCAACACTATCTGTTCTTGTCTCAGTAAAAAGGACTTTCTCTCACATTATCTCTGTGAGCTTTCCTTCTCCTCCTCATTAATATTACAGGATGATGCAGCAGAGAGCAACATGTACAGCAGCAAATAAGGGTCTGACTCTTTTTGTGTTTAACGGTCTTAAGGTCAGAAACGATGCCAGTTGATGGCTGGACTTAAAAAAAATGATTGAAGGGGCTCAGGTTTCATCCCTGGGCTTTCTGCTCAGCAGTGTTTATGTTTTGAAAAGAGAAAAATAGCTGATTTGATCATGATGCTGTTGAGTGATTTTCACTTCAGTTGAAGGATTGTGTATTTTTCTGTATTTGTGAGAGAGTTTTCTGATCTGCTGGGAAAACCCTGAGTCCTACAAAACTAAATCAACTGATCGGGTTGGTCAGGGTTGGTTCAATGCTCACGTGTCGGCGCTCAAGCACGATGTGTGGAGTGTTTCAAAATATGATCCGAGTAGCTCGCTGGGGTCTCGCAGACACATCCAGGTATACAGCAGGCTTAATATCTGGACATGACTTTATATCACTTTCAGATGCACTGGGCTTTCACATGTAAACCCGACCAGGAAGATGTGAGACATCAGAGCAAGTGCTCCACTTTAGTTTGAATTTGCCACGTTAACCATATGATCCCCCTGTTTAAAACCTGGCATTATGAAAAGCCTTCACATCAGAAAAGGTCTAAAATGCATCACCAAAATCTTAAGAAAAATATTGCTTTCTGGAAACATGACAATTTGGAGAGAACAAATTTGTAAACATTGGACAGTTGGTTGATCTGTGGAACAGCTCAGAACCAAATGCATGTTGTTTTTGTTTTTGTTTCATTGTGACAGTTTTACTTCATTTCAAACTCAAGTTCGTACTATTGCCATATTGCTGATCCCAGAGCAGCCACTGAATATTTACACGTTAGCCCTTTCTAATCAACCAGGTGTCTCCACCTGGCTTTTGGCAGCATTGTGGAAACATGCTCCACAGCCCTGCCAGTCCTCTTTGCTTATTCTGCTGCCGCTGACACGCAAGAACCCTTTTTCGAGAGCTAGCTAGAGCCGCTACTAGCTTGTTGCCGCTAGCTCAGTTAGCCCTCTTTCACGGAGTTTAAAAAAAAAACGACATGGAAAAGAAGGATTTCGAACAGTGCGCATGTGTCTCCTACATGACAGCAAGAGACAGACACACACGCTGTGTTCGGTGTCTAGGTCGGGAACACACTGAAGCAGCCCACTTTGGCGTCAACTGCTCGGGGCTTTGTGTGACCACACTGCAACGTTGGGCTGAACGGTTCGGCTCAACTGCGCTCCCGCCCTGTACTGCTGCCCAGCCTACAAGTGGTCGCATGAACATCGACCACGACGACAATGTACAGTGTTGAAATGGTTAGCGTGCACCCTGAAAAAAGGTTATGCAATGCAGTTTCGCTGGTGTCACACAAACGTCTGTGTCAGGGCAGACAGCTCCCATTCTACAGCAGGAGATTCTGTCTCTGCTACAGAAAAAGGCAATTCAGCCTGTGACAGAGAAGGAAGCAAATTGGGGGGATTATTCCTGTTATTTCCTGGTTCCCAAGAAAGACAGCAGTACTCTGCGCCCAATAATAGACTTGAGACCAGTGAACGCAACATTACAGAAACTCCCTCAACGAGTGCTGATGCACTGCCGCCTATTATAATCCATACGATTGGTTCACCTCAGTGGATTTAAAAGACGCCTATCTCCACATTCCAATAGTAGAGAGACACAGGAAATACCTGAGGTTATAATATATGTATAGTTTTTATGTATATTTTTTTCATAGAATATTCGGTAGAATACTGGATTACAAAAAGATTCAATAGCTGCAGCCCAAGAGAACACCACATACCTAAGATGGCGATGACCTCATCGTCCTGGATGACCTCCAGCGACCCCGACACAACGAAGCACAGGGTGTCGACGCTCTCTCCAGCGTGGAAGATCAGATCTCCAGGGGCGCAGTGGGTGGTCTGAAACTCCACCGCCAGTGAGCGCAGGCAGCCGTCGCTGGCTAACCGGAATGCAGGATGCTCATTGAACACCTGAGTGAGAGTGAGAATATTAATCAAACTAACTTTAATTTTTTTTTTTTTTAAAGGGACTTTGCTTTTTTTTTTCTCACTTTTTATTTCCCAGCATTTTCTCTTTTATGGTAATATGTTGGGAACAGTGCCTTCTTGCAAAAATACAAAACAAAATGATGACTTTTGTTCCGTGAGGACAAAAAAATCTGGTTCACAATAAGTTCAAAGTCATCTGCCCAATTATTGGTGAAAAATTACTGTCACTTGAGCCTTGAGTCCCTTAAAGGACAGCTTTCCAAACATGTCTTTTTAATAACTAAGAACAGAGGTCAGGTTTGAATGGTTCTTGTAAAATCACTGTACTTGGATGAAATGAAAGACAATATACGATAAAAATATCAGAGGCATCAGCTGTGAATCATCAGACTAATTTAAGCGGCTTATCTAGTCTTTGTTATTGGACATGGTTGTTACACAACTGAAGATGTCCTTTGTTCAATGCCAGTTCAGCAGTTTGAGTCTGCCAAAGTTTTGACCGATATCAGTCGTGTGCAGGAGCTTCTAACTGAGCTCACCTAACCTGCATTTGGTTATGGAACAAACATAGCAAAGGACTGGTACTCTGTGAAGACTGTTTGGGCCAATTCAGGTGACATGAGATCTGGTTTTTGTCTTCATAAGGATATTCTCATCTACACATTTTTTTATTCCCAGGGTTAGGGTTAGTGTAGGTAAGTATGTGCGTAAAGCTGCACTTGTACTTTGCAACACAACCAATTAGAAATGTGTTAAAAAGCAAGGATGAACGTTTTTAGACATTTACTAGTGTCAGGTTGTGTTAAAACTTTTCATACGTAAACGTCAGCGTTTCAGTTAACTAGAAACAAAAACGTCTTTGTATTGCTTTAACAGTCTTTAAATGTTTCAGACTGTGAGCTGACTGCATTATTCTCAAGAAACAGAACTCACACTATCAGTTTTTAAACAATGAAGCGTGTACCTTCCTGTTGAGGTGGACACAGATGTCGGCCCGCATGTCTTTGGGACAGATGGATAGGACCTGGAAGACAGAAAGACATCAGTTGGGGGCGGGGGGGTCTGTTTGATAGACGTCTATTGGCAGCAAGATGAAGGTTTGAATGATGTGTGTTCCTCTTCTTTAAACTTTCACAGGCTTAAAAACCAATGTCATAAATTGAAGTAATGCCACATAATAAATATTATTATTAATTAGTTATTAATAACTATGCAGGCTAACTCACATCTCTTCATTGATCTCAATCTTGTCCGCATCGGAGGTTCTGCTTGTTCCCTGCGCTTATATCTGAGTTACTGTTTCTTGTTTATTTCAAACTGTCTGATCAATAAATGCACCACTGCAGACTGGAAGCTGTGAGAGGAAGATCCCACCACATACACACATACAAAGATGATATATTGAATTGCCATGCATGCAGGGAGGGGCAACAACCATGCAGTCGACCTTATGACATACACAACATTAGCTCTAAACCTATTCTGACCGACAGCCCAGATGGGAAGAGAATCGGAGGAGAATTGGAGCAGAATTGGAGCCGCTCGACAGACGGGGCTCCATCACAATGTGTGAACTTTTCCAAGAAGTGAGAGGAGTTGCTCTGTGGTGCCTCGCAGAAAGATATTTAGCCTGCTAAATATCTGGAGCTGTCTGGGACTCCAAGAGCCAATGAGAGCACAAGAACTGATGTTAAACCAGAAGGGGGGGCCTGTAACAACAGGAACTTTACTGTTTGTGCGGCCACAGACAGACCCTGCCACCAGAGAGCGGCAAAGCTCAGCTGCTGCCGTCAGTCCTCTGTGATTGATACAGACGCACCTTGAGCGTGGGTTTCAGACACGCAGGGTTTTCAACTGTAAAGCCATCCGCAGCGATATCAGATATCAGATATCAGAGCATTTCAAGTCTCACAAGACAGGAAGTTGTGAAGTCTGAACTGTGCAGCAAAGTAACGACTTGTAACAACTGTCTTCCATCCTCTGAGTTCTTATTGTCGACACTCTTCCTGTAATCCTGGCTTCCACTTACGACCACCCAGTGATATCCTGGGTCAGAGCTCAATCAGACGCACAAAAATGCTTAGAGCACTTCAGTAAAGAGAGGCTGTAAGGGAGGAGATGGAAACCCAAACTTCCAAAGGAATTGTCTCACTCATCCATTACCCACCCTGCTTTGTTGCAGGTTACCGTCTATGTTTTTCTGCAGCTTCCCCTCCCTTTGGATACGAGTGTGTTCCAAAAAGCCGGGTCTGTAAGTTGTAATCACTTTGTCCAGCTCATTACACAAATTCTAAAATCCGGTCTCATTAACTGAAGAATTTAGGTAAAACACAGGAAGCTAAATAATATCCCAACTTCCACAAACCAGCCGATAAATCTTCTAAAAGCTTCTGCAACATCCAAACACAAAGTCTTTAAAAAGCGCCTTTGTTCTATTTTAAGTTGAAATCAGCAGCACTGAGACGCTTTTGGGAGCCTCTGGTCTTTTTTGGGTGTTTACTCGCATAAACAGCTGACTGTGTACCATCTAAAGGCTCCCAAAGTGACAAAAAATACCCACTAATTAGGCCCAGCTCTGACTGCAAGGTATTTATACTGCGGGCAGTCTAAGCTTATGTCCCTCCAAGAGCATATAATTATCTAAAAAAGAAAATTGGGGAAAATGGGATTGATGGGGAGCAGGAGGCTTATGATGCACTGTACATAGAGAGAGAAAGAGAGCATGGATGTCAACTGGAAAATGAAAATCAATTAGATGGACAAAAACTCTGTTCAAACAGGACAAATATAATGAGGAGATTATATGAAACAATGAATTAACTCGGCAGTTTCTACAGCGCCTTTTTGTTGGAGCTTTAACTAAAATCCTCCTCACAGCCATCTGAGGTCTCAACTGTATAATTGGCTGGTTCCCAATTCAGCAAAGAAAACATCTGCACTATATAATTCATTTTATTCCTGATGTTCCTCCCGAGGTGAAAGAGGGAACAAATCAAACTGTCTTCAAAGCTGCAGAAACAGCGTTTGATTTTGAGTTCTATCAGAGGGGAATGTCCATCTTTGCAAAACTACTAATGTTAGACCTGTCTGACAAAAAAAATAAAAGATACAAAGAGAGGGAGAAAAGATGGTGGAGAGACCAGAGATGTTTTATAATCTTACACCAACAGGAAGCAAAAGTGCACTTTAATATGCGTTTGTTCATGTTGTTCATTTAATTCTTCTTTTTGCCTCCTCAGCCGCTCTGAAGGCTTCTCTGGCTGCATGTGATGCAGAGTTTGATCAATGGTTTCAGCACTTTACATGTGAGGCGTTTGTTTGGGTGCAGATCAGAGCTCATGTTGAGGTGAGATGAAAAAAGATTAATCATCTCAGTGGATTAATAAACACACAGCATGGCAGGTGTTTTCTGTAAATGTGTGTTTTAGTCTTTTGTTCCTCAGTTTTGAGCAGTATATTTTTAAAAAGGGGGAGGTGTGTGTTTGAAGGGAAAGCTGAGCTAACTGGTTGGTCCAAAGCCCAGTTCAGATCAGAGATAAAAAACGTTTTAGAACGTTGCAGGTAATCATTGCAGCCGTGTAAACAGACCTGTCTAATCTGGACTCAAACCGGCTGATGTTGTCTCCTGAGACTCATCTTGTCAAGTCTCCAGCAGCTGGTTTTAGAGCGTAATGGTCGCTGGACGCAGCGTCTTTTACCTGTTTGTGAGAGCAGGACGGCCGGACACGGATTGTTCCTGCTGAGTGTGTTTGTCATTTATTTATTTACTTGTTTATTTATTTATTTATCATCATCATTTATAAGATGAGGCTACACGGTGGTGTAGTGGTTAGCACAGTCGCCTTACAGCGAGAAGGTTCCAGGTTCGCATCACGACTGGGGCCTTTCTGTGTGTAGTTTGCATGTTCTCCCCGTGTTTGCGTGGGTTTTCTCCGGGTACTCCGGTTTCTTCCCACCATCCAAAAACATGCAGGTGTTAGGTTAATTGATGACTCTAAAATTGCCCGTAGGTGTGAATGGTTGTCTGTCTCTGTTCGTCTCTATGTGCCCTGCGATAGACTGGCGTCCTGTCCAGGGTGTACCCCGCCTCACGCCCGATGTCAGCTGGGATCGGCTCCAGCCCCCTGCGACCCCGACAGGGACAAGCGGTTGAAGATGAATGAATGAATGAATGAATTTATAAGATGAATCTTAATCGCATTTAAAGCAATGCTAAAAGCCTTCACATCTGGCAGTAGAATGTTAAATTATGTTTTGATGAAGATTTTATTTCTTAATCATTTTAATTGTAGTGTGTTTGTGTGTCTGAAACTGTGATATCTAATAATAAATTAGTGCAGCTTCCTGTCTCTGCCAGGTCGCTCTTTAAAAAAAGGCTCTTTTAATCTCAATGAGTCTTTTTCCTGGTACAATAAAGGTTTAATAAATACAAAATAAAATTAAAATAAACGATTATCAGAAGCTGTGTCATCAACCCAATTCTCAACGCAGCAACAAGCTAGCTATAAACTAATGATAAAGGTTGAATATGGAGAATGAGCAGGACACCGCCATCTATTGTCTCAAGATCGTAGTCGCAACAACAAAAAATAATTCCAGCAGTCGGGTTGCCAGGTTCGTTGCCGAGTGTGTCAGCAATCAGCCTGCTCGAAGTCAGTGATGAATCAAACAGGGGAACCACTAATTTTGATTTATCAATGAATTTGATAACAGTATTTAACGTTAACCAGTTTTCAACTGGAAGTCTTTCTTTGAGTGGTGCGTAATCTATTAGCTAGCTCTCAATATAGAATAGAATAGAGCAGAAATACTTTATTGATCGACAGACGGCTAGCCCCAATGTCCAACACTATTGGCTGCTACAATGTAAACAGAATGTGACAGAAAGTTATTGTCAAACCCGTCAAAACAATTAAAAAAATATATATATTAATTCAGACTACATATATTCTTTTATGGAAAAGCAATACTTTGATTCTCTTACCTCTCAAAACGCCCCGTGGGTGTATTTCAATAAAGATTCTACATATTCAACCTTTAATGTCTCTGTCACAGAAACAAAACCCATGGGCAGCGATGCAAACAGTTACGTAGAAGGGGCACTGTAACTTATTACTCACTTTGCAGTATTTAAGTTATGTGGCGCAATATAGCAGCAGCAGCAGGGCTTAGAGCAGTTACATCTGCTCACTTGAAACAATCATCAGTAACAGCTTTTTTAATGGGAATATTTTTATATTCGGATATAATTTAAGGATCTAAATTCTGTGTGCACATAACTGCAGTCTGTGAGCAGTTTGACGTCTCTGGGTGCAGAGGGTCAAAGGTTCACCCCTCAGCGTGTGTTTGGGTAAATTAGGTCACCGCAGTATGTCACTGGTGGCTGGCTTTAAGGCGCTCTGTTGGTTTTGTGGTTAGTTTTTCCGCTTTCCTCTTCCTTCTTTTATTATGATTCTGTTTATAACTTCTTTTTGACACAGCTGTCTTCTTAAGTAAGGTTATCAAATGTTATATTCTTGTACAGCTGTATGTGTATGACTAAGAAAACTATCTGAAATGGGGAGAGTTTTCCGCTCCTTACTTGTAAAGCTGTTCGTATCTGCCAAAAAAAAAAAGCAGACAAGCATCGAAAGTCATGGTGTGATTGCTACCGGAGCAAAACTGGAGTGGGAGATTAAGGCAACGCTCCAATAAAAACTTGCTCTGTGTTCCATCCAAAATCCTTCCCCATATGCTGATGTGTATGTGTCGATGACCAAAAGATGCTTTTTAAAAAAAAGATCCCAGCCTGGAGGATTCCCATGGTCACAAATGTTATTGCTGCAGTCAATGTTTTGATGATGAAGAAAGCCTCCATGACAACACAAAGATGTCACATCAGTGCTCACATCTGGATTTTTACCATTGCCCTTTTCTTGTTTATAAGGTTGCCTTGTTATCTACAGATCCACATCCTACAAAAAAGTATGGGACATTATTGTCTTCGCTCCCAAGACATGTTTCTGTCCCTAAAGTCCGTATTGAACTGGGAGGAAGGTTATTTGAAGCTATTCTTCCCATTCTGGCACATGGCGCTGCACTTTGTAAAAATGTAAACATGACCAACTCCGCCTCCCTCCAAAGTCCCACCCTCTTCCCCCTTTGACATGAAAGGGCTGGTTTGTTTACACTTCTGGTGACGTTAGTGCTGACGCTAACACTAACGCTAATCTTCCTTGCACAAACAACATAGTATTACAGAACTGTAGTAACTGATAAGTAATAGCATCCGGATGCTGCGTTATCACAGTAATGCTGCGTTCTAGGATCAGTCAATCTAAAAGTACCTGAAACTCTGACTTTTAGGTCAGGATGACGCTGCATTAGCCTAAGGTGACCAGATTTCTGAGACAAACTCCAGGGACATTTTTGGTTGAGAGGCGTAAAAACCTCCAAAACATGTAGTGTTTTGTCTTTGACATACTAAAATGGGGACACTGCCCTTACCATTAATAAAGCAGTTTCTCTCACCATATTTCTCCTAAATTGCAAAAGAATTGATTAACAATTTGTTTTGTTCCTCTGAGCAAAGTAGCTGAGATCAAGAACATCCATAAAATCTGTTGTGATAAACAGATATCAGACATTTCACCAAAACTAAGGCCTCCTCCTTACACCACACGATCTTCAAAAGATCAGAGAAGAAGAGTTTGAAATAGAAAATGTCACAGTTCATGCTGAACAACAAAATATCTGGTTTTAAGGTGGTTGAATCAGTTTTCTGTTAATGTGGGTGGGAAATAGCAAACAGCTACAGCCTGGCATGATATATCTCCTCCTGTTGAACAATATTAATGTCTTATTGTGAATGGTATTTTAAATAAAAATGACAAATGAAAGCCAAAATACCTTAAATCTGATTTACCTAACCCAATGTAAAATATATATTTAATGTATTAATATGTGTTTCTAGTTATAATTTTAATTTTCTGACAGGCCTGAAATAAAAGCCTATGTATCTTCACTGGCTGCCACAGCCTGAAGAATAAAAGGTTCAAAAGCCCAGAATGGAATTCTGTCATTCACCAGAGCCGAACTAAACTGAATATTATATGGAGCCGGCCCATTTTGAAGGTAAGGCTTTTTAAACTTTTGGGTCATCCTGCTGCTATTGGAATATTATTCTAAAGATTATTCTTATTCTAAAGATTGTTTAGCTTTAAGCATTTGAACCATGCTAACACGACTGGAGGAAGACGTCTTTTCAGAGCAACAACTCAGCTCAAGAATGAACACAATGAAGAGGTGGGTCTGTCACCATGGTAACACACAGTGACTTAGAAAAGTGACTTTAATCTGAATACTGATTTGGAAATAGTAACGTGTTAGACTGGTCTACTGGTTACAGAAACAAAAGAGTCGGATTAGAGCAGTGTTACTAAGTAGGCTAACGCATTAGTGGCATCAGTGGTCCTCACTGACACTGACAGGCTGACACAAGTTCCTGATGAATAGTTTATGATATGTTTCTGGTGATTTTATTTAATAAGTTACAAACTCCCTCTAAGGAGCTAGAGTGACACTGAAATGTCATAATAATAAAACTGCGCTGTAGAGTAGAGCTAAACAGTTGATAGTTAGATGGCTGCTAATAATGTTAGCAAAAAAAACAAAGATCTGTTTTATAAGACGCATTATATATAATAAATACACATATAAAAGGTTAAATAGATAACAAGAACACCTTTGTTTGGCCTATCCAATCAGTGATGTTTGAGCTGTGTGTACTTTAGCTCCATGAAAGAATCTCTTTTCTGTAGCTGCCTCTCATGAAGGGAAAACAATATTCTACCGCACAGCTATTCCACCAATCAGAATACCAGAAATATGGGCATTCTAGATGGGCATTGTGCCCTGAGCTCTGGGCATGAGGTGCTTGTTCTGGCTGGCTTTAGCCTTTGCGAGTCGTAGGATGCGCAACTATACGTGTTGATTGGTCAACGTTTATGTTTTTTCATTTTTCCTATATTCCATTTTCGGATCTTTCATTCACAGTGAAAACTGGGGACATTTCTGGGGAAAGCAGTAGCCGGGGACAGGTCACTGAAAAAGGGGACGTCTGGAAACCCTACATTAGCCTCCGCCATCGCTAGAAAGCAAAATGCCAGAAAGGTAGGAATTGTGTTAAGTTTGCTGCACTGTCTAAGTGGAACCGAAATGATTTTATTGGTAACATTTAAATTGATGGGAAAAGACTAGGAATACCTTTGATATTGTACTTCGTCTTCATTTTTGATTGTTATATGTTTGATGTCTGAAACTGTTATTTGTGCGGCTGCCTGTCTTGGCCAGGATTTTTTTAATCTGAAACAGTGTTAAATTCCTGGACAAATTAGGGATTAATAAATAAAACATCTTTCATCGGCTGAGCCTGACCTTTGACCTACTCAGTCTCACCTTCTCCGTGTCGATGCCTTTGGACATGGACCAAGTGGAGACGATGTAGTCCATGACCCGCTCGCTCAGCCCCTTGGGAACCTGATAGAGCTTCAGGAAGTCCCTGACGTTGTTGAGCATCTCGTGGTAGCGGTTGGTGTTGGCATACATCTGCTGGAAGATGGTGGTCACGTTTCCAAAGATGGTGGCGTAGAGCAGGGCTAGAGACAAAGACACAGGAGAGGATATTTTTCTCATTTTGTCCCCATCATGAATGTAATTATCTCGACTGGAGTAGAACATGCACTTACACACCCACTCACACCCAAAGGCCTCATATCCCAAAATTAGCAGTCTGCTTTATTTTTCTTTTTTCTTTATGAAAGCACATAACAAAAACAAATCTGCCTTGTGTGATGTGCAGCACAGTTATATAACCCAGCTCCTGAAGGTCTTTAACTCCTGATTAAAGAGAGGAACCGATCACAAACTGGAGAAAACATGCAGGCAGTGAATCATACAAGTGGTTTGGTCCTATATTTAAATTGCAAAATACATTGATGATATTGCTTCGGTCAAATATAGTCATAAACATGGTTATAGTTAAACATCTTTTACAGCTGTAGGTGCAATTGGCATTCCACAGATGTCCACACAATAGACCTCAAACTGTTAGTCCATTGGCTGACTTGACCCCCGGCTCATGACAACACCATGTCTATAAAACTGGAGGCATCTTCTTCTTCTCTCTCTTCTTCTTACTTCTGCCTTCTTCCAATCTCCTCACTCGACTCCTCTCTTCAACTCCTGGACTGACCGCCCGGCCTTCCTGACTCCCAGAGTACAGAGCGATCTGCCTGAACGCGAGTGCCTGCATTTTCCCCTACATCTGCTGGTCACAAGGACCACCTCTGCACAACATAGCAAACTGGTTTTCTCCTGTGTTTAAAGGTAACACAAGAAAGACTTTCTGACAAACTTGTCTTAAGAGCAACCACAATGCAACTTTGTCATTCCATTGACAGGAAACCAAACACCGATTGGGCATTTTGAGACTTTATCAACGGCTAAGCAAAGAACTGTAATTTTGTTACGACTTTTCAATGATGATTATGTGTGACTGCGGTGATTCAGTTAAGTCGAGGATGTTTGTTAGCAATGCTCCACACAGTTATTGCACACATATAACTGTATCTGAACAGACCACACACACATAACCTGAATTAGACCTTTTTTAGGATCCATCTACACGAGGGCACATTTTCTTGTAACCGCACATCTTTAGTAGCAGTAAGGCCGACCATCCATACGCAGCCGGCGTTATCCGAGCCTGAAAACGGTCTTTTTTTCACCAGGTCGAGAATGGGAGATTTGAGAACACCCCCGTGGTGTCACATAACAACAACATTGCTGCTGCGTGGAGAGTAGCGAGACAGTTCCCGCCTGTGAGTGCTTTGGGACGGGGAAGGGGCTCCCAGCAGCACCCTCTGCTCGTTGAGGACACTAACTGCAGAGTGATTAGTGCATCAGAGTCCAAAACAGCACAAACGTCTCCACTAACACCAGAAACAGTGACACATTTCTCTCTAGGATGGAGGAGGATTTGAGAAGTCTCCAGATTTGGAGAGAAACTCTCCGGTGTTTGTATTCTCCACAGCGTCTCTCCATCTCTTCTTCTCCTTGTCGTTGTATTTCTGTGGCAGTTACAGCGCCACAGCCAGGCCTGGCATGTGAACTATGGTTTTGTGTGGACGCAGATATTTCTTGAGGAGAAAACACACACACACACACACACACTCTTTGTTCAGCTTTAATTAAATTAGTTAATGTGTGTTTTGTTTGTTGCAAGATGAATGTACCAGCCTCTTCTAGGAAAATAATTCAAATCCTTCAACGGATTTAATGAGACTTGTATATTAGTTGTCACTCCGTCTGTGGTGGTGGTGCCCCTGAGGAACTGTGGTTTAACTAGAGTCATTTTTATTATTATCTTTGATAATTATTAGCTATCACCAATAATCGGTAAGTTTATTGAGGATACTCAATCTCATAATTTCAACGTGAGTCAAGGCCCTACATTTAACTGGTAGTCACACTTTTGATCCAATTAACCAAGAGTACCTACACAGCCACTAAACAGAACAAGTGGAACAGTATAGTACCAAACCACAACCTTCTTTACAATCCTAACCAGGTCGTTTTCATGCCTAAGCCTATGCCTTAAATGTCACCTTTTGTTTCCTTAACTGAACTGTCCAATCCTGGTCACCATTTCATGTTAAACATATAATTTTGGAGCATAACCTTTCATAAGATATCATATGATCCTGTTGATGGTAATACCTTGCATGGACATATTTTAAAAACTTGGTTACTTTAACTCAAGGTAATATATGATTGTATGTTGTGCAATAAAGCAAAACGTGTAAGAAGGGGTAAAATCTCAAATTTTTGGAGGTATATAAAAAAACTTATTTCCATTAAACCCCACGGAGTGGAAGATTTCAAAATGTTTCTCCTGTTTTGTTTAAACAGAGACACTTCTCAACTGTTTTCAGACGGTAAAAAGCGGAGGCACTTGCTCACTGATATCATTGAAAATGCCGGGTGCAAAAGCTTGCCAGGCCTAGCAACAGTAACCAAGGGAGGTGGGACAAGCAGTCAGCCTCCCCTGTTCCTTGCTGCTGCTACATTACTGTTTCCATAGAGACCTCACTTGAATAGTTCTCCGTAGTTTTCCCCCTCCACTGCCTCCTCCCAGCAAATAAAACTAACAAAGGAAAGAAGAGAAGAAATAATATGTGCAAAGACTTTTTGGATGAAAAATGGGAAGTGATAGGAGGTGGTGGAGAAAGAGTGAATGTACAGTCGGAGTGAGTTGTGTGAAAGAGAGGAAAATGTGACTAAGTGTATGCGTGTATATGAGAAACCGTGACAAAGGGTTGGATGGAAGAACACCAACCAGGAATACGCTGAAAGCAATGTTGTGTGTGTTTTCATGCTCACAGGAGCAATGAGAGTCAGAAATAAAAGGATACGAGGACACAAAAAGAGAGAGAGTTTGGATGAGAGACAAAAACAGGAAAAAGCAGAGGGAGAGAAAGCCACAGACAAATGTGGCGTGCTGGAGGTGAGATAAACACTGTTCCAGTTTAGTTCTTTCAAAGTCAGCAACCTTTTCCAGGACCCTGTCAGCTGGTAAAGAAGGACTCTGGCAAAGCTACTGATCTGGAACTGAAAGCTCAGAATCACAGCTCAACAAGATTCCTAATTGGGGGACTTTGTGCACTGAGGTAGATGTCACCTCAGTGCAAAGAACGGCCCAGGTCTGACCCAGCCTGGAAGTTTCTCTGTTGAGCTAAAACAACCTCCTCTGTTTGCCAGGATCTGAAGTTCAAACTTGGCTTGGCAAATCATCTTCTAATTTGGTCCATTTATCCAGGTGAGAGGGAGGAAGTCTGAACTCACACAGACACCTGGAAATGCCAGTTTCACTCCTCTAACAAGAAAAGTTTTCTCACAAATCCCAATGTGATAGATGTGGAGAGAAGCAGGACACAAGGATTCAGAGCAACTAAAACTTCAAAAGTAACTAATTAGCAGTATTTGTCAGCTGTGAACGAGATGTGGCTATCACCACTTTGACATGTCTCAGGACAACAGAGCCCAAAAGCCAACACAAACCTCCAGGAAATGACCCCCGTTACAGAAGCAGTATATGAAGGAGTCAGTTTTTTCATTGATCATTTATTAAAGGAGAAATCCCAGGAAGACGCTAACAGCCAGACATGGCTTACACTGAGGCTGTGCACTGAACGCATCAAAGCAGATTTTTTTAACCACTAATATTGCTCAAAATAGCAGACCCAAACCTCTGCAGTAGCATGAACAGCCCCTACAACATAGGAAGTGAACCCGGAGTTTATTAAAAAGACTGTTTTACAATTTTTTTATTTTTTTATTTTTTTTAACCTTTATTTAACAAGGAAAATTTTCTCATTGAGATTAAAAATCTCTTTTACAAGAGAGTCCTGGCCAAGACAGGAACCAACACAGTTCCACAATTACAGACAAAGGTTAGAAACAACAGAGAACATATAAACAGTCACAATCAGAACATCATTAACGAAGCATGTACAGACAGAAGAGTCTGCTTCAATATCGATAAGAAAGGATTTAAATATTTTTAGAAAAACCAGCTACTTCAGTTTCAGTTCATTCTGCAGCTAGTTCCATGTGGAGGGCGCAGCAGAACTAAATGTCCTTTTCCCCCAGTTCAGTACAGACTCTAGGTACAGTTACTAAGAACAAATCCTCAGAGTGGAGCTGATGGGTTCCTGTGCTTTTTTGAACGACGAGGATATGCCAATGATGGAGTCTGCGGGTGGACAGGACAAACCATCCAACTCGAGCATACAAGGAGCAGTGAATCAAGCCTTAGCAGAAAGCTAGGTTCGTGTTGACAGGCAGCCCAAACAAGTCAATTACAAAATGCACTGGAGTTCAGTTCAATACTTTCCTCCTTGAACTGAATGCCAGTGCATTCGGTAATCGACTTGTATGGACTGCCTCTCAATAAGGATGTAGCCGGCTTGTAGCATTGTAAAACTGTATTTTTTAATAAACTCCAGGTTCTCTAACTACATTGTTTGTGCTGTGTTTTATGTCTAGGGACCCAAATCATACTACTGCAGAGGTTTGGTGCTATTTTGCAAAATATTAGTGGTTAAAAAAAGGCTAATCAGTGTTAGCCATGTCTTGCTGTTAGCAACTCTACGGGATTTCTCTGTTAATAGGTTATCAACGAAAAAACTGTCTCAATGGCTTATTTGCATGCCAAAAAAGACCATGGGTAACTAAATACTTCCTCCATTCTCAACACCAACAAGAGAAATAAATTGGCCTCATGCAAGAACCGGTCGTACGAGCAGATTCATTTTCTTCTCAAATCAGACTTCTCTTTGCAGGCCATCTCTATTATTCAGTCTCTGTTGGATCTGTATAATACCAACATCATTCTGCATCAATAACACAAAAACACTTTCTTGTTCCCATTAAGAACCTTATGAGTTCAGACAGTTAATTCAAAGTACTCAGGCTACAGTTTATAGCTGTCACCTCAATACTATATTCGAAATATGATATGTCCCCTGTGGCTCTATTTATTTAAATATGTCTCTGTATCTGGTGGCCAGGGAGATAGGGGCTGTTTTAGGGGGTGTGATGGTCAGGAAGGGGAGCAGATGAAGAGCTTTATTTCCTCAAATTTATGGGTTGATGGAGCAGCCTGGGGGGACAGAGGAACCAGACGCTGTAACAGTGAGGCTCTCTCATAAACTGGAGAGTCTTTGCAGGAAGTTTTCACTGCAACACTGAGAAGGAAAGTAAATCAAAAAGATTATTCGGTTGGTCTACTTTGGCCTCCTAACGCTGCACTGATCTCATCTTAGTGACAACAGCAGCTTGTTTTTCTATACAGTTGCTAAGTGCTCATTACAACAGCATCTTTGTACGTCCCAGCGGTCACCTGTAAGTCTCAGTGTGGGCGAGTCTGTTACGTCATGTATTTCTTTTTGTGTGTCCCTGTAAATTACCCTTTTTTAACAGTAAACTGCTGTTGCTTTTTGTGAAAGCAGATGTGCATCACTTCCTGTTTTCTACTTAAAGCGCCACCGATCATACTGTACCATTTTGTTAAGAATAGCACATGACTAAGGTCGGTCAAATCAGACCTGCGTCACATTCATCTGTTACAGAACATTTAAATCAAGAGATCATAAAGCAAGCTATGTTTCTATATTTTGCATGTATGACAATGGAATATAAACAGCAAAATATAATGCAAATAGTGTTTTTTATCATCTACCATTAAATAGATATTCTGAAGAAGATGCACTCTTTTGTTGCTGTTGCTGATTAGAAAGATCCCATTGATCCCACAATAACTCTTCTGCCAGGGAGTCCTGGACCAGATGGGCAGAAAACATTCAAATATGTCATTTACAGTTTATGTACAAACTTACCAACAACAAACATGAAAAATAAAGCAATCCCATGCAAAAAAACGTATATTATATAATATATAATATATATAAACGTATATTTAGGCCTGTTAAAAGCAATAACAGTGTTACTGTAAAAACTGACTTATGTATGTCTACGTTACAGCTTCAGCAAAAAGAGTTATCCACGTTTTCTGTTGGGACGAATGGGACAATAAGGAGAGGATTTTGTTATAGCTGCTGGAGTAACATGTCAGTAAACTCAGTGGCAGTACAGCTCATGTAATAAAAATGTGACAGTCGTGTTTTGTACGTTGCTTGTGGTTATGGTAAACAGCAAAAGAGGGATTGGCTCTTCCTGACAATATCTATCCCTAAGTCAGTGTCTAAATTAATCTATTAGTCTTTGAAACCTGTTTGAGTAAACACGCGTGTCATTTATTCATGTTAGGTTGACAGAGTATTGCCTACAACACACACACACACACCTTATCTCTCTCACTCCCCCCCCCCCCCCCACACACACACACACAAACACACACACACACACACACACACACCTGTGTTAGGTTACCATACCAATTAGGCCTACCCAGGCATAATATATATATATATATATATATTTGTTAGTTATGATTAGTAATAATGCAAAATAATTTTTTATTATCCCATGACTCGATCAATTGATGGAATAATTGTTAGAATACTCGATTACAAAAAGATGTGATTGCTGCAGCCCTAAACTCTATTGAACCATTTCAGTGACAGTGATGTGTACGGAAGCTTGCAACAGTTCCATATCGCAAAGCAGCATGATGGATTAAATACGGTTAATTCATTAATCATTAAGACATTAATTAAGGCTTATTTAAGTCCCTATTAGAATTGTTCCATTTATTACTTTATCATTATTATTATTTATGAAAATGATTCGCCTTTTGGGGGGGCTAAGCATGATCAAAAACTCACCCAACATTCCACAATGAACAGGATGGTGAAACTATTTTTGCCTCAAATGGCTCGTGTGTGTGTGTGGAAAAATGGTTCGATAGCGCCCCCTACAAACTTAAAAAATGAAGACCTGCTATTAGCTTTCACAAAGCACCACCACAGCGACTTCCTGGTTGATCAAACACTGACGTGCCAAAAACTACAGTTCTCTGAGTGTCCACTAGGGGCAGGTTTCATAATAGAGCAGTTTCTCATTGGCCCCCATGTTAAACAGGCTGTTTTCACAGCATCATTAAACCTGTTTAAGGCCTGGTATAAAAAAAAATTCTCATCTGTATGTTTAGGTCAGATCTCCATGACAACACTGTGGGGGGTGAATCTTTTTGTACCAGGCTAGTTTTTTATTTTATTGGAGATTAATGTTTATGAATAATAAGGGGCGTGGCCTCTTGAGTGACAGCTAGCCCCTTGCCCTCCCTCCCCCCCGGAGGTATACTTCAGCCAGATGGACGTATGTTCCTCCCCCAGCGTAACATACATGCCCTTTTTTGGTAAGAGGAAATGAGGCGGAGTCAAAGTCTGACAAGATGGCGATCCCGTAGGCGAGTATGATTGGAACAAGTTGAAAGAACAGACCTCAACAGAGAGGCTATGTCCATTTTTCACCACGTGGCGTTATTCTCCTTCGTCTACCTCATGTAAACACATCATGACATGGATAGCATCTCGATTGGACACAGACATAAATCTCCTCACCTTACTGTTGATAAGCCTGCAGATAAGATAATTTCCCCGAGTTCAGACTGAGATTACATAGACTCCAGACGTTGTATTGTGTGCTTGTGTCCCTGTGCTTATGTGTGTTTTTGTTTACTACTGTGCTGTATGTGAGTGTTTTCTGTGTGTGTGCTGGCTGTCTCTTTATGTATGAGTGTTGTGATTGATATTTTCTGGGTGTCTGGGTGTCTGGGTGTCTGGGCTTCGGGCGGTGTCACTACATCTCCTGCTCCCCTCCCTGACTGACAGATTTCTGCCGCTCACAGTCATTCTTTCTGACAAATCATCCTGAACTCCTCCAGCAGATCGTACAAAACCCGTAAAGAGGAAAACACACATCATATGGAGGAAGACTGCTTCTGGTCTCTCCTGAATTCTTACCAAGAAAAAAACGCAGTTATATTATTATCACAGAAAATCACTTTAAAATTATTCTGCTTCATTTGACCCCATCACCAGTTCTGTACGTGTGTAGTTTTGATTTCATCACCCAGAAAGTAATGACGAAAATAGCGAGGTGAAACGAGGTGGAACGAGGTGAAACATCCCTTACTGAGATCTTTTACATCACCTGAAAGAGGAGTTGAGGGTCAAAGAAAGAGGTTATCAGACAGGTGTCAGTTTATTTATGACTTTCTGTTTTACAAAAAAGAAACAGTTTCTTCATCTAGTGACGTCAGGATCGGGATTGTTGATCGAACTCCAACATTTCCAAAAAATACCAGAATTTTGCGAAATAGATAAACCCTGAGGTTGGCATATTGGCATATTGATTAAAAGAAGGTAGGGGAAGCAGCCAGCCTTTGTCAAAAGAAAAAGAAAAGTACCTGCCCATCATCTAATCTACTCATTTAAACCACATTCACACACACAGGGAACACATGTGGACCGGAAGAGTCGGGGATCAGACCTGCTCTATCTCTGAGCCACAGCCACTCCAAACTTTTCTTGTACCTTATTGTATGTTAGCGTATCCACAACCCCATTTCCAAAAAAGTTGGTACGCTGTGTGAAATGAAGGTGATGATTTGCAAAACATTGAAACCCCATATTTAATTAACAATAGCACAAAGGAAAAAATATAAAATGTTGAAACTGAGAAAATTCATTGTTTTGTTTTTTTAAATTATACGCTGATTTTGAATTCGATGTCAGCAACACGTTTCAAGAAAGTTTTGAGAGTGGCGACAAATGCCTGGGAAAGTTATAACGTTTGAGGATTTGTCACTCTCTGAGCTGAACTGAATATAGAGAGCTGCAGAGATGAGGTATTTCTGGAGGCCGACCCTGAAGTTAGCATCGCTCTTGTTCGCTCGACAAAAAAACCAACAGCATTTTAGATTATTGCAGAAAATAAGCTCTGTGGCAAACAAAAGTTTATGATACTTAAACGTTTTGTTCAGCAAGATAACCTTCACAAATGAAGACCACTGTTTTGATTTTGGAAGCATAAGTGTAATAAGATATTAACCAAATACTATAGTTCGCAACCTACATGTACAAGCTTCATCTCAGACCTTATGTAAGGCATCTAACCAAAAAAAATTTGATTTTGATCACAATCTTTTGTAACATCCTGTGATTTGTCTGCTTCGCAATCACACCACAAACAAACCAGTTGGATTGACAGCTTTGACCCCAACCTAAACAAACCAGCAGTTACTCTGAATTAAACAGGTTGGATGTAATCACCCTGTGATAAATACTGTCTGTCTGTGATTTGTGTCGAGTTCCTTTTAAAAAAAGATGATGGAGCTGCCCATGCTGAAGCTATTTTTCTGTAGATAAAATCCCTGAGCACACCTCTCTAACGCAAACAAACCAAAATAGCAACACGCCGTGAAAACAAAGCAGCCGTGGGCCATTTAGAGGAGCCACCTCAATCACAAGCCATTGAGCCCAGTCCATTTGCTGCTCAGTGAGCCAGGCCGGCGTCCAGACTGCATCACAACACATTACACACTGACAGGACACTGAGAGAGCCAGCCAGCCGCATCACAGTCCAAACACCCAGAAAAAAAGAGATACTGTATAAATCTGTTTTGACAAGCCGTAATTGTGCATCAAGCACTCTCTGGGTAAGTAAAACATTCTGCCTGATGGTCTCCACACAAATATTGACTGAGAAATCTGCAGAGGCATCCCAGTGTTCAGTCACAGCCCTGCCCCTCCTCAGGCCTCTGCAATCATTTCTGTAATTGTGATTCTCACTCAGTGGATACAGTTCTTTATATCATTCTTTTCTCCATAATCGCATTGTTTACTTCTCATTAGGTCAACTTAATAGACTCCTTATTGCTGTGCAAAAATGATGATGGGCTTTTGGAGTGAGTGGGGCTGGGCTGCAGTGTCACATAATGTCTGGATGTTTCCTCTAGGATTTTTATTAGCACCAGGGGGAAAAGGTTTCTGTTGTACCACCACCACAACACAGTCCACACATGCAAGCACCAGGGGTCTGGTCCGGGACAGCCGTGAGTCTGACTCCCTGCCAGATCTGCAAACACAGGACTGCCACCAACCTTACGCCTATGACTGGGACACCACTGCACAATGTAGAACAGAAACACAACGCATGTGTGGCCAGTCGTTTGTCGACGTAAGCGAACTCAATTTCTAAGCTAATATTAGCTAATGTTGCACACTGTTGGGTGAAGGGGAGCTGATGAGAGGCAAGGAACTCAGGAGTGTGCATTATCACATCCTGGGGATTTTCCTGGAAAAGTCGTCCCAAATCCTTTACACAGAAGTCTGTCAACAGGCTGTTATAGACAGCCGAGAAAATCGGGGGAAGGTCTCAGATTTTAGTCAGGTTACACTCGTTCACCAACAGGCAATAAAAAAGTATGAATACATGTATAAAGTTACACAACACACAGAACCTTTAAATTAGTTTTTGCATTTGCATGTGCCCGACAGTTGTTGTTGTTTTAAAATCAAATCCTGCTTGTAAATAACTGTTTTCCTTGCTTTTCCTTGCACGGCAGTCTGGTAATGGCAACAGTAGTTGTGTTTACATCAATAAAAAAATCTACAGGTCAGATGCTGGCTATGAAGATAAATGCCATGAAAAACAGACACATATGTTCACGTAGGAAGGACAACTCCCTTGTGATGTCGACCAATCAAATTCTACTCTGGCAATTTGTTTGGTCAAAAAGTCGCCAATAATATCAGATTCTCCAGGGAGCTCTTACTCCAGTGTACAGATAACTTTCTACTTTCCACAGGGCTGATATGAAAACTCATCTTAGACTAAATTAAATAAGGATGAAACTGAGAACACTGATCAAACCAATTCAAATGGCTTACTGTTCTGACATTTTTCCAGTTTTGTAATCCATTTTTCCATTTGCTAAAGATGAATGACAGCGAAAGGCTTTTTTGTGAAGGTACAAATGCAAACCGAGCCCTGCAGCTCTGCCAACTGTTTGCAGACAAACTAGGAATAATGAGAGGGAGACAGCGGCTGACCTTGATTACCGGCACAAACTTGGAAGGGGGTTATCCTTTCAATTATTCGACTGTTTCACTGAGTGTAAATCCCTATGAATAAGAACATTTAAAAATACAAACAATAAGAACAAATAAATTTTTGTCTCGTTTGTGCTGAAATGTTTTTCATGTCATGTTTTGAAGTCAAGAAGACAAAGAGTGTCGCAGTTTCCCTAATGGGAGCCTAATTTAAACAGCACAAATAAAAACCAGCTCTGAGGTTTCACTGCTGAGGTAACAAGGCCATCAGGGGCCAAGTGGGGTCTCCCTGTGGACTGAGGGGGGCCCGGCCTCAGTACGAGTAATGAAGTCATGGAGGACCACTCATATTGAACCACTGGTAAGCAATGGTATGGTTTTCATGAGGAAGGACAAGTGAAGCAGAGCCAGGAGACAACATCACCCCTGAGCTGGTTGTGCTCACCGCCGTTCTAATGTTAAGTACGGACAACAGTCAATGAGGTTCAGATATGGACTGATAAAATGAGGAACAGAGTGGAGGATAGATGAGTGCACAAGCCGAGGTCTAAAAGGTTAACGCAAAAAAACAGTACAAAACATTTTCACGTGCACTTCTGTTGATGATTCTGTAGTTAGTGCTGGGCGATACAGCCAAAAACGTCTGTCCCAATATACATGATTTCACGCTCGATATACAGTATATCATGAAATAGCATCTTTTCTGCTAATTTATTGAATAAATAGTCTATATTTTAAATCCCAGTTGGCAACATTTGTTTGATCATATTCACTGAAGCCGACACTCTGCTCTGATAGAACAACATAAATCATCCGCTTATAGAAAAAAGAAATGTGCCTATACGTGCACGTAGAGCCTGTTGTTTAATTTGCAAAAACCCACAGAGCCCGTATCATCCTGTCCACTCAGCTCAGAGCTGACTCTCAGGCACAGTTTGTGCACACGTCACAGATCCCCCTCGACACTCACACATGTCACAATATCACAGGCACACGCCTCAAGCTAGGCATACGCTAAATGACGTTAGCAGTTGCTATCTATGAGTAAGTTAGCCAGCGTACCTCCATGTAACGTGTACTCCATGATGTTTATTGATGAGAGAAGACACAAGCGCATTCACAGGAATCTGGTGCACACGCACTGACGAGAACTCGATTGAAGAGAGCAGGGGAGCTCGGTGGTAGAGGGGGAGGGGTGTGAGAGTTGTAAACATTCAAAGTTTGAGTCAACTCAATCTGCCAGACTTGCCAACTGCAGCTTTAAATAAATAGTCTAATAAAATAAAAACCACCAGAGTCAGAGACCTTTTTAACCACAGCCATCAACACATATACAATACTAATGTTACTACTACTTCACCTCACACTGCCAATGAGGTATGTATCATAACCATCTTTAAACAGTTTGTGCTAGTTTTAAACACATTTTCTATTTACAGCATAGTTGCACGTAGAGAGAGGGAGAGAAAAATACGAGAGTTGAGCCATGTGGCACCCACGGTCAATGTAGCAGCTTCAATTGTAATAGATTGAATTGAATAGACTTGTACGATTATTTTCTTATACACACTTGACTCTCTTTATCTCTGTCTCTCTCAGCTGCACACTCACTAACATGCAAACAACATTGAAAGCATAATTAATTGAAAGTGACATCTCTAGTGCAAAGAAAAAAATTATTTCAGAGATTTTCTCTGTCCCACAGAGCTCTCAAACTTCAGATGGACTTGTACCAACAGTGTGTGTTACTGTAATGATTAGTCCTTGATGGTTCGTCAGTAGCACCCAGTCTGCCCTGTACAGGGCGCTGGCATCAGATGACACTTGCTGCAGACAGTGATTGACCTTCCAGCTCCTGGTTTCTTCTGACTTTAGCTCAGGGAGGATCAGAGGTCGCACCAACACCAGTTAGCCAACACGCCGGGGGGATCTGACATCTGACGGCATTATTCACACACTCTGCTCCGTGAAAAGGCTTTTTTAACTGCGGTGACTTGGATCAGCAGGTGAGACAGGTTCAGAGCAACTGAATGAAAGCCCACATGCTCTGGGAGTCGTGGTAATCACAGCTTGGCCCAATTTTCCCCACCGTCAGCAATTATACATGAGGAGGACCAATCTATCACGCTTGGCACCTGCTTGATTCAATTATCCCCATGCTACCTGTCTGACTGCAGGCTCCACACTTTTTTGCTCTGGCATAAATTACGAGAGCAGAAATTACGAGAGCAGAAATTAAAAAATTATAATAAAGATAGGAGTGATTGCCTTCTTTAGAGGCTTTTCACAGTGGGAACGATTGGGAGATTGGGCTCATAAATGAAAAAGCGAGGAAAAGATTCACCGCAAGGACAATTACAACTGGCGATAATTATTGAAATGAGGTGTGAATCACTACACACACTCAAACCCCCAGGTGATTTACACAGCACACGTAAAATAGATGAAACTGATATTAATTATTTATGGCTGAGCTCTAGTGTAATATTGTGAAATTCATAGACGCTACTGTAAAATATATTTTTCTTATCTAACAGCATGCTGGCACACTTTCAAACACGTGCCACATGCTTTGATATTCAAGTATTCGCACATACTGTATATTCAAAAACTCTAATCCATATATGGGCACATGCTGTGCACTAATCTGCAAATATGCACCAGAGGAGAAAACACAGCAGCAGCCTGAGATACACAAATGCGTAGCATCTCACACACAAACCAGACAGCCAGGAAGGTCTTAGTGAGGTGTTAATCCTCCATGAGCCTCCAGACCAGATTCAACGCTCTTTTGGAATAATTCTCTAAATTTACTGGAGGTTCTTCCAAAACATACCGTATTCCTACGTTTGGTTTTGTGATGATGGTGGTGGGTGTCCAAATACTCCCACAGGTGTTCATCTTGAAATCTTGAGACTGTGAAGGTCATAGCTTATGATTCAGATCATTTCACTGCAGGCAAAAGCATTGTTTTTTCCATGCACTGGTCCAGATTTTGGGCTATTTTTGCTTCCTTAACACAGCTTCTGTCAGACTGGTGAAAAGAAAACATTTATTTATCCTCACTTTGTCTGTTTGTGTCTGTAGATCTGTATTATCCTAAAGTCAACAAAAGTTAGTATTAGATAATGTCTCATTTGCATATTTAAACACAACATTTCAGAAAACTTGTAATACAAAAAATAATAGTCTTAAAGCTATGGTCTAAGATTTGGAATATTGGTAATCATTATAAACATTGTTTATACAGCGATTATGGTCCTTTAGTCAGATCTGCCCAATATGAATAGCAAAAGAACCCAAAAAATCCATTCAGTCTATCAGCTGCCTGCATAGAAATTCACCAATGGGAGCCAATCGGTCCGAAAGGCTCCTTTTGGCTCGTGCCCTCCATCCAATCTTCTAGTCTCCCCTGATCCTCGTCCCGCCTCGCCCCCCCCCCCCCCCCCCCCCCTCCCTCTCTGTAAACTCTGAGCGGCTAGTCATTAGCTTAGCAGCTCAGCTACAGGAGCTTCTGTTAGCATGAAGAACGAAAAGGCCGATACCAGAAAGAGTCCTCTGCTCGCCCCAACGGAGAAGGTTGGAAGAAAACGTAAGTCGACCGAGGGAAAGGAAGAAATATGACCTACATAGGAACCAAAGATGAGTCAACATCGGGGATTCCTTTGAGCGGGGAAAAAGGCTACACCAGGATTTGGGACTGAAAACAGATGCTGAGACAGCAGACTTTTTGTTGAACAGGTCATTTTTGCATGTCATTGTGGTAAATGTTACAAACAGTATTTAGCCCTTATTAATCTGTGACAATGAATGTCCAATAACGGCTATGTCAACGAATGTTAGCACATGTTAGCCATGTGTTTTTAGCCGGCCGGCTTCTTGCTCTGCGTGTTGTTAGGAGGCGAGGGAGGTAATACGACCTCAGGGGGGAAATCTGAACTGTGGAAGTTTCATGGGGATATTTGTTAGTTAATGATTTGATGATGACCTGTAGTGTCTCAAGATGTGTGAATTTGACAATAAATATCTTTAAATGTTTTTAAATCTGCACTTCAGCAGCACTTACAGACACAATCCTCTCTATATTCTAAAGGTTTTTTACATTCACAGCCTCATTTAGGCAACATTTCATTCATAAAAACACGGAGAAACTTTATTTTCTGATTCATGGAGGGATATGAAGAGATATGCGTGAAAACCTGTGACACTCATATGTCAAAATAATGAAACAAGAATTTTGAACCTGGCTTTATCCAATGTTCACAATTCTCCTCTGTAAATGTATGAAAAATTATTGCATATTAAATCAATCAAGTAATCAACTTACCTGACACAACATACCCTCCTTGTATTTTTAATGTAGTTATTTTCAGGGGAGAAATGGATCCAACCAGAGCAACGACCTCCATAGAATAAACAGCATTTGCAAAATCTGAAGATGATGAAGACTGCCTCATCTGACCATATAACTTTTTTTTTACTTCTCAGTGCCCAGTGTTTTGCACCACTGAACTATCAAATTTTCTTTGTGCACTGCAAACCTGAGAGCCCGACATGCTGTAGAGCCGGCGGAATGTTCTTGCTGACACAGTCTGATCATAGACTGACATTTCTTTTTAATTGCAGTTCTCTCTTCATTAATGTCATTTTCCACTGACACAGCATAAAAAAGTCTGATCACGTCCAGCTTTCAGATGATCTATTATTTTTATTTATATATCACGGTCATTAAATACTTTTGACCCACATTTCCACACCTTCGCCATGGATCTTCGTGATCTACATGGATCTAAGCTCTCTCTCTGCTGCCGTGGTCTTGCATGACGCTTCCTCCTGCTTTTATCACTTTTAGTCACATATACTATCATTAGTCTTATAAATTATACAATTTGTAGCCATTAAAACATTATCCGTAATATATCTCATTGTATCTTATTGTCATACCACCTTAGCTGTACTTGTTTCTACTATTCTACTATATTAACTGCCATAACATATAAGTCATATTCACATTACTATAGATATTATTATAGTTACTGTTACTTTGTGGTTGCTCAAACTCTTTGACTGTCTGTCTGTTTTTCTGTCTGTCTTTGTCTCTCTCTGTCTCTTTCTTTCTTTCTCTCTTCTTTTCTTTCTCCCTAATCTGTCAAGACAGATATCCATCCTCCATAGAGCTTGGTCTGATCCTACTCTACAGTATATGTAAAGTGTCTTGAGATAACTTTTGTTATGATTTGGCACTATGAATAAAATTGAATTGAATAGATGCCACTCTTTCTATTGAAACACTGGCCAGTGGAGCAGTCGTCGTGAAAGAAGCTCTTGCCATCAATGCCAAAATAATGACCTTTCTTTTAAAAATACGTTTTTCTTCTTGCCATCTTCAAATCAAGGTCAGCCGGCCTGGCCCTGCTCCACAGAGCATGATTATTACATGAGCAGAGAATTAATTGCTTAGTTGTATCATGCAGTGCACTCATTTATTCTCATTTCTCCTTTAATTTGTCACCTGACTTGTCAAATGTCAAATGTTTCTCCATATTGATAACTTTTACAGTAAAAACTCAGTTGTGATTTGATGCAATTTCAACTTCATACACACAGTTGTGAAAATGTTTCATAAGGTCACAGAAAGTTCTCCAGTAACGAAGCACCTGCTCCTTCAACCGAAGTAATAAACTCCCCAAAATAGGAGTCACAAGGTTTTACTCGATGGCGGTAATATAATCTCACAGCATGTGCTCTAGCTCTTTATGCGGTTACCATGTCAACAAGTTAAGCAAGGCAGGTCAGGGAGAAAAAGGATTGAGGTTTCCCTGCTCTCTGCTGATAAACGTCTGGAGAATAGACTTTCCTGACAACCCTCATTCTGCCTGAGGAGGCTGAGCAGGCATCCATCTGCCCAACTATCTATCCAGCTGATATCTTTTCTTTGGTCTGAGAATCACAGTATGTGACAGGTAAAAGAGTAGCAGCAGAGTTTAAACTGTGGCCAGCAGGTGTAAGTTAATTTCCTGCCATGGTCAGATCAGCATGCCAGGGTGTAAAAGAGTGCTGCGGGTGCAGCTGTGTGGGTTCATCACAGGTCTTCAGTCAATCTTCTGAATGGAGTCCTGCATGGGGCTCCAGTAGGGGACTCCATAGTTCTACTGGGAGACTTTAACGCCCACGTGAGCAATGATGGAGACACCTGGAGAGGCGTGATTGGGCGGAACGGCCTCCCTGATCTAAATCCAAGCGGACTTCTGTGCTAGTCACGGATTGTCTATAACTAACCCCATGTTCAAACATAAGGATGCTCATAAGTGTACGTGATACCAGAGCACCCTAGGCCAAAGGTCGATATCGATTTTGTGATCGTATCATTTGATCTAAGGCCGTATGTTTTGGATGTTCGACTGAAGAGAGGGGCAGAGCTGTCAACTGATCACCATCTGGTGAGGAGTTGGGTCAGAGGATTGGGGAAGATTCCGGACATACCAGGTAAGCCTAAACGAGTAGTGCGGGTGAATTGGGAACGTCTGGAGGAGGCCCCTGTCCGAGAGATCTTCAACTCACACCTCTGGCGGAGCTTTTCTCGCATCCCTGTGGAGGTTGAGGGCATTAAACCAGAATGGGCAATGTTCAAAACTTCCATTGCTTAAGCTGCAGCAGTGAGCTGTGGCCTCAAGGTCTTAGGTGCCTCAAGGGGCGGTAACCCTCAAACACCGTGGTGGACACGGGTGGTCAGGGAAGCTGTCCGACTGAAGAAGGAGGCCTTCCAGGATATGTTGTCCCAGAAGACTCCGGAGGCAGTTGCAAGGTACCAAAGCAGCAGGTGTGGGAGGATTTTGGAGAAGTCATGGAGAAGGACTTTCGGGCGGCACCAAGGTGCTTCTGGAAAACCATTCGACATCTCAGGAGGGGGAAACGGGGAACCGTCCAAGCTTTTTACAGTAAGGACGGGATGCTGGTGACCTCAGATGATGAGGTAATCGGGCGGTGGAAGGAGCACTTTGAGGAACTTCTTAATCCGACTAACACACCCTCTTTTGTAGAGGCAGAGCTGGAGGCTGATGGGGAATCATTGTCAATATCTCTGGCTGAAGTCATAATGCATAATCTATAACCTTGTTCTGTTTATGATTAATTACTTAAAAAATTAAAATGAATGAAAGAAAATGAAATGCTATTAAATATGTCTAATTAAAGAAAATTAAGGGGAATAATAGATGAACACAACCTCTGGATGGAATAGCCAGTAAATGATGACCACATTACCCTAAACACTTGATGAATCTGAAGTGGCCAAACATAGACGTCGGAACTAGGGGGTAGGGTGTGCCCCCCCCCCCCCCCCCCCCATCAGCCTCCCTACCTACAGCATTATGCTTAAAAAAAATAAAAATAACGAATAACTGTCCGACATACATTTATCTCATGATGCACATAATGTGCATTTAATGTGATATGCAGCCTGCCTTTCTCCATACAGCTACCTGGCATAGGCTTTCATGAGAGCAGCTAAACCTCAAGCTGGACATATGAGTGACGTATGTAGGGGGCGAGAAGTTACCATTATCAGGCATGTATCCAGCTTGTGAAAACATTCGGGGCTGTAGCCCAGAACTCAGAGTTCTTTTTAGACAGGGGTTCAGGGGTTTCTCCCCCGAGAAATTTTTGAAATTGGGCTGATGAACATGCAATTGACGTAGTTTGAGAAGGAAAGGAAAGCCATCACTGCTCCGATGGACGTGGTGAATAAAATTCTAGGCGCACATGTTTAAACAAGCAGGTTTGAAGGACAAAAAGATTCATTTAGAAAATGAATTAGAGATATATATTATCAGGAAAAACTTGCTCTCTTCCTGTTTACTGTAACAACAAGCAACGTATAAACACCACATTTACTCAAACAGAACTATAAAGACCTTTTTAGACCCTACCCAAATGGAGTTATGGGCAGGAGAAGGAGGGTGCATGGCTAAAAAGAGCCGTAGTGAAACACATTCAGCAGCTTAAGTTCCATCTCTATAAAGGCCCAGTGCAAGGCTCAGAGATACAACTCTGCTGCTCACACTTTTAAAACATTGTGTCTGATGTTTTTATTATTGTTTTTCAAATGGACATAGTAAAAGGTTTTTCTAGCATGATCTACATGAAATTGATAAATGCCGTTTTAGGCACGGACGTATTGATTATAGGAGATGATGGTATGTCATTTCCTAACATTGTTAGAAGGCTAATATAAACATTATAACTTGATACGCTACACTTTTTTTCCTCATCATACTAAATAGGCCTACTTGTGTTTGTATTTTATTTAGTTAGTATATGGTAGACATACTATTTCTAATATAAATATTAATAAAAATATTTAAATAAAATAATTCCAGTTATATTCAAGATAGTGCTTAGGACAGGGAAGTAAAACTAATATTTCATATTTCTTTAGATGGTATTTTGGCACATTTTAGTCAGGGGATTGAAACTTTTAAAAAGCTCACTAAAGAATACAAACATAACTTTGCTTGATTCAAACCGTTAATACAGTAAATGCTAGTGTTATTTCGGCTCATTTAAATACTTAAATAACATATGCAGACTATGTATATGGACAACATTTACTTAATCCAGGGGCGCCACGAGGGATTTTGGGCCCCATGAAAAGATGTCACACTGGGCCCCCCAACAAGGCACCAGCTACACCAACCAAGTGCCATTTCTGTAGCGGGCCGTCCAGAACCCAACCGACCCATTTAAGCTTTAAATGCCATTAGATAACTCTACTCAGTATAGCAGTTAATTTGGCGAGTGAGTTGACACAGCTGTGCTGTATAAAGTTTGATTCCTAACTATTACTTTATTGGTTATTTGTTGTTATTTGACTTGTGGGGACATGTAGACATGGCTTATATGGATTTTGTAGCCAAGGTTCTGATCTTAAGTGTGATGTGCAACATTACTCTATTCTTTTGTGATTCATTCATGATTGGTACATTTGTGTCACACTGTGTTTGCTCAATTATTACAGGGTTCAATAGTTAAAATATTGCCCAAAAAAAGGTGAGAGTTTCAAGTAAACCTTTACTACAGGTAGCAAACAGAAACTGTTAGTAACATAAGACATTTTCTGTTTATCAATAAAGCTTTATTTTTGAGATATCACAAAAATTATAGACCTTTTCAATGAAATTAATATGTCATAAATTACCATCTAAAGTGACCTGTGTATTATATTTTTTCATTAAAATAGGCCTAGTTGTTATAAATAAATAAATTATAAATCAAAACGAGTGCCCAATTACAGTATATGTTTTGATTAAAATGTTGAATAGTATGGCCAAGTCAGCATGAAGGAATTAAAAACAATCTGTTGTGTAAACTGAACAATACAGTTCCTATGAATATTTAATGTAAACTGAACAGGGCTGTATGTGAACTGCAGTCTGTGTAAAGTGCTACGTCCTGTTTCTGCTTCAAAATAAAAGTCAACTCTTGGCCAGTTACACGCTCTTAATGTGAAGCTGCACTGCACATATAGGAAGTGTTCCGCTTTTATTAGCAGTAGCTTAACACGTCCTGAGCCATGAGAAAAGACTCATGTCTGATCTCACCGGACCTGCGCCTTGTTTCAATACTTTTTCTTTTGGAAAAAAACTCTTATATCCATGTAAACAAGCCCTGTCCGCACTTTCTTCCTACTCTGTCACCTTTTGTCTCTCACGCTCATACAATCGCGGGTCCTGCTAGGTAGAGGAGAGGACCAAACCATTACTTCTAAATACAGGGGGATGTACAGAGGTTTGAAGTTGTTACTTTTTGTAAGAAAACAGTGAAATTAACCGTTCATTTTATTTATTAAAGAGAATGTCGGCTCAAGGGTTACTTCGAAACCCACAGTCACGATTGACCACGAAAAAACTAGTAGCTCAGTGTTTCAACATCCACAAACGGCAAATGCTATCACAACTTGAGATTGACGAGATGCAACACAAATGCTACGGCAAGGGGGAGCCAGGATGCAAGGTCAGAGGGGATGAAACACAAAATCCCCAAACAGATATGGAACCTATAACGCTGAGCGAGGCAGCGACTGACCTGAAAGACAGGATCATGGCAAGAATGAGCACAAGGCAACCCCGACACTGATTACAACGGCTGAGTGGAGAACCACCTGAAAGTCTCATGGAAAGTGTGAATGCAGCGGTGAGAGCGATCCCTACCACAGCGATCAAAGACCCTGGCCAGTTGCCTACAGAGGTACACGAAAGACAATGAGGCCACAATCAATGCCACACACATGAATCACGGAATGCTTGAAGTTGTTAAACATCAACAGGACTCTAAGGGCCTTCGCTGCAAACTCAATGGGGATGTTGAAAACCACACTTGAGGCCAATGGTAAGCCACTTGCACAAGTATCCATCAAATGTGGCATCTACCAAGGAGAAACTCTGTCCCCACTGCTGTTCTGCATAGGTCTGAAGACCCTAAGCCAAATAATCAACAAGACTGGCTATGGATACCGCCGCAAGAATGGAGCTACGATCAGTCACTTCCTCTACATGGATGACATCAAGCTGTAGGCTAAGAGCGAACGGGACATCAATTCCTTGATCCACACCACCAGGATCTACACCAATGACATTAGGATGTCATTTGGGCTTGAAAAATGTAGTAGGATGGTGACACGGAGAGGCAAGGTAGTCCACACCGAAGGGGTCCCACTCCCAGAAGGAACAATAGCAGACGTGGAGGACAGTTACAAGTACCTTGGAATACCACAGGCAAATGGCAACCTCAAACAGGCAACGAGGAAAGCGGCAACTGCCAAATACCTCCAGCGAGTAAGACAAGTCCTAAGAAGCCGGCTCAATGGTAAGAACAAGTCCCAGGCAATAAACAGCTACGCCCTGCCAGTGATCAGATACCCTGCGGGAATAATCAGGTGGCCAAAGGATGAGATACAGACCACAGATGTTAAGACCCCGAAGCTCCTCACCATGCATGGCGGGTTCCACCCGGTGACTGCATGCAAGCCGTAAGGAAGGAGGCCGTGGACCAGTGAGCGTGAGAGCCACTATCCAGGATGAAACATCAAAGCTCCATGAATACATCAAGGATAAGCCCCCGATGGATGACGTACTCAGTGTATGTCTCAGACAATGGCGAGCAAATGAGGAGATTCTGGAGGAGGAGCCAACATGGGAGAACAAGCCCCTACACGATATGTACCACCGGAACATCACTAAAGTGGCTGATCTCAAGAAGTCCTACCAATGGCTAGAAAGGGCTGGCCTACAGGACAGCACCGAGGCACTCATCATGGCTGCACAGGAGCAGGCCCTGTGCACCAGAGCGATAGAGGCCCAGATATACCACACCAGACAAGACCCAAGGTGTAGGTTGTGGAAAGAAGCCCCTGAAACGATCCAACACATAACCGCAGGGTACAAGATGCTGGCAGGGAAAGCATACATAGAACGGCATAACCAAGTGACTGACATAGTGTACAGATACATCTGTGCAGAGTATGGACTGGAAACCCCATGATCCAAATGGAAACTCCTCCAAAGGTGGTGGAGAATGAGCGAGCAAAGATCTTGTGGGACTTCCAGATACAGACTGACAGGATGGTAATGGCAAACCAACCAGATGTCGTGGTGGTGGATAAAGGACAGAGGAAAGCTGTGGTGGTGGATGTGGCGATACCAAGCAATGGGATCATCTGCAAAAAGGAACACGAGAAACTTACCAAGGGCTCAGAGAGGAACTGGAGAGAGCCTGGAAGGTAAAGGTGATCACTGCCCGTGGTGATCGGAGCACTAGGGGCAGTGACCCCCAAGCTGGAGGATTGGTTACAGCAGATTCCCGGAACAACCTCGGACATCTCGGTCCAGAAAAGTGCAGTGCTCGGAACAGCAAAGATACTGTGCAGAACCCTCAAGCTCCCTGGCCTCTGGTAGAGGACCCGAGCTTGAAGAGAGGGTCAACCACCTGCGCACCCGCGGAGGGTGAGGAGAAGTTTATATATATATATATATATATATATACACATGTATGTATACATATATATATAGGTATATTACTTTTGTTTACCATACTGGCATTATTGTGCTGATTTTGTATTTCAGATGTTTGTTTTTTTGCCCAAAATGCTATAAGCCAAAAGAAATACATAATTTAAGTTACATTTCATGCACTTTAGTTCTGTGTTAATACTGCAGTGTAATTTTTTTAATACTTTTGTACACACCATGTACTAGTATTAATGAGGTGATGTTTAATTACTCAAAATGTTATGAATTATTTTACAATTTCCAAGAGGAAGAAACACATCATTTAAATTTACATGCAATGTAGTTCAGTGTTAAAGCAGTGTCATTTTTTATCATGCTAACATGGCTGTACATTAGACATGAAACTAAATACATAATTGTTTAAAAAAAAATGATCTGGTACTTTTACTTGTGTATTTCTACTTGATACTGAATCGATATCGAAGCATATAATATGAGATTCTTAACAATACCCAGCCCTAAAAAGAAGGCTGTATTTCTCTGCCATATTTGAAAAAAGAAGTGGGCTTGGTAGTCTGTTAGGACATGTTCAGTCTCAGGGTGCAGCTGCAGATTTTCCAACAATTCATTATATATTTCCATATGTTTCGCAAATACGACAAATGCTTTACAACATGTTTTCAGTCAGGTTACTGCTGTCCTGAATTAAAGCATCCGTAATGAGCCTCCTCAGTTTATACAAATACAGATAGACTCAGAGCCTGCTGGCTTGTCAGTGTTTCTAACATTTTTTTAAGAATAAGCACATCGTTAGACCTGTTAAATTTGCTTTATAAGGGGTTTTTTTTGAGTCAATATAATGACACTAAATGCAACTTCTCTTCCATGACTGCGTCAGCTGCAGATGTAGCAGGACAGAAAAGCAGAATTGCATGGTGAATGAATATCCAAAAGCAGCATCTCAGTGACAGGATCCGTGTTTGGCGAGCCACTTTGCTCAAATACTTTGTGGTGAGAACAAGCGGGGAAAGCAAGAAAATTATACTCCTCCCTTTACATCTATTATTCAGTGTGCCAAGGTGCCCAGTGTGCTCCCTCTGCCATGTTTAGCATTCTGTTACTAGTGACGCCATGTCTTTGTGAAGCTGCTGTGGAGAGGACGGCATTGTGATTAAAGAGAATAAGACCATGAGACCGTGACTGGTAATGCAACCTCCAGAGGACAGAGCGATGACTGCACATACAGTCAAGAGATTCACAACCAGTCATGCACTTACAGTATTGAGGCACAGAGGAGGCTGACAAAGTTAAGAAAGTAAGAAGGGCAACAGAAGAACTAATGCCTGGACAAGACAGGAAAATGACCGTGGATTAAGTAAACAAATAACACTCAGCTCAACCTCTGAAACTCGTGCTGAGATGTCCATCAGTGAGGAAGGAAACGGTATTTCAACACAGCAGAGCCACTAGGACTGGAGTAGTGGTGGGCAGCTCCCAGGAGTAAATGTAAATAAGTATTTATATTCATACATTTATGAATATAAAAAAGGGTACAGCTGATAAACTTGATCCAAAAAACTTTTAGGAAAAGGTTTTGCAGAAAACTTGCAGACCAGATATTCCAAAACAAAAGTCAGAGTTGGAAAGAGAACAAAAACAACTAAACATTTGCAGACATGTGTATCCAAATACATCCACCACATTGCACATGTATTCTGTAGGACATGTAGCTACCATCATTACTGTAAAAAAAAAAAAAAAGTAGACAGAGACTAGAAGTTTAAATCCAAACTGTCCAGACTTACATAACATATGAAGTCAAGACTTGGAAGGAATTTCATAAAATGTATTATGTGTATTATTTGGAGAAATGTGAATGCTTCACACACATCTTCAGGTCTCTACAGCCAGCACAGTTTCAGGATAAATGTCACCAGTTCAGTATCCAACCAAATGTCTCCCCTTCTGTTCCTGAGTTATGAAACATTATGATGTCACAGTGATTGAGCAATTTATCTTGTTGGACTTTTGTGTGAAATTTTGTAATTAGCATAGGAATTTTTTAAGTTATGGCCAAAAAAAATGTGTTTTATGAGGTCACAGTGACTTTTGCAAAAGACCTTTAGAAAAAACACTGTGACCTTTTGAAAAATCTTATTTCATCCTTGGAGTGAAAGAGAGAGGCCACACACAGTACAGCCTCCCACAGCATCCTCCAAGACAATACAGAGCTTTCTCTCTGTCTTTTCCACTCCCTCACCATCCAATTGTTTCTGGAGAAAAGAAACACATACACTGTGTCTTTCTCGCTCTCTCCACTGCTCGCTTTCCAAACTAATCAGGGTATCTCAGCTGAGGAGCCAGAGGGGAGAACGACACCCTGAGCTGCTTCCTTCCATCCTTTTCCTTCCTTCCCTCCTCCTCTTCTTCTTTTTTTCCTCCTTCATCCTCTTGTTCCCCATTTCTATTGTCCTTTTTATTCTCACACACTTCGCCGTCCCTCCAGCTCCAACATCATATCCCCCGCTTCCCCCATTCTCCGGCATCCTTTTCATCAAGCATCCATCTACTCCTCTCTCCTCCCCCTCAGGCCTCTATGGTGGTGGATGGGTGGGGGTGGGGGGTCAGGAGGACTTCCAATCCACTCAGTGAAACCCAAACTCGTCTTGGGGATTGTGTGGAAACAGCTCCAGGCTCCAGGAGTCTCCTTGCTGGAGCACTTTAAGCATCAGGCGGGGTTTTAAGTCAGATAAATACTTGGCCAAGGGCGAGAGCGACAAAAAAAGAGCTCTTTCCTTCCCCTGCTCCCTTCTTTCTTTCTTTCCTTCGCTCCCTTTTTCCTCTCCTGCTGAGTTGGTGAGTCTCTTCCACTTAGGATGCGCGGCCATCAAACCGGGATCCTCGGGCCCAATCGGCCGCATCCTTCCGCTCGACTATACGCATCGCTGGTGCCATCGAAAACCTTTTGTGCTCAGGTAATTCCAATAATTCCCTTGCGAGCTGGAGCCTGTCAAGTGAGCCTTGTTTTAATGATACTCCCATCCCCCTTCTAGCACTGCCTCGCCTCACTTTCCTCTTCACAGCGCACAAAAATACCCATTGCATTTCAAGTGTCAAAATTGTGTTTTCCTTCCACTGCAGTTCAACTGTTTTCTGTTGCAAGAATGTATTTGTGTCAAGCTACAATCTCTTGAAATGATCTTTTTCCTTAGTGGAACAAAATGGACGGTCTAATTGACCTGCAGATGAAGGTGTCCGGAGTCAGGGATGTTTCAGAGAAGTATCCTGGGGTGACTCAAATGAATCCATTGATACCAACCATGTCATGCTAGCATGGCCATTTTCAAAGGGGACCTTTGACCCCTGACCTCCAGATATCTGAATGTAAATGGGTTCTCTGGGTCCCCAAGAGTCTTCCCTTTACAGTCCGCCCACTTTATGATAATCCAGACAGTTTAAGGCAAAAAAAATATTTGTTTCTCGGTGTTTAATGCAACAAATTCTCGGTTTGGATGATATCTTTGGAAATATGATAGTTGAAAACTAATTAACCGGAAGGGGACCGCAACAGTTGAGTTTAGGAAACACAGGTGGTGGTTTGTCTTAATTCTTCCAGGAAATGAAGACCGATCCTCCAGATGAAATCCCTCTTTTGGGACCACAACGAAGGAGCTCAGCGCTCTTATATGACGTCACCTGATTTCCTTCTTTGCTCTGGATGCTATGCTGACGTAATAAATATATGGATTACTAACAGTGAATGAGAAGAAGAAGAAGAATTCCTTTATTAGGACCCACAACGGGGAAATTCGATTTTTTCACTCTATTATTGTTATTCATGTACACACACACAGGCCCGAAATACACACACATGCACAGACAGGACCTATATACATGCAATTAATGGAGAGATGTTAGAGCGAAGGGGCTGCCACTGACCAGCGCCCCGAGCAGTTGGGGGTTGCTCAACAGCACCTCGGCAGTGCCCAGGAGATATACTGGCACCTCTCCAGCCACAAGTCCACGCTCCAGTCATGGTCCACACCTATGGACTGCGCTACTGCCGGACTTTTGATGAACTCTAAAACTAAAATAATTGTTTTGCACCCCCCAAGAAGACATAAATGGGTCAATCTTGGGTCTCTAAGGGTAATAGTGGATATGAGTAGTGGAGACAGAAGGGTAAATGTGCACACACATACTTAAAGCCAGGGACGGAGCACCGGCTCTTTCCCATGGATTTGTGGTTTAAACGCGCCTCACCTCTCTGACCAAGATGTCCTATTAAATTATTTTCAAACCTTTCCCCCCTGTATCATGAAAAACACCTGCAGGGGTTGCCGATTGCTTTTCTCTCTGCACACATCTTTAATGACTTTCTTTCCCCTTGACAAACGCAAAATGCTTCAGAAAAGGAATCATTTATCTCAGCCAATTATATCGTGTGGCGAACTACGAGTGCTGAGGTTAACGCCGAAGAGGCTTGAAACACAATCTGGAAAGATTTTTTTTTATTCATCCTTTGATCTGTGCTTCCTGTAACCTCTTCAGCACACCGATGTTAGTGTCAAGAACAAGAATGCACAAACAGGCAGTGTCAGTCGGAGTGTTAGATTATAGGAATCAGACAGAAGAGTTTCCCTTTAATAGAAGGGTCTTCAGCAAGGTTTTTCAGACTGTAATCACTGTTATTCCTTAAGTGCATGCTCCAGTCTGCTTACAAAGAATAATAACGTTCTTTCATCTGCTCTGTGATCAAACTGCACAACAGACGTTTAACATGTCATCACTGTTCATTCTGTTCATCGCTGAACATTTTGTCAGGTTAATATTGGTGATTATTTTTTATCTAAGATGACAAGAAAGCTGACATGCTCCTCTTTGGGTTAAAAAAACTCATCTACACTAATTCACACTCTTATGCTGCAAAACTAAATGTATCCTGAATATTTAATAAAGGCTGAATATGAATAAACCACACTGGGATTTATAAAGCTGCGGTTCAGTCTTTGCTGTATGGATATGGTTAATATTCTCATGTTGTTACAGAAACCTAAAGGCTACATTTTTTTTTATTTCATATTCACCAATCAACTGCATATTTTGTTTTCTGTGCAGGTTGTGCCTTTCTCATCTCTGTCTCAGCCTACTGGAAGATGACTCATCGGTTTACAGACCCACGGAAAGATGCCTGCTAATCCTAAAAACCTCAACAAGTGTTTATTTAAGTCTTGGTCTTTGATGGGGCTTTTTGATCACCTTTGGTACGGGTATCTATAGAGATTGACCCTCGACTGACTAAAGTTTTAACGAGTACAATGCAAACAAGAAGGATGAAAAGATCTTAGGCAAACTATAGAGCTCCAACTGGTGCCTCAACAGGCAGCCGGGGTGAGCCCTGGAGCAGCAACTAATGTTCCTACATAAAGAATGTCTCCATCAGTAAGAAGAGATTAGGATGTTTAAATTACCCACTTGCATTGCATGATAACACCATAGAATAGTCATCATTTCTATTTTATTATCTAATTTAGTCCTTATAGTTCAACTGTGCTCAATGTAGGAATGCACCAATTTCTCGTCAGAACATCTGGATATAATAGCACACCATTCACCAATGGCAGTTGGCGATGTTTATGTGTTGTCATTTTGCGGTCTTACTTGAACAAGAGTCCCCTAGCATACGCTGCTGCAGCTGTGGAGAAAAAGTCACTGACTGGACACGACGCTGTCCTGATGCGTGACATAGTAAAAGGTCAAAGGGTGGCGTGTGCGTGTGTGGAAAATGTGGACTCTCTTAAGGCTCATTTATGGTCTACGTTAGATACGGACAGAGCCCTCTGTCTGTTCTGTGTGTACATTTCATCCGTATTTCTGTCCATATCCTGCAAGCTTGTGGATGCGTACCGATACGGGCCAAACATTGCAGTACCACCAAAAATTGTGGGGGCATTGTACACAAAAAGTGCTGTTAATAGCAGGAGTCATTAAAAGCCCCAACGGGCATCCTGAAATACGTTCGTCGTCAGTTTCTCTTGTCTGTCAAACCAATGTCTGGAATTCTCCGTCCACACAGACCACCGGCATCTACAATGCTGCCTAGCATTTTGCCTCCTTCCCAACAGACGCAGGAATGTTATCCCCTCTGTCATTGCCATAAAAAAAAAAAAAATTAAAACTTTATTGGAGTAACTTGAATCTGAGCAACGCCCTCTGGAGGATGTTTTGCTCAACGTCCATTCCAACGTAAAGGACAAAAGCATGAGGGCAGTGACGTTTAGAACGTTGATAACTTATGTCTCTATTTATACACGAAATAGGAGCACAAATGAGCCTTTAGAAGGCTCCAGTATCGCCGGAGCATTATGACTGCTTTCTGCCATGTTCTCATAACAGAAAACAAACTAACATTGCTGCATCTGGGAGACTGTGTACTACAATGTACTGAAGAAGAGCCCTCTTCTTTCCTATTGGTGTATATTACAGAACACTTGTAGAGGCGGTCAAACTCTGCAAGAAAAAGGCAAACTATCTTATTATGACACACCACAAAGGATAAAATGAGCAGTCATCACATCCGGCCTTAGTTTTCCTGTGGCCTTTATTAGACTCCTGTTGTAGTATGACCTTCCAGCTCCGCAGTTTCATTTGTGCTCGCCATAGTGTGACGCTCATTGTGCTAACCTCAGCTAACAGCCAACAGCTAAAAGTTTCTGCAATACGGGCATCAATGTACCACATCAAATATAGCACACGCCACGTTTGAGCCACCCTGAATCACAAAAGGGGAAATTCCTTCAAAGTGACAGCCCAGTTTAACTATCTGGCGATCTGTAATTCAATTATATTCTATTACACCTCTAAGTATATTTTCTCGGCTGTAGGCATATAAAGGTAAGTGATGGAGTGAGATGAGAGTCGAGAGTCTCTTCCCCCCCAAAGAAAAGACAAAGCCATTAAACCATTCACTCAGTACAGAACACTGAACAGTTCAAGCAGCATTAATGCAGAATAGATGCAGTGATCCACCACGACTACCTACTGTATTATTTCATGTTGAACTACAGTACATTTATGTGCTTCAATAGTGCTGCAATTTGCAGCAGCATAAGGGCTGAACAAGTGCTTCCATGTGCCTTTGGCATCTGTGTTGCTGACTTTACAGCATCACAGAAATATTCAAAAGAACAGCGTCCCTTCACATTACATCACTGCTGCTGCGTTATGAATGTTTTACATCCTACACGGGCAACAGAAGGTAAATACTTTAGCGGCAGTGTCTGTATTCATATTAGAGTTGGTATATAGACACTTAATGGTGAAACTTTTGAGGAAAACAATCACTTTCTACTTTCTTTTTTATTGCCTATTTATTTCTTAAAATACATATTTTGTTAAGTAATATTTAGTAATGTAATGTATGTTTTTTTTTGGGGGGGTAAAACATTTATTTTGAAAAAGTATCTCGAGAACACATGGTAACTGAGGAAAAGAGTCCTGTGTTAATCATTATTATGTTAAGACTATGTGTTATGAGCACAGATGGAGACAGTTTCTTTTTCTGTGTGAGAGAAAACATTAAACCTTAAATATTGCTTATGATGTGTAGAAGAAGGTGTTTTATAATTACGTGTGCTGAGATCATACGTGCAGAAGGTGGGATGGAACACGACATAGCGTGACAAAAAACATGCTGATACAACTTGCTAATGCTATTGTGCAATTACATATCATTAAATGATATGGAAATTAGCATAGGTTATTACGCTAATCGCTCTTTAATGGTGCTTTACGGTTCTATACATTTACTTTTGTAAGTCAGTGTGCAGTGCACCGTGAGTGTGTGTGAGTTAGTGATCTGAGTGTGTTCCTTCTGAATGATTGCTTGTGAGTCAAAGGTGATCGCGCGCCTTCTAACAGGGAGGTGTGCACTGGTTCAGAAAAGCTGTTCAGGTCTCTGCTGATGGCCGCAGATCCAGTTAAGTTGTACAGATCCAGTTAAGTTGTAAGTTGTACAGATCCAGTTAAGTTAATCCTGAACTGTCTCATGACAAACGTGGTGCAAGACGTGTGGGAGAACAGCTGGGAGACCGACAGACAGACAGACAGAGGGAGGGGTGGATGGAGGAGAAGTTGTACAGATCGTCACACTAATAGGAGGAGGAGTCATTCAGATGTCAGTGTGTGCACAGTCCTCTGGTTCAGGCCGGGTTGATTTTATGAGACAGCAGAGACAGCAGACTGGCAGACTGGCAGACAGAAGGACACACTGACAGAAGGACAGAGGGAGAGACTGTCAGATGGGGAGCATCATTACAGTCAACACGTATTTCTGTTCTTGTCCATAATGTTTTCAGAAACATTGTAATTTGAGAAAGTTTGTGACTTCAGTCCATTATCATTCTCAGGGTACTGTTTTGTCGCAGCCCTCTTTCAACTATAAACCCGCCTGCAGTGATATTGGACACTCAGAGGAAGTGTTCCAGGATTAAGAGCGCCAAATTCTGTAAGGAGGCAGGTTGGGGAGGTGGATGGGTCAAACAAAACACCATAGAGCGTGGAGAGTAATGAAGGACCTGATTACTCACACACATCCTAATATTTTGGGGTAGCCAGCAGATATCCTGGGCAAGACTTCCTCTAACGAGTAGTGGTACTATTAGCAACTTGAGAAGTGAAAAATTGAGCAGGAAAATAACAAAACAGCAATGAAAAGCTAAATCTTTGTCGGAAATTGACGAAGGGCTCCACAATTGCATGACAGCAAATTTTGTTCCCAACACATGGATTCGACTACAAACGGACACCAGATTCTACATTCCTATGATCAGTCTGTTTATAGAGATAATATGTAAGGGAATGGATCAACTATCTGCAGACCTTTCTCGAGACACAAAATAGCTACCTGAGTCGTGGATGTTGCCTGTTTTGAGAGATATCCGCACATAAAAAGCATCAGCTGATTAGCTCGTTCTACTCTGATTTACACTGCTAAAAGGCTTGCCTCCAAAATTGGCATGTCAACGCTTCACCTCAATCAAACTACATCGGCGCTCGCCAGAACTGAGCGGTCTGCCATTTTCCCTCAAGACAAGACATCTGTGAGGGTGCCCAGCCTCCTGTCGCCAACCGAGAGCATTTGTCAAGTGACATTGAGTTTGAATCAAAGGAAGAGGAGAGGTTAGAGAATAGTTTAAACAGGCAGATGGCCTGACACACAACAATTGACACAGACTTTGTCTTTGGTCGTCGTTGTTCACTCTTTCCTTTCCTCCATCTCTTGTTCCTCCAGACACACCATCTTTGTCTTTGTTGATGTGAAGCTGCTGGAAGATTTCATGCAACCATCAAGAATATTTACACCCATTATCATTCCATTCAATGGAGGTTATCAGTGGTTTAGATAAGGGGGTAGAGGAGACCTGTTATATCTATGAGTAGGAGTGGAAACAGAGTAGCTCACAATAATATCACAATAAGATATGATGATACAATAATTGTCATGATCTACATCATGGCAGCCCCTCCTCTCTTTTGTGTCTGCTATGTGTATGTTTGATCCTCGTCTCTTCCCTTCCTAGTCAGTTTTGGGCATGGGTGTGGTCTTCTCTCTCCAGTAGGTAGAGCCAGGTGCATCTCATCCCACTAATCAACCTCTCCATATAACCTCCGGATTTCCAGCCTCTGGTTTCCAGTTCATACTCTCAGCCTGAGCGGTACCTAGTTTGACACCGGCCTCTAGTTATCTCTTGTGTGTTCGCTTGAGTAGCATATCTAACCTGTTGATTCCTCTGCTCAGTTAATCCTGCCTGCCTGCCCGCCTGCCTGCCAGTTCGTCTGCCTGCTTGCTACCACGCCTGTTCGTCTCCCCCTGCCACTGCTGGTCACTATAGCCACCCGACCTGCATCTTGGGGAAGCTTCCGACCAGCACGACGCAAACTGCGTTGAAACGCGGCTCCGCTATTACCGGGGAGATCACCACGTTTTCACCCAGCACCACCAGCATTCCTCGTGGGACTCCGGGACCCCTCCTGGCACGCCATTATTTCTTCCTGCAATGTGGTACTTTCGCTGGGTCACAATAAATATCACCTTGAACTGAATCACCTGAGTCGAGTTGTGCATTTGGGTTCAACCTCTGCTGTTCATCATAACAACAATTCTGCAATAATCGAACAGAAGAAGTAAAAATAGCCTTAAAGAGGCAAAAGGCAGGATTTGTTTTTGTATTCACTGCATTGTGGAGTAAACTGAGATGACATCATACAAGACGTACTTTATCCCACACCGTCCAGCAGGTTCAGAAGGTCATGAATCATCTATTCACAAGGTAAAAGTTGCGGTTAGCTTGGTCACAACGCCTTGGCCTCCTTTCATGGGCATTCAGTTATTTTATGTTTTATATTGATGTTGATGATGATAACTGATAACAAATTACCATTTAATCAGCTGATAACGCTCAGATCAGGTGATATTTATAGGCAAACAAGGACCACTTTGAGAAGAAATACACCTTTTGATAACTGATAAGGTAAAGTGAATGTGCTGTCCCTAAGCCTAATCAATCAATGTAGTCAGCTGAGTCTGACAGATCCTGACAGTCTGAACAATAGCCCCCACCCTTACTCACTGAAGGTTAAGGTTTCACTTTGGCTCTGCCTTTGTTATTAACAGCGACAGAAAGCCCAGACTTCCATTAATCAAAAGGACACTGCATGATAAGACAGCTACTTTTCTTTATTTTTCTGACTAAATCTTTAACTTAGATGCTCAGCTGTTTTTTTCTTAAAATACACAAACATCTTGTTACATCTATAGAATGTTTCCATTGTAAAATACATTTTGGTGCAACTTTCACTGGTGTTTATCCTCCTTTAGCATATCATCGGTCCATCTTTTTACTGTAAGTTAACTCTTTAGTTTCTTCAAGAAGACAATTCACCTTCTGGCAAGGCTCTAGGCAAAAATCCACTCAATAACAACATATTAACATTGATAAACCTGATGAGTTGTTGTAAAAAAAACATTATTAATGACCTGACATTTATCAAACTTGTAGTCTTTAGCCCCAACTGACGATACTTGAGGAATCTTGGAGCCACAAAAGGCTTTTATGCAACTTTTTCCCACATATGCAATACCTGTAAACTCACTCTGTGTAAAATCAATGGAGTTCCCCTTTTTAGTACAATGGGACATCACTGTGTGAGCTGACTTTAAACAAGAACTTCAGTTCACACAGAAGTAGAACTAGTTCACGTTCATAATTCCCAATTTTGAACTCAGACTAAGACTTAATTTCTTCCTTTTTTGTTTTAAAATGAGCAGTTCTGTGCTATTGGAATCTGCACTAATTATCTGATTAAACTCCTTCAAATATTCATATGAAGTGTGTCAATGTCTGTTCTCTCGTCAAACTGCTTTTGACTCCTGTTATAATGCAAAGTGCCCCCCTCTGTCGTTACTACGTGGTCTCATGGGAGGGCGTATAAATAGCACGCCACTTTTCGTGACTTTCATGACTTTTCGCGTGGCTGTCTATGCATATTAAGCTTTTCGGGTGTCATTTAACGCCCGTAGATCCCCAGGGTTAGGGTTAGGGTTAGGGTTAGGGTTAGGGCATTTCACGCCCGTTATTTAAGCCATCCTTCACATGAAATATTGATTTAAAAACAACCCTCTGGCAAAAAGCTCCACCACTTCGTATTTCTCCGCCACCTTGCGGAGAAATACGAACACGTGGGTTTTGCCTCAATGACATTTGTGCGTCAAATGACAACGCCATCTCTGCACTATATAAGTCTATTGAGACTACATGGGGTGAAATGACACGCAAAAATCATGAAATGCGTTTGCGTAATTATACGCGAGATGGCTTGAGAGAAATAGCGTGTCATTCACACGCCTTTTGGTGATACCAGGCTGGTCGTTAGGATCAGAGATGAAGTTTAAATAAACACACACCCATGGAACTTCGAGACGTTGGCATGCCTGGGGCCATAAAACACAGTTCATTCTCGAAAGTTACCAACGCTTGCATGAATGACGCTCATTTTTCGTGGCGCTCACGTTCACTATCATTAGTTGCAAACTGATGAGTTAGCTCACATTTAGTCAACAGTTCACCGAGAACACTTCCACCTGGACTAAACTTTCAGAAGAAGAACAGACTTTTGAACACCCCTGGTATTCAGAAACTCATGAGTCTTTATTATTGACTGACTCACTTTCCCTGATGAATTAAAGTGCAATGAAGACAATGCTGATAGAGGATTAACACCAGCCAGACTTGTTTTTTACAAGCCTTAAAATTAGTTCTTAAAGCAGCAGCCTATGACTTATTAACCAATAACATAACTGTGATATTTCCAACTAATAAACCTTTCTTAGATTGTGCCTCGCTAGAAATTGCTACTAAATGATATTTTCTCTCTACGGCAGCTCTATAAGGTTGTAAAACTGATGATTTATATGGTAACAGTCTTAGAAAAATCTGGAAACCAAAATGTCTGTCTTCCTCCCTATCAGCTTGCACTGTGTGAGGGTCAGTCACAGCCAGACAGAAGTGACACTGAAGAGCGTATTATGTCTCTGTTCTGTTTACGACCGAGCTGAGGGTGTTTACTGACCAGTTGCCAGGCACAAACAATATGAAGGACAGACCAGGGAGGCTCTGGCTTGGCCTTGATACTAAACTCCAGGGCAGGAAAGAGATTGGACCGAGACAAAGACACAAAAACACTGTTGTTCCAAATGAGATTCAGCCATTTTTAAAAACACCTGCTTTCACCTTGAGTGATATCGAAAAAAGGCTCGTACAACAAGAGGAACACTGGTGTTCACTGCCAAACTCTTTAAGGAAAGATGTGAAAACACTTTTTTATAAATAAGCATCGGCTGTGTGCCTTCTGTTGTCTCTCTGTAGGGCAAATGCACACAATACAGTGGACTGATAGGAGAAAATGTTTTACTGATCTAAAACATCAATTGCAGGTCAGCAGCAGGACTTGTCCTCTGGTCTCCTGCAGTGGACATAAATTGTGAGGTTGTTCAATGTGAACATTTTTCCTGTGCCCACCGCCTTGTGGTGTGCACAGGTTGTACTGCTGTTCATGCGTAGAGGGCCTCAAGTGCAACACAAACACTAGACAGTTTAGTTTAATAGTCTTTTGGGGAAACTACACTAAACTGGAATATAAATGAAAGAAACATAATACGTCTGAATGTCTGAGGGAATATTTCCTGCTGATGGACTTCCCCCTAAAATACACTGCTTAACTCAGACAATAAACAGCCAACAGAAAGAGAAACACTAAGGTGTAACAAAGCCTTCTAGGAATCATTTCCATGTTTACGGAGCATAAAACAACTCATCTAAAAAGGTTCCCTATGATGAGGCTCACATGTGTAGAATTTATTTGCATGATGAGATAAAGCCTTGTGCTGTTTAAGCAGGCAAAATGTGTTGAATATTGTACAGGGACTTTGGCTCTGAGGCAGGAAGCTTTGGTTGAAAAACACAACTGATGAACAATCTGTCAGCAGGGAAAACAACTGCAAGATACAAGACAGATACAAGGTGTATCTGAACAGTCAGACACAAAATATAAAAAATATACTGTACAACATGCGTCTGCAGAGATTTAACCAAGGAAAAATGGACGTAGCCTTCCCGTAGAGGTCCGTTCTCTGAATTTGATCCAATCATACTCGCCTACAGGAGTCGCCATCTTGTCAGACTTTGACTCCGCCTCATTTGTATGTGACGTTGGGGGGAGGGAGATATGTCCATCTGGCTGACATTTACAAGAGAGGGCCCGCATCTAGCGGTCACTCAAGAGGCTGTGCCCCTATTTATTCATAAACTTTAACCTCCAATAAAATAAAAACTAACCTGGCACGAAAAAATGCACCCCCCTCCGTGTTGTCATGGAGATATGACCTAAACATACAGAATAGAATGTTTTTTTTGTAACAGACCTTAAATAAGTTTAATTATATAATATGGGGGTCAATAAGAAACTGCTCTATTATGAAACATGCCCCTAGTTTACACTCTGCAAACTTTCTACCCGTTTAACCTAAGCTTGGGCAATGTGACAAGATTATCGTTAAACACCATATTGGTTGGCCATGATAGCGGGACGCCTATTAAATAGCTCTTGCTGTCTTTACATTGAGGCCACATGGTTATTGTAAGATCTCCAATCCAAAGGTATTTATATCTATCTCTCTATTCATCTTTTTTTTGGACTATAATATCATATATTGTTGTTTTTCTTAAAGCAATCATCAATAGGAGAATTTCAATATCGGCCAACCCTAATTTAACCTTTTTATCAATAGATTCACACAACTGTTCTGTTTGTGATTCCTCCCTCTAGCCCTCCAGGGGACCACATGGAAAAAAAAGTAGTTGATGTAATAATCTGTACTCTCAGTTTTGCAGACTGTGCATACAGTTAAATAATTGATTCCCTGAAAGTAACTTTTCCTCCAGGATATAGAGACACTTTACACACGCTCTGTCAAGCCAGCAGAGACAGCAAGAAAACCAGAAAGAAAAGGAAAAACAAATCTCCCAAAACAGACGAGAAAGGTTTGTTAAACCATGGCCACGGGATAGAATACAGCACATATACCATTAAAACTATGGACAAGGGTATTAATCGCCTTCTTTCCCCACTGGAAGCTGCTTATCATCCCAGTAACTTCAACCATGGAAACTTGAAATCAACATTAAGTAAACATGTTGTTTGGAGAAACACGTTCAAGTAATCCAATCATGCCCTTACATGCACAGCAATTCTTTGTCTTGAGCGTTTAGATTTAAAATGATTTGTTTTTTATACAAATATTTTGTATTATAACACAAATAAAACCCATGTCTCACAAACACATCTATACTGTATTTCCCGCTTACTCCCACCATAAATATTTTCCCGCCCCCTCATTTGTTGGAATGATTCCTCACATTCACCACAGGGAGCACGGTTTGCCATTAATTATGTGTGTCACATGCTCTCTCGTATTATCGAGTTCAGTTTTTAATCATCAGTTTGTTGTCGCCTGCTGTGCAGATGTGTGTGCAAGCTCTGAACACTGTAAAAAAGATTAACAAGCTCACACTCTCCATTAAACCCGCTGCAATATTTCCATAAAGAGAGATCAATGAAACTCTTTATATTGTCCTGATGGCCTGTCCTTTTTTTAGGGGAACTAACAGGCTCATGTCTCATGTCCTCTTTTTGTCTTGTTTCACGTATGAAATACGTAAACTTTATCATGGGCAATCAAGCACTTTAAAAACAAGCACTTCACGCACTTTATTAAGGACAGTTAGCAATAACATTTTGCACTTTACCGGGCATTCTGCAATAATAACCAGAGTTTGTATGCACAATTGCCACTTTATATTATGTTTTGTTTTTCGTTTTGTTTTTTATTACAGTCAGTTCTGTCATTGTCTTGTTATTGTTATGCCTTGTTGCCAGTGGGACAAGGGATGCAAATCAGCCATCTGGCTAAAATCCCACACATATTTACATGAAAATGTTCATTCATATGTTATGTCCCATTTTGAAAAATAAACAAATAAATACAAATACAGCAGTAGTTGATATTAGATAGTAGTCGTACTAAATTCTGCATAGAATTTGGGCGGAAGTAGCTCAGTCCATAGGTGACTTGGCTGGGAACCGTAGGGTCGCTGGTTCAAGTCCCCGCGTGGACCATATATGGAGCGTGGACTGGTGGCTGGAGAGGTGCCAGTTCATCTCCTGGGCACTTCCGAGGTGCTGTTGAGCAAGGCACTGAACCCCCAACTGCTCGGGGCGCTGGTCACTGGCAGCCCCCTCGCTCTAACATCTCTCCTTAATTGCATGTATAGGCCCTGTTTGTGCATGTGTGTATTTCGGGTCTGTGTGTGTAACATGTATAATAATAAGAGTGAAAAAAAATCCAATTTCCCCGTGTGGGATTAATAAAGTAATTCTTCTTCTTCTTCTTCTTCTTCTTCTTCAATATTGAAGCCCGCAACGGGGAGATTCGATTTTTTCACTCTATTATTGTTATTCATTTTACACACACACATGCACAGACAGGACCTATATACATGGAAATTAATGGAGAGATGTTAAAGATGTCCACACAGGGACTGAAACTGGCAACCCTATAGTTCCCAGCCAAGTCACCTATGGACTGAGCTACTGCCTCCTAAACTTTTAACATTTTGTTCACCAGTGAAGTGTTGGACTGACCAAACCACATCACCATGTACTGAAACGTTCACTTGCACATCACATTGCTTCAGCGTATCATCAAAACTCCAGCTGCAGCACTCCCTGGGAGCAGCTCCCTAAGTGGGTTTTCTATATGCATACACACATTTCAAAGCAGCAGAGCAATATCTACTGAATGGAGATTGCCTCCGGTGTCATTTCACTCTCAGAGATGACCACCAACGACAACAACAGACAATGCCACAGCACCATTTAAAGCAAAACGCAGCTATGTATCTCGGACTTACATCCCACCATCATCATGGCCACAGAGAAGATCTTCTCCCCGTCCGTGCTGGGGGCGATATTCCCGAAGCCGATGGTCGTCAGGCTGGTCATGGTGAAATACAGAGATGTTATGTACAGAGAGTCCTTTCCGGGGCCGCCCTCCCATTGGCCAGAACCGCTGGCGTTGTAGCGGTAAGGTGAACCGATGCTGAGAGCAAGCTGGTAGAGCCAGCTGTCCATCTTGATGGTGTTGGTGGCCTCGTCGATGACCTCATAGTCTCCAATACTGTACCTGTTAGGAAAAAATATCCGTGTCAGTACGTTTTGGCAGGCGTGCCTGCAGAGCTTTCACCAAACTAATTAAGAACTGGATAAAAGCTGGAGTGGAAAAAACATTAATATCCACTGCCAGGAGTGATTAAGCATTTTGACTTTGACCGGGTCCTTTTCTGTTTGAGAACAACCTAACAGAGGAGATCAGACTGGCAAGCTCCTTAGCCTCTTTAAAATCCTGCTTAAAAACATATTTATTACGAGTGTGTCTGTTATGTCACAAAGGCCTTATCTCAACCTTTGTTTTAATCAATTTACTATACGCTTTCTCTATTATTTCCTCATGTGCAGCTTCTTTGCTCAATTGCGTTTATCTCTGCTATTTTTATTTTTGTCTCATAAAGACAAATATACAGTATAAATAAGTTGTTGTTGGTTTTTTCAATCTTGGCTTCAGACCAGTATAGTTTGCCATGTTATTGTTATTATACTGTGTATCATATTGCCTTCTTAAGTTAGCTTTGATAAAGATTAGATAAAGAAATTATATCATGACTACGTGGTTTTCTGCCTATATTAATCGTTGGCATTTTGTGCAAAATGCCTACATACTTTTACATATTTAGTATTTTAACACCTCTGCACTTTGGTCAGCAACATTAAAACGTTGCCTGACTCAATCCTGTCTCTGTGAAGTTATGTTCATATATCACTAACATGCAACACTGGTTGTAACACGATCCTTTGGATAATGTTTGCAATATAATATCCACTCATAACACTCATGTTTACAAACTCACAGCTTCTGGTTAGGGTAAAGGGAAAGCTTGTTATCCTGAATGCGACTGACTTTACAGTTTTAACATGTAACAGAAAGAACATGATCTGAACACAGTCGAGAGAAGTTTCCCATCAAAATTTAATTAGCTAAGCAAATTAGCCGTATATAAATAAAATGAGACACAGTTGCCTGGCTGTAGTCATCATTAGGAGACAAAATTCCTCTCAAAAACATAAAATGCCTCGATCCTTCCATTATATATCGACCCATCATTCAACATATACACTAAATTGAGTGCTTCAAACAAGATGGGCTACTTAAGCAAACCATAAATATGGTTATTAGACACATTAATCATTAAATCAGGAGTGTAAACAAAATTTAGAGCTTCACCTCCATCTGTCGAGGCTCATTTACAGTTTCATAATTTCATATTAATATGAAAAGTTAGTGCAGCTTTTGAGGTCTAAAAATGAGAGGCGCTGTTTGGAAATTTATGAGAAATAAAACTGAAAAAAATTACCTCTAACGAAGCAATAATGCATGCTGTTTAATGTTGGTGGGCATTTGCAATCAAGGGATTATTTGAAAGGGGAGTCTGTGTGCTATAGGGCATAAATAAATTAGCATATCACCCAATGACTTGGAGGCATCTAAAGGAAGCTTGTAGTAAGCAGAAGAGTAGCCGATGCTTTGTAATGTAAAGTACAGGTGGGAAAGACTGGAGCCATGTTGAGCACAAAGAACTGTTTAGGAACAGCAGAACCCAGCAAGCAGGAGCTTTTGAATGGCACTTAATTGTGAGGAAAAAGAGAAAAGGTTTTCCCAGCGGCTGTAAAAACTCATAAACAAAACCAGTTTACCAGATGCAGGCGAGCCAGTGAGCCACCAGTCCGAACACGCAGACCAGCAGGACCAGAACGGCAGCCCCGTACTCCAGGTAGTGGTCCAGTTTCCGGGCCACCCGGCCCAGACGCAGCAGGCGGACCACCTTCAGGGAGCTGAACAGACTGCTGATGCCCTGAGGGGGAGGAAGAGGAAGGTTAGAGAAATGTAGAGGAAAAGGGAGGGGAAGGTAAAGGCCAAACAATAAATATATAAAGAGAGAAACTGGTTATTACAGGTAAAAGTCTGCTTTCTATTGTGTAATAAGTCAATTCAAAGTGACACCCCACTTAGATACTGTTGCTATGTTTCTGCGCATCTATGCTGCGTCCAAAATTGCATTGGACGCATACAATGCATTCAAATCGTTCAAAATAACTCTATATATTAAATGTTTATATCGTCATTATTATTATGGCTTTGATTTATATAGCACTTTTCTCAGTGCTCTAGGCGCTTTACAGAGTCCAGGTTCCATTCGTTCACACAGACATACAGGTGGTGGTAAACTACGTAGTAGTCACAGCTGCCCTGGGGCAGACTGACGGAAGTGTGTCAGCCAATCAGCGCCTACAGCCCCTCCGGCCACCTCCTCAAACATACAGCAGTCATACACATTCACACAAGGGAAGGTGGGTGAAGTGTCTTGCCCAAGGACACAACGACCATGACACAAGAAGGGCAGGGCGGGGATCGAACCGTTGACCCATCAGACATTGGCCAACTCGCTCTACCAACTGAGCCACAGTTGCCCAGTTCATGGATGCGCTAAGCTGTGTACGTCACTTCATGAGAGCTTCCTAGCCAGTTGTAAACTCATAGCCATGAGTTCTCATCATTTCTGAGATGTTTTCAAAGTACTGTAAAGGTATATATCGAAAATAAATACGTAAAAATAACAGAAGTAGTGGTAATAATACTAATTCCATGATAACAAATGTACATATGTTGGTATAATAACATATGACTGATTGTTTTTTGTTGTTGCCCCCAAGAAGTAAAAAAAATGCAAAGAAAAAAATCCATCATTTCTTTTCAGTGAGGGCATTAAAGGGTTAATGAAATCAAGCGGTCCGTTATCAGGCAGCTTACACTCTGACTGTTCTGGATGAGTCTGGAGCCCCTCATTCACCAGAACTGTTAAGGGAACAGCTAAGGATTGTTTCTGGGAACAAGTCGAGTCAACACAACACAGCATAAATATACTTTCAATGCACATCCCCACAGAGCCTCGCCACACACAGTCTGTCGCTGCATTGTTCTCCCGCCCCAATGTAGCTGACCCGTGTCCCCGAAAAGGGCCTGGCTCTTTATATTTTGTTCTATACCACAAACTTCCCCCCAAACACAGTCGGCTGAGACAAGAGGCTCAAAATAAACAAGAGTGATTGTTTTCGACCACAGGAGCAGCAGCATCAGCAGCCAGGACCCTGCGGCGCCGGCACACGCTCTGCACAATCCGTTTGAACACGGTTAACAAAGCCGAGAGTTTGGAGCAGCCGGGGCCAAACACTGTACAACCCCAAGGTAAATATTTACCAACACTAAAAAAGACCATTTCTCTCATTTTGGAGCATAGACAGAAAAAACATGTAGATGGAAGCCAGCAGGGTTATCTGATGATGTAGGCTATGATGTTATGTAACTAAGCGTGAGGTCTCTCTGTCTCTCTGACCGTCTTCAGCCACTTTTCCACCGCTTGACCTTGCTTTAACCTCAATAAACAGACCTGGGCCCGTATTCACAGAACATTTGATCTTAGCTCTAAGAGTCCTCCTTAGGAGCTCTAAAAGTTCTTAGTTCAGAGTCATTTCTTCAAACCTATTCCCAAAACCTCTGAGACCTACTTTTACTAAGGAGTGGGAGGGACTCCTTAGATAAGACTAGAGTTTGGGGTAGACCTCGCTGCTATGGATGACATCATGTTCATCCCTTCTATGCCCACAGTGATTGGCTTAGAGGGAATGAGTCCCTAAGAGTGAATTTATGATAGAAACACTTCAATGGGAAAGTGACTGAACTGTAGCACTATGTGGGGTCTGGATAGGACATTTATTATCTGGAGCATAATCCTTCTGACCGACAGCTGAGAGACGCCATCGTCTGAGCTGCACAGCTGCATTTTTCCTGTGGTCAAAAGGTGGAGAGGTGTACCATCTTTAATCTGCAGTGATATTGGTGGTTTTTATTGGTTGGTGATGTGATGGCATCCCTGGCCAACTCTACCACGTTAATAATGCCTTCTCCATTAAGGCCATACCTTTTTTAAAGCTCACTATCATTGAATCTCTCCAAAATGTTGACTGTAGCAGCCATGTTAGCTCCTTCCTCATTTACTCTAAATGATTTAGGAGTCCTACAGACGTTTTTTATAGATTTAGGAGCTATTTAGCTATTTAGGAGTCTGAAAATTAGGAATTAGGAATTATTTTTAAGGCTTTAATGGACAGATATCTGATCAGTTTTGCAGGAGGTCTGGTTGATCACCCACTCTCGGAGGAATCTGTTTTCCCTGAACTACGGTCCTGGTTTTTACCTCCATAGGATTGAAAAGGTTGTTGCTGCACCTTCGCCTCAGCTCAAACTCCTGCTGCAGGATCTTATATTTCCCCCCACTCTGATGCCACAAACACAGCCAGCCTCTCTCCAGCCACAGCTTCAAAGGCCTCCCCTGGGACTCGGACAGTTCCCAGCTCGTATGTAAATGCCTCTAAATGAAGTAGCAACAGGACAGAGCAACACAGATGAAAAGAGCATAAGCCAAGAGCAGGCAACGCATGTAAAATCATGGCCCATAAGCACCTGTTTATCCACGCAAAGCCCGGTGAAGTGAGACGAGGTATAGACAGAGATTATGTGTCCACGGGGAAGTTCTTTTCACAGCACCGGCTCTCTCTCATTATGTTCAGAGCAGAGGACGCACTGTTGCATGTTCCTGACATCAGAGTGTAAGAGTGCTCTTACAAGCACTCTTACAGTTGGAAACACCAGCAATTAAAACCATTCCCCAAAATAACAGACCTATAGTCATACATGCAGGCCCGCCCATAAGGGGGGCCCATGTAGAGCAGCAATAATCATGTTTATCCTAAATACAAGCAGGTCAAACCCGCGGCCGGTGCCTCAAGGACCTTCAGCCTCTTTAAATGGGGTGACTGCTCTAACCACTGTGCCAACGGCCGCTCCAACTACATAAACTTTGTTAACTGAATTGCTTTAGTAAAATGTAACCCATTCTCATAATGAAAACTCCTGCTTCTGAAAATAGTACTTTTTTTAACGCAACAACAACCTGAGATATTTACTGATCTCAACTTTTTTCTGAAAATAAGTAATAACAGCGTAAAAAAGTGATGATGGGCTGCATCATGAAGCCCTCTATTCAAGCAAGGGGCAGCACTTAAGGCTCACTGGACTCGCAGTATATGATGGCTGTGGCAACAGCATGTTTTCAGCTTGTTCAGTTTATGTGTTTCCTAGGAAAGAGAGAATATGCACATACGTTGATATACGTGAGTAGAGCAGATTTGGGGAGGGCTCTTTTTCCCTTTTAAGCCTTTATTATATAGGACAGACAGGAAATGAGAGAGAGAGGGAGACTTGCAGCAAAGGGCCCCAGGCCGCTGCCTCGAGGACCTTCAGCCTCTTTACATGGGGAGACTGCTCTGACCACTGTGCCACAGGATGCCCCACAAAATAATTTAAACCTCAACAAAAATATTGTCTTGATTTATATCATGATATTCTGTAAATCCATATGGACTGATTGAGAAAAAAAAGATTTATAGTAATACAGATTTTCTGGCAAATCTATGAGCTCCACAGACTTTGTATTCTTTTCATATCAAATCTTCCACCTCTTCTGTCACCACTTTTTTATTTTCCCTTGTTTAAAATCATTCACTTTCACCCAACAATCCCTGTTGAAGTCGTTAATGATTAAAGGATATGATTAGTAGTGTAGTCAACACAACTCCATCCTTCTTTCACCCCTCTATCACACCGCCATCCTCCTCCCAGCCACCAATTTTTAAAACTCCACCTTTTCATTCCCCCCCCCCTCTCTCACTCTCTCCCTGTGTTAACATGCAGAGAGTTAATACCCCCCACCCCACAACCTGAATGCACGCCGCTGAACTTCCTCCCGGCTCTGTCAGCTTGGTTGGCAGTGGCAGTGACAACATGCGCGCCACGCAGAAAGGTCAGCTTGGATTAGACTTTTCTGAGCCGCCACAGCGCTTGCAGACACACGCTGTGAGCTCCCATCGGCCTGCAGGGCTCCTCCGTGCCAGTAGGTGGTTTAGGGACCTGTGGGGGGGTTCCTCCCTGCCTGATTCCAACACAAGCGCCACCCCCTTCACACACACACTGACTTTTCAAAACACCTCTGCTGCAACGTGACACAGCATCAGAACACCTCCTCATGAGAATCTTACATCACTCTTTCTTTTGCCACAGCTCGACTTCTTGAGCTGTTCTGTTGATGTTACTGCTGACCTGTACGTGTCTCTGTGTAGGTGCTGCTGGAGCTCCAAATTGTGAAAATAAAGGAAGAAGCTGAGAGAAAAAGTCTTAAAAGAAAACTCTGTTTTTGTCTAACTTGTAGGTCTTGTTTTTGTTTTGTTTTTTTGAGGAAGAGAGGAATGGAGTTTAGTCTCAAATCTTAACAGATATTATAAAAGTGAGGGACCCCGCACAAATCGTTTTTCTTCCTAGTGTGTGGAGAGCAACGATTTGGCCCCAAACAGCACATTTACAGAGTCCGAAGTCTCAGATCTAGAAATCTTGTGTAATCAATAGTGACTTTAGTAAACATTTTGGTGCAGACACTCCACAGAGTTGACTGAAGATGTAAAATAGTTGACAGTTCTGTATGATATCAGGCAGAGTTTATGCTTTACGTATACAGAAAATTGCCGGAAAATATGCATTAAAGTCTGCATGACCATGGACTGTACATGCTACACACAGACTGTATTAAAAAATTAACTTAGCCTCTCCATCGAGGTCCGTTCTCTTAACTTGATCCAATCGTCCTCGCCTACAGGAGTCGCCAACTTCTCAGACTTCCTTCCTCTAACCAAAAAAAGGGCATGTATGCGACGTTGAGGGGAGGGAGATACGTCCATCTGGCTGATGTTTACCTCCAAGGAAAAGTGAGAGGCAGTGGCTAGCTGTCACTCAAGAGGCCACGGCCCTAATTATTCATAATTTTAACCTCCAATAAAATTTCGACACTTCAGTATTGCATCAACCAGGAAGTCGCTGTGGTGGGGGCTTGTTTACAGTGAGTTTGAAATGAGTAACAGAAGGGGGTGTGAGGCTGACATAACAGGGCAAACAGCGTAAGCTACCCGACAATCCAACAACCAAAAGACAAGTTGTAAACAAACCCTACAAACAAATGTTACATTGAAGTTGTACTCCATAAGATTTGAGATAAGTTGTTATCAGCCACAGAGGTCAGTAAGATGCAATTGCAGGTGAGCCTGTTCTTTCAGAGCCCTCCATCTTGTCACGTTCATGGTCACTATGTGTTAACAATTGTATTTTGTTTTTTGCTCTTTGTAAAGTTTATTGATTGAAAAACATTTGCCTCTCTTCTTCCAGTCTGTCCCCTATATGTTCCCCTCTGAAATCCATACATACACATATGTTCCTATTACACTACTGGCATTACTACAAGCCTGACTCAGAAGAAGGAATTTCTGATTTTTCGATTACAAGTGAACGCAGCATAGCCATTGGTGACAGTCTGGGCCGACGACCGCAGCATCACTAATATGACGGTTTATATACATCTAGCCCGTGAATGTCTCCACAGACACAGATATTGGAACATTCAGCAAAAAAGACAACAAGAGCTTTCATTAGTGGGTCATATGATCAATCACCGTTGTTTTAACTCACTATTTGATAGATAGTGACTTAAAAGGCAATTAAATAGTACAACTTTAAAGGGATAGTTTGAAGGTTTTGAAGTGTGGCTGTACGACAGGGGTCAGCAACCTATTTGATATGAAGTCATTTGAAAGGTAAGAAAAAAGTCAAGTTTGACGGGGAAAATGTCAAAACACCATAAATAACAGGCGGTGCACCTGCAAATGGCTGTTAAAGAGGTCTTTTGGCATTTGGATGAGAGGGCACTTTTCTACACAACTCTCACACTTTTTTGTCACTGACCATTTAACAAACAGAAAATAACAAATTAAAGTTTCTTCTAGTCAGACAAGTTTGTTGCCAGCGGCACCAGGGCGAGGAACGGACACAATTTTTTATTGTGTTTCCTTTATTTTGAAGTTTCCCGGCCTGGTCAGCTGTTTTCGTAAAAAAACGTCATACCCAGAAGAAGAACAGCAGCTCTGAGGAAGGCTGGAGTACAGCCGAAACAAACTTGTCTGACTCGAAGAAACTTTAACTTTCAAAATGGATAAAGAAGACATTAGGAATACAATCGATCTAGAAAATAACAAAGATACGGTACGAATGAAATATCATTCGACAACGAGCAACCTAAGAGATCATCTGATGAAATCCTTGCAAGAGTCCGAGGAACCACACAAAAAAGCAGACAAGAACTAACTTTGAAAAGCTGAAAAGTTAGCGTTTTTCATCGGTGATATTGAAACGCCCTCTAGTGGAGAGAACATACAACAATTGTGTGCTGGTAGTGGACAGGTGCACAGTAAAACATTAATAATAAGCTACATTTGAGCATTTTGGATTTTAACTGAAATGAAAAACAGGATTATAGAGGAAGAATGCGCGCTAGTCCACACAAGTCACATATTTGTGTTTGTGTGTACACGCGTTGGCAGCATGTCACCAGCGTGTCACCAGCTTGGCAGTGTCTTGAAACCTGCATTGAAATACAACTAAAAATACTTCCTGCCTACTTCAGTCACCAGGGGGATTCAGTTTGAATCTAAAATAATCTTCTTTCAAACAGCGCCTCAAGCCGCCCACACGCTGCCCTCAGTCAGCATCTATTCTTTCAGCCTGCTAATACGGGAAAGCAGCAACAAAAAATGTCAATTTAGCAAAGAGGGCGAAAGAGACCCTGGCTGTCGTCTTTAGAGGCTGATAATTTACGTGTCATTGATTTCCTCTCCTCTCCTCATTCGCTAGCTGCTGTCTGTTGTTTAAAAAGAGAGCAACAGAAAAGCAGGAGCTCAGCAAATCCATGAGCGACCGGCAGCGAGAGGCCGGAGGACAAGAGACACCTGAACCAGCCAACAAGACAACTTCTGGAGGATCCACAATTTAATACGCTACGCAGCCTGGAGGAGGACACATTGGTTGGAGGAAGGAGAGCAGACACAAAAACATGCCGGGGAGGAGGTTTAACTAGCTGAATGTTAAATCCATGCATGACGTGGGCTCGATATTGGCTTTAAATATTAATATTTCAGCCACTAATGTCACATCCCAGCCACATAAAATATTGATTTTCCAAGAACGCTTTGTATATTCGCCCCAATAATGTTTTCTGTAACTTAAAAGAAGTTATGTATCCCAGGAGGGCCATTAGTCTTTCACGTCCTTTTACAACCTGTTAGTTAATGTTCCAGGTTTATTTAACATTAAAGCAGGGCAATGGTAATTCTGTACTGGTTTTTGACTGGCTGCAAGTCATTCAAAATGTACATCATGGCTAGAGATGGGAATGGCAATGGTGGAGAGGAAGAAACAGTCCAAAGTGTGGCGTTATAATAACATTAGCACCACACAGCTTAACACAGAGACGCTCTCTATTCCACCAGAGTAATTTTATCTCATAGAAAACGGGAGTTGCTGGTCTATTGCCGCCTCAATCTGTTAGTTAGTTTGTTCCTGTTGTTGTGAGACTTTGGCAATTTAAGCCAAAATTGTACTTTTCACATCCGTGAGGGTCCACCTGATGTAAATGTCGTAATACTGTTGTCATCCGCCCATGTGCACAAGGGTGTGTTTGGACTTTACACAAAGCAAGCGTGCCTACTGCACATGCTCCAGTTGTTCCACACTCTGGTCTAGTAGGTGGTGTATGCACCTATATAAATCAGTAGCTGGTTTGCAAAGAAGGAGGACAAGATGGAGATGGAGAAGATTGGAAAGAAGAAAAGAAAAAGTTGGATGAAGAGAGTAAAAGGTAGAACTTTATAAAGTGCAGAAGACAGTTAGAGCACAGAGTTATAACAAAGGAAATCTGCCAACTTTAAAGCAATACAAAGAGTACAGCACTGACCGCCAACATCTGGAATATATTAGGAAATACTCAAGCTGGAGTACCAGATAGAGCGGTAAGTAAGGTGTGATAGAACCGTTTGTGACTCCGGTCACGTGATGGAGAATGACCGCCGCTTTAAAAGTATTAGTTCGGATTCACCACAGACACCAGAACATATGTATATTTACCTCATACAACCACATTTCAAAATATCCAGACTTTCACTTTAAGAGCTGCCAAGAACGATTAAAAGTTTTAGTGTGTTGGTCTTAATGTTGCTCAGAACAAAAACAAAATGCCTCAGGAGGTGTGGAGTATTTTTTTGTTTTTTTGGCATGAAAATGCAGCTGCTGACAGCTTAAATACTGGTATAATTATTAGAATTCATATTATTATTATTATTATTATTATTATTATTATTATTATTATTATTATTATTATTATTACTGGCCTGCAAAAGCTCAGACTTGGCAGACATACATGTACTTTACACACTCATACAAACACGATAATTGATGTCTGCACAAACACACACCCACAGCATGTGTTCACAAACAATTGCACACCCACTCATGAAAAGATTAAATGTTCAAGCATAAAAAAGTACAACATTTGTTGTTTTCTTTCATTTTTTATATTCAGTAGATTGGTCTTTCCACTCAGGCTGTAGAGTAATTTATTCAGTGGAAGATCAAGTGTAAAATCACCAGTAAAAGACTTCAGGTCCTATTGATATGACTTTGATGGGTGTAAACGGCTGTGAAAAATACTCAGAGCAGGTTGGATACAGGTTCAGGATGTAAAAAGTCTCATTCCCAGGGTCAACAGCTTTTTTATCTCAAACTAAAACAGTGATTCTGTCTCCAGGAAGAGGGAATCATCTTCAACGCTTGATGAAACTCACTTCAGTCACAATGGGAAAATCGTAACCGCATCCCATCATCATTACACTTGGTCCTTGTTCAATTCTACATGCTAATAGATGTAAATGCATCCACGAGACCTTAGAATGAACATATTGACTTTGAAAGTATTTCAATAATGAATTTCCTGCCGAGAGTTAGAAATTCCAATTACTCTCCATTTTCACAGGCAAACTCCCATCCATTATCTCAGCCAGAATAAAAACAGTGCACTATCATTATTAATCAGTTAACATAATTAGCTTATTAACAAAATGGGACCTGCTGTTGTGTCTCATCCAAGACAATCAGCCACAGCAGCAGCTTTGTGAAGTTGTTCAGTCTGTCTACAGCCACTGTTCGTACAAATACCTAAGAAAGGTAATCTACTGTAATTAATATGTAACAAAAGTATTTATGACTGTAGAAATGATGTTCAGGGCAAAGAAAGAAATCAGAAGAAGAGCGCTAAAATCCACATCCCAGGTGTCAGAATTACTAAACAAAACCACAACATTTATAATCTTAACTAAGTCGTTTTGTTTAAACCTCACGTCACCATTTGTTGTTTGAACTTAACCATTACCTTTTGTTGTCTAAAGAATAATTTGCATCTTCATTTGTTATTTGAAGCAATCTTAGTTCTTTCAGTTCTGACAACCTTTTTTGGGAGGATTTTCTCTTAAAAAATGTTTCCATCCGAGCCAGTCCACCTCTGGATGAGGTCCGGCCAATCTGATCACATTCTGCATGCGTTTACACCTGCAGTAAACAGGTTTTTTCTGATACACATCACATGTTAATCAAAGGTATAAACGGGGTCACAAACATAGACCAAGATGCAGCCGAGCAGAGCGGCTTGAAGCTGGACCAATCAGCAAACAGCAGGAAACAGCCGACATAATGACATGATGATTTATCACCTCTTGAGTGCAGTAATCTAGATATAACAGACGTAATTCTGCCATGCCATGATCCATTTAGTACCTTAAATGATGATGACTTAAATAAATAATTGTACTTTAGTTCATCATTTAAATGATTTCCAGAGCTGCTGCCATATTTTTTAAAGTGTCCTGTCTCAGTAAAGTCATAAATCATCTGACGGTCCAAATACATAATTGACTGTATTTGGATGTAGATACATGGAAACCATTTCTGACCCAAGAGACCAATCTGCTATGCCAGGAAACAATGAGTAAAGGAAACAGGTTTAACAAGCTTGAGATCTCATAATAATAATAATTATTTTTATTAATATATAATCATGCAGCTGTATTCTCTTGTGGCATTTACTCCGTCATAGCAGATCAATCACAGGTGTAACTAGCAGATCTTGTACTTCACTAAAAGTCATACCTTTACTGTATAGAGCGTAAAAATACAGTAAAAGTAAATAAACTAAAAAGAAAAAGTTAAAGTAATGTTCAGCTTTTTCCTAAAGTACAAAATGAACAGCATCAAAATAAACTTGAACCGTACCTCATCCACGTTCTCGAAGGCGTTGATGATGTCGTAGGGCAGGCAAGACAGCAGGTCGATGACAAACCAGGTCTTCAGGTAGTTCATGCGGATGAGCTTGGGGTCGGAGATGACCTCCCCACCGGGCCCGACGAAGGTAGTGTGGAAGTTGAGGACGATGTCCACCAGGAAGATGACGTCCACCACGCTGTCCAGCACCAGCCACACAATGTTGTTCTGCTTGGTCTTGAAGGAGACGTTGTAGGGCACCATGATGGCCGTGTAGAAGGTGAGGATGAGGATTACCCAGTCCCAGGTGGTCTTGAAGGTGCAGTAGTGAAGGATGATGTGGGGAGGCGTCTTGGGGGCCTCCTGCTTGTACTGCGGGAGGATGTCGGAGTTGAGCTGCAAAACCTGGAGGTGTGAAAGAGCAATTATTATTATTATTTGCTTTTACTAAGCACACTTCTCCTATGAGAGTTCATTAAAACATGTTGTTACATGTAAAATAAGGCTGACATTAAGAATTAGTCCACCCAATTTTGCCTGAATTCAGCTGTCATTTAAATGTCTTCTCTGAATGCACCTTTAAGAGACTTGTCGCTGTGTAACAGCTTGATCCTGCCAACTTTTTAATCTCATTTACTCTCTTATACTTACCTTATCTTATATTTTTTAATCTTATTTTAATGTGTCATCCCCTGCACACGCTAATTTTGATATTTTGTATTTTATTTGTTTTAAATAGAACTCATCTTATCATAAACGGAACATAAAACAAAAAGTTTTAATACCAACCAATATTACAAAAACATTTATACAACACAAACTGATTACGGTATCTTATTTTTTTGACTTCATGTCCTGAACAAACCTGAAGTATTTATTAATTCACGTGTACTTTATTGAAAAAAGTTTGGTTTATTTTGGTAATTATATTTCTAAAAGTTATAACAGAAGTCTGAGGAAGAGAGTTTCACCATGCAAATGTTTTGAAAAGAGCAAGAGAGCACAGACTAGAGAAAAAAAGTTAAACAGGGAGAAATGAAGTTAAATCAAGTGAGATGAAAGCAATTAGGAAGGAAAAAGCAAACTGACTGAATATTTTGTTTTTTAGTTATAATTACCTACTGCTGCGGTGTGTGTGTGTGTGTGTGTGTGTGTGTGTGTGTGTGTGTGTGTGTGTGTGTGTGTGTGTGTGTGTGTGTGTGTGTGTGTGTGTGTGTGTGTGTGTGTGTGTGTGTGTGTGTGTGTGTGTGTGTGTGTGTGTGTGTGTGTGTGTGTGTAGATAGAGAGAGAGAGAAAGAAGGGAAATAGTGCATGAAAAGTATATAAACACGTTCCTCCAGTTTTCATCTGTATTCATCTGGGTTGTTTCTCCCTGTGACAAGACTGCAAATTAATATATTTGGCTTGAAATGAGACGGACAGAGGAGAACGGGGGTTGAGAAACAACAAATCAGCTGAGAGGGACGAAAAAGTCGACTAAGAAACAAAAGTAATTTTTTTTTTTACGGTGCGGTGATGGCGATGACTTCTGCCGAGCTCAGCCTCCTCTGTGCCACACACACCACATTAAATCCAACACACATCAACCATTCAACTCATTTTACACTAAACTACATATTATTCTGTTTGTATCCAGCTGCTACACTAATGAACTGTAATAAAGTCTGCAGCCCCAAATACAAAAGAGATGATTATGATTCAACACATCCATTCATGTGGAAAATATTTAAAATATCAGCTTTACTAACAATTGTACTTGCAACTTTTACAATTGTAATATTGCTTTTTTGACTAAAACTTATATGAGGGATATTCGCTACGTTACACCATGTCCTAACAGCACACAAACTACTGTCTCCATCCATCCATCTTCAACCGGGAAGTGGGAGCTGATCCCAGCTTACATCGGGCGTGAGGCGGGGTACACCCTGGAAAGGACACCAGTCTATCACAGGGCACTTAGAGACGAACAGAGACAGACCATTCACATTCACACCTAGGGGCAATTTAGAGTCATCAATTAGGGTGTGACCTGTGAACTTGTTTTACGGTCTGTTAAAAGTGTGGTTTTGTTAACAATGGTTGTGTGTCCCGATTTTTTGGTCCCAGTCCAGCCCTGTTAGCACATCTTTTGCTTCTTCGTCTCCTCTGGTAAAACATGGCCGCATTGCATTGTGGTATACGGGAGTACAATTTAGTGTACATCATATGTACACTAAATGACTTGTGTACAGCCTGCATGAGAATCAGTCTAAATGGTCCACCTGTGGAAAAGTTTCATTTCAACAGGGCCCTTGAGTTGTTCTTTGTTAAACCAAGGAGGATAGCCTAGCAATGCTACATGTCAGCTCTGCCATAAGTAGTGACCTTTGCACGTTTTGCACTTCCTTTAGTTAAAATAGCACAAATTGTTCTTGTTTCAGTTGCTAATTAGCACTTTATTTATTTATATTTGTATTGGTCTTGTTTCAGACGTTATTTTGAAAAGGTAATTATTCAGAGATTACAATATTTCATTATTATGTAATGTTTAGTGTTTAATAAAAAATTGATCAATGTAGTAAAGAGATTGTCATCTACACCGCACAAACAGAAAGCAAACCACCAACACATTTTCAGCGAGAAACCCTGTTTGTTATCATACAACAATTCTATAACTGCAAATAATAATAATAACAACAACAACAGCAGTATCTTCATTACACTCAGAGGAGTGAGCCTCGGTTAGCTTTGGTTAGCCTCTGTTGGCCCCATTTGTCCTCCTGATGGGACTCAGTGGGATGTTCAGTACCAGGACGAGCTGGCAGAGCTAAGGATCAACAGCAGGCTTCATAACGGAGGAGCGTCATCCCATCTAACCCTTATAGTCAAAGCTGCCCCCTGGTCAAGAGCAGCACCGCCGCTCAAAAAGGAGACTGCCAATTAGAAGCCCAGCAGCTTCTTGAGGGAAACAGAAAAAAAAACCTGCTTATGTGACACTCTGCGGCGTCCTCGACAGAAGACGCCAGCTGTGCCTTTCAAGGCTGCGGAGCAGATGGATCACCTGTGATATCTATTGAGCGTACTCAGGACGTTATGCAACCCTCTCCCATGCAGCAGCAGGCTGAAAAATGGGAAAGAGGATGTATTAAATGAGTAACTTATTATGGCTTTTTTCTCCTGCCAAGATCACTTCTTCCTTCCCTCTACATCTCTTTCCCTTGCATCATCCTGTCCTCCATAACTGGCACAATTCATTTCTCTTTTCCTTCCTTCCTTAACTCATCCAAAAAAAGAGGGATAGTTCAGATATTTTGAAGTGTAGATGCTGTATGAGGTACTTCTCCATAGTCAGTGTGACCTGCAGTAGATGGCGATAAGCACACGGCCAGTTTGGAGAAGCAGACTGAAGCTAAGCAATGTACTCCTGCAGACCTAAAAAAAAAAAAACATACGCTATATTTAGCATGGAGTTTACCTTCTCTCTTTTCCTTATCTCATCTCGGCTGTGAACTACAGAAGAGCCAGGGGGAGTCTGGCTCCTCTCAATAACATGAGCTCCCCGAAAACCTCATTTTTGAAATGAAAAAATATTGAAGCAATTCTTACCTTTCTGGCATTTTCACACTTTTCTTTTGTAATCTTAAAATGCTCCTCATGAGCATATGGCCCACTAAAATGTAAATGAACTCCACCAGGTGTTGAAACTCAAAAATATTCAATTGTCATATATTTCTGATAAAAGTCTGACAAATAATTTTATCATTTTAAAATTATTTGCTGGCTTTCTGCCTGTTATCCGTTGCTCTGTTTCACTTGAGCTGCTCATGCTGCGTTCAAGTGTCATGGGAAGTCCAAGGTTTTGGATCTCCAACTCGGTAGGTCGATCTCCCCCAAATTTGATAGTAGAAGGTTCCACTTTGGCAGGCATTCCAGTGTACTTTGCATAATTGGAGGTCCAAAACTTTGGACTTCCCATGGCACTCGAACGCACATTTCTCTCAGCGCATGTGTCAGGGGTGCGTCCGAGGTCAGGCAGGAGGAAGAGGGTGGGACTTTAAAGGGAATCGCTGTGAGACATGCAAGAAAGGTAAGAGTTGCTCTAACTCAAAGATCAGAAAAGAACAAACTTGCTTAGTCCCACTAGTCCGTGTGTTGAATTGTCATTATTAATATCTCTGTTTTGCAGTCAGCCTACTGCTATGTCAAAGAAAAACACAAGGACGCTCAAGCTGGGTCCATTACTGTACCACAAAGATCTAACATATAACTTCCTGTTCCTGTCTGTCATGCTGCCATGACACTTTAAGACACTCGCTTTGTGCAGGTGCAGTGAGAAAAAATACAATGAGAGTGGGTAAGAGGAAGAAGAGAGGGAAAGCCAGACGAACAGAGAGAAATTCATCTGAACGCACAAGACAGACAGGCTGGCCCTCATTTATCAATCTTGCGTGAAAACGGGGGCAGATCTGAGTGCAGAATTGGTCGTAGGACAGGACACACGTGTGATTTATGAAACATTGGTATCTGACCAATCTCAGAGTACGAATGAGCGGGCCTTGATAAATGCGGCGGCTGAATTCGATCGTCATTAACATGTTACGCCCTTAAATATTCCTGGTTCGGAGGCCTCGCCCACTGAGGTCAAACACAGAGAAGAAACACTGGTAAGAAAAGAAACTTTTCCGACATCCGAGATGGAGCAAATTAAAGATGTGCTTTTTGGTAGTCTTAAGAGTGGAATAAAAGGGGCCCATAAAAACGCTGTATGGAAAAGAATAACGGAGGCAGTCAACCCGAAGCAGCGCTCCACTGTGACCCGTGTGCGTGTGTGCGCACTGCTGAACCTGCGCTCTTGCTCTGTAGCGGGGTTTGTCAGCAGGGTTATTAGGTATACCGTTAGAGGATAACCTTTGTCACCTAGAAGAACCATACCAAGATGTTAATCATCTGATACCTTGTTTGATTTAATGCAATTTATCGAGGGTAGCCACTTACCGAGGAGATGACTTTGGCTCTGCAGTGCGCATTGCTGCAGCCGCGCGCCAACACATTCATTCATTCATTCATTCATCTTCAACCGCTTGTCCCTGTCGGGGTCGCTGGCGGCTGGAGCCAAGCTGTTTTGAAATTTAAAAGAATCGTGTGTGTCCCCCCTGGCCACCTGGCCACCACGTTTAAAGCGACAGCTTGGCATCACAAACCACCTGTACATTTATCGAGTGGTAGTTTTTGCGATTGATGAATGCGTAATCATTCATGGATGGTGCCTTCAGACGCACATGAGTACAATCAATTGCTCCAACCACAATTTTTATTTTTTTTAATTTGTTTTAAGAATCCGTTTTGATCTGTTCTTAATATGTGACTGCTTATGCTTAATGACAGCTGAGGTTTGTTCATTATTGTCAGCCAGGTTTTGCTGTGCTGCACCGCAAATCCACAGGCCCAAATGTGCGTACACGACCTCAGACCAGACGTGAGATTTGATCGTAGCTCCCGCTCACGTCCAAATTGATAAATGCCGAAGTTTGCCAGGAAATGGTCGTATGCATGTTTTTCTGCAGTACGTTAGTTTGATAAATGAGGGCCACTGTCTCTGGTCAGGAGCCGTTGGCCGATTGCCCCCTGTACATTGCAGAAACTGTCAGAAAACTAGCTCAAATCGTACAGAGAAGCCCTCATTTACTTTTTAATTGTAAATACTTGCGACCAGCAATTAAGGACCTTTTAACTCTCATCATAGAACATCTCTCTGCAGAGGATACTACGCTCTGCTTTAGTTGGCTGCGTCATACTGTGATGTTTGTTTTTGATACCAGTGACTGATTATATTATATATCAGATGTGGCAACATAATAAAGCAAGTAGACCAATGTGTTTGCTGTTATGAATGTTTTCTTTCAGTCCTCTCGAGTCACAGTCAATCCTCTCATATAATTCCTTCTTCACTTTATTTATTTATTCCTCTTTCCTTCCTTATTCAGCCACGTCTCTTTACCCTTTGTTTTTTTTCTGTCTTCTTCTCCTGCTCTCTTATTTCACTGCATCTTTCCTCCTTGTCTATGTCCTCCCCCTCCCTCCTGTCTTTCACTCCCTCGCCTCTCCTTCCTCCCGCTGCCCTCATTACCTTTAAACCACCTTTGAAGAAACACACATTGCTAACAACCCCGCGCCGCTTCTCGCCTTGTGTGCTAAACGGGGGTGAAACCCAAACAAATAAAGATTGAAAGCGATACACCCTCGAACCCAAACCTTCATGAATAAAACAGGTGGGTTGGAAAAAAGAACGCATGAGCCATCTTCTCCCCCCACCCCGATAAAATCCATTTTCTAAATTTTCGAGAAGCAGTCACAATCATTCAGAGTGCCCACAGCACCCCGCTTCTGTCTCCCCACCCAACATGAAATATTAATGACACCCGCAGTCCACAGGAGCACAGCGCTCCCGGAAGGAGAAAGCACAATTCACTGTGTCAAACAACTGCAGTACCAGGGAAGTTGGTGTGTAAGTGCAGGTGGAGTAGGATGGACGTGGGCGTGGTTGTGCGTTAGAAAGAACAGTGTGCTTGAATGCATGCGTCCTTCTATTAATGCATGCGTCTTTGTGTGGCTGCTTTAACACAGCGTTAGTAAAGTGGTTGTACTTAATGTTTTATATGAGGATTTATTTGTGCAGAAATAACGTTAAGAGCAGAGAGTTGCTACGGTGGCAAATTTGTAGTATGTGTGTGTGTGTGTGTGTGTGTGTGTGTGTGTGTGTAGCAGCACTAACTTCCAGGTGACAGGTTAGCTACTGTTACCTTAAATGAAGACGGAAGTTAAGTTTTAGGTTAAATCCTACACGTTTAGGGGGTTATATTCATATTTTTGAGCTCTCTTAAACATTGAAGAGGTTGGAGCTTTTATTATTTTATTAAATACAACGTTTTTAGTGCAAGGTTAATAAAGAGCATAAGAAAAAAGAGAGAGAGAGAGATTTTGTATCATTTATTTTTTCTATTTTAAACCCCTGTTTATGATTTTCACACAGCAGGGATATCACATTACAGAAAAACAGTTTACAATTACCACCAAGGGAGATATATCCGCAATGATAATGATTGAAATTTCATGGCAGCAGACCTTTTTGAAATGCTAAAAAAAAAAAAAAATCATAGTCACAAGCTAAAATGCTAAGCACTGATTATGTTGTGTTCAAGCTTTGTGCTCTTTTAGTTGATATGTTGGATTGCTACAACTTAGCATACGTAATGCTTCATACTTTCTTAGCTTATGTTGGATTGCTGGTAGCTTATCTCAGCTAATGTTTTGTACACGTTGGGCCCTGTTGGATTATCATATCTTGATCCCATTAATAAAGACTGCTTACCCCATTAGCTGATGCTGCAAACTAGTGAGTCAAAGAATAAAAGATAGTGTGCAAAGGCACTGGTGCTGTGCAGCACCTCATATACAGATGAACCTTTGGCCACATAACAGAATGATGAGAACCAAGTGATGTGGCTGGAAACGCTGGAAAAGGAAAGCAAGTGGACCATGGACCACCACATGAAGAAGACATAGTTTGTTTCTATGGTTACCTGCAGTTTAATACAGCTTGCAAACTGCTTTAGAGCAACAGCTTCAACAGCATTGCCTTGACATAACATACAGTATGAGGTGCATTGACATGTACTGCATGTGAGTGTGCATGAGCTCACCTCTGCCAGTCTAGACTGTTTATGGCTGACTTCATGTTTGTCTATGGGCGCCAGCTTCGGCAGCGTGTTGCGGTTGTTGGTGAGCGCTCGTGTCAGTCGTGCAAACTTGGTCCATCCTGCAGTAATGAGACATTAGAAACACACACAGCTTACATCACATTCATCACCTCTACGGTGTTGATACAGATTCCCCAGTTCGTCTCTCCGAAGGGGACAAACTGTACTGGAGTAACACAATATTCCCAAAGCTTCCACCTGTATTTGCCATTAGGGGGCTGGCAGGTGTTTTTCCTACTATGTACAGTACTTCATGTTGATAATAAACCTGAAACAAAGCCCTGCTTCCATAGCAAACACACCACACTGCAGAAAATGTCCTTGAACACAACTGAGTCCCCACCAGCATCAGGGTGTCTGCTCTGCAGCTGTTCGATGTGCTCTGACCTTCGTGTGGAGATGAAGGAGAGTTTATCCTTAAGGGGATCAATACCGCAAGAACTATACATTTACCATTTGTTTGTATTGTGCAAATTAATGCTTAGGGGGGAGAGCTACTGTCTGTAAGTACAGTCTGAAGTTTGTGTATAGTGTTTGAGCCAGGATTTTCTGGGCACATGGCTCCATAAAGCAGAGAATAAACATTAATGTGAATACTGTACACGTCTAAACCCTGTAAGTGCTTTAAATTTCATTTTAATGTTAGAATTGAGTTGATGTTAAATTAAACTAATACTACTAATACTACTAATATTGTTTAAGACTGTAGGGCAGGTATTAAAAACCAAAACAAAATGAAGTAGTACTGAAACTTCTCCAGTTAAATTACCCCCGCATTCAATCCTTTTTCTACCCAGACCTAGGAAAAAATTATGTTTACGTTCTACATTTAATGCAAGGTGTGATTGATTGGGCCACTACCGCAGCAGTTGCAGTCTTTTACTTTCTTTTTTAAACATTTGCCCATTGCATTAACGCTTTAAAAATCAGTGGAGTTCATTTGTGAAGATTACCTTGCTGAACATAAAACATAAAAGTATCATTATCCGTCAGGCACAGAGCTTTTTTTCTGCAATAATCCAAAATCCATTAGAAAAATCGTTGTTGGCTTTTTGTTGAGGGAATCAGGGTGAATGCGTATTTCCTGCAGCGTTCTGTTGTGCATCCCGATCAACATTTTCATCATTTAACCTTTTTATTATTCATCTCAAAGCCAGTGATTAATATACTCTTGTTTCGGTGGCAGTAAAGCATTTTATCATACTGTTTTTGATAAGTTCATCTAGTACATATACCTAATTATGAATGCAGTGGAAATGCATAGCAAGCACTGTGAATAATGCTTTGTGTTTCCTGTCCTCGTCCATAATGAAGAACCAAACCACAGGCCTGTCCAGCAGTGGTCATTTTCTTCCACACTGCTGCTGAATGAACATTGGATCTCGTACTGTACTGCTCTAAAAATAAAATCAAATGTGTGAAAGGGCAAAGAGGAGCACAACAGAGGCACACCACGTACAGTAGCCACATGGTGATCGACTCTACCCTTTGAAGGGACCATTACAAATACTTTGAAATAGCTTTTAACCCTCAGGCCTCCAGCCGCCTGAACACACCCTCCTTTCATTGCAACCATTAATTTTTCCGGCAGTGATGTGGAAGAAGCCAAACAACAACGTACTGAGACCCATATAGCATGCATATCAACAGAAGAATTTATTCACAGTCCCGATCACTGGACTTTATTTGAGGAACACTGTTGCAGTGGCTTTTGTGTGTCTTATAACACATCATTAGTCGCAGTCGGTTTCTTTTATGTGCTTTTCTATATGCTAACGCCTTAATTTGGCTCTGAATCATCACAGATAATAAGCCTGAGTGCTCTTAGCTAAAACCAATATCTTTCCTGGAAGAAAATTGCTGCAGTAATGGTTGTGTAACTCACTATATACTGTAAAGTATATGGTTGGCTGTTGAAAGCGTAGGCTTAGATAACTCGGGGCTATTTGCAGAGATATACGTCACTTAACTTGCTGCTCTCAAGCAACACTTATGGTCAGAGGTAAGAAGTAACTAAGAACATTTATGCAAGTACTTGACGACAGAAGTACAGCAATCTTGAGATGCTTCTGATATGCTCTATTTCTTTACCTGACAGCTTTATCCGACTGATGCAGTTACTAGTTGGCAGACAAGAGATAATCTGACATACATATTGCATCCACTGAATAAAAAAAATTGCATCTCTAAAATAATTTAGCTGGTTGACGCAAAATATTTACGTGAAAGGGTTTAGGGAAGGACATAATTTGCTTTACTGAACTTTACTGAGAAGCAGATCTCTACAAAATAAAGAGACGAAAGAAAATATTTTCTATTCTTGATACTTCAAGTTGTGACTGAGGCTGTATCTTTTGTAAGAGTGATAGCACATCACTCCTCTCACAAATTAATGATCACATTCAGCCATGGGGTTTTTCAGCTGCAGCCGACCTTGGTGTGGTACGACCAGCAGTTTCTGTTGGCTAATAAATCCTAATCTATTGTTGTATAACGGACATTAATGAGTCAGCCTGAGTTTTCTCTACTTGTAAAACTGTTCTAGCATAGTAAAATATTCTAGCAATTGAAAATATTGCATAATTGTTGTTCCACTGTTCAGAAACATTTATATGATCTCATTATAAATTGAGTCTGTGCAACATTCTCCCAAGATAATCTTGAGTTGATCACTTTAATGGCATCGTTACGTCCACTAAAAGTGCTTGTTTTTACCGCTAACAGGTTCCTTAAGTTACCTTAGGATTCGGAAGTTATACACTATACCTTGCAGTCTAACTCAAAATGTTGCTAAAAAATTACAAAATAATCACAAAAAGATGCTAAATAACTATAAGTATACACAAAATGGCCAAAAATTACGACAAAGACGCTACAAAAAATGACTACAGAGACTCAAAACAACCACAAAAAGATGCTAAATGACTGGAAATGGACACAAAACGACCATATAAACAAAAATATTACGACAAAGACACGCAAAATGATTAGAAATAGGTGTAAAATGACCACAGAGAGAAACAAAACGATGACATAGAAATGTAAAATGACTAAAATAGATGCAATACAACCAAAAAAAAATTCAAATGACTAAAAATAGATGCATAACCATCACATAGATGCAAAACAATTACAAAGACATACAAAACAACTAAAAATGGATGTTAAATGAGCACAAAGAGAAACAAAGTCACCTCTGTGTCTTGTTCCTACGTTGGGGGCCTCCTACTTTCTTACATTTTTTTCTTTGAAATTCAACTTTTCATTTCTATAATATAGAAATGCTGATTCTTCACTTTAAAAAGTCACACAGGTAAACTGTAAATGCTTGTTTACGTTCACAGATGCAGATGTTTGACTGCAGGACTTTGTCTAAGATGCAATCACTCCCTTTACTTAAGGAAAGGTCTTAAGTGCTTTTTCTACACAGCCTAAGGTAGCAGAGGTTGCATAATTCATCGTATTGTGTGCATTCATTATGGAATGCCATGCCCTGATGTGTTGGAAAATAATAGGGAACCATTGGTTTGGAAAGCAAACCCAGAGCCACTTTCATCGTGAAGTCAAATGGAGGAACTTGTCTTGGTGCATGGACAGTAAATACACACTGACAGCTTACAGGCTCCCACTGTTCATTCTGACATGTAAGGACAAAAGGACTGCACAGAGCACTAGAGGAACCAGGACACATAAATAAGAGGGATTTTTCTCAGTTAACAGTAACACTGCTGCTATGGTTCCCTTTCAAGAATGCAACACTTCTTGCACAATGCAAGTGTAAATTTAGAAATCCCCCAAAAAAACCTGGGCTAAAAATAACACATGTGCCCTCAAAGTGAATTCTGAAATGACATTTGATCAGCTGTTCCTCACCAAAAGGACGGCTCGCACTGAATTTACAGAGCTATTTGTGCTTCAGCACACATGCGCTGCAAAGAAACTCTCCTTATTAAGATATTTTTTTTAACATTTAGTACTGTTGGTGCCCTTCGGTAAAGTAAAAGGGAAGCAGGAGAGTTCAGGTACTGGGTGTCACTGAGGTTATAGGAACAAATGTTTGGCTGAAATAAATCCACATACATTAAAGGGATAGTTCGGTTTGATGTTAGCAGCCACGACACAAACACTTGAATTAATTCTGTCTGGCTGTCTGGCTCTCTGTCTGTCTGGCTGTCTGGCTGTGTTGCATACGTGCAAGACGCAGTGATGAAATGTTACAATGTGTGTAGTTGCTTCACCACTTTACACCTCTGGCTCGGTTTAGTTGTAGAAATTGTCTAAGTGTGTGTAACGGATCCCGATTGGTGGACTCTTGAGCTATGAATCAAGTGCCAACGCTGGCTCAAGTGGAGCTACCTTGTGGGAATTTAAAGCCCAATCAATTATTGAATTCTTTTATTCTATTTTATTTGTCAGGGACAATGCAAAAAACATTTTTACATGTTAATATATCATGATACAGATGTGTAACATATCGGGTTTCTAGGGAAAGCTAATGACTCTTGTCCCTCTTTTCTGTCAAAAAAATATATATTAACATTACCAAAAAAAACATTAATTAAATTGAGCAAATAATAAATAGTGATCAGTGACAGTCATTTTACATGTGCTGCATATTTCTACGTGTGCACTTGTGTATGTTCCCTCATTAATGGCAGTATACGTATGTGCATTTTTTCATGGGTGTGTCCATGTGCATGCATGCAATCTATCGATCCATTGAAGGCCAATTCATGATGAAATATGAATTTGTAGTACATCTAAATCATTTTCTCCAATGACATTTTGGATAGGAAGGAAATATTTCAAGAAGACATTTATAATCCTCAACTTTGTATAACAATTTTCAGTCATTTTCAGGTGAATATTAAAAGGGCCATAATCAATGCTAATAGATTTCATCAGCTAAAATGCTTAACCTGAACGCCTGAGGCCCCAATATTTATCTGTCTACCTGAAATGATGTCTCGCCTGAGGCAACTCTAACATCTGTGAAGCTTTTAGAGGTGCTGACGGAGCAAACAGTGAACGCTACCACTCTGCAAGAAAACAACAGTTTTGCTTCTGCCACATGTTTAACTTTGCTCCTCTTTCCTTTCTTTCTGCTTTCCTTCACAGATGATGCTGACACCATTTATCCAACCTGCTTTGCTGCCAGTGCCCATGCACACGGCAAATCATATTCAATCAAAAAAGTTCAGAAATCATTGAAAGGCAACTGCTAAATCTGGGAACTAGGGGAAAGAAGATGAAAAAATAACATAATTATGTCTGCTCTGCCTCCATGTACTCACCCCTAAATGTGCTGGCAACAATACAGACGTAAGGCACGTTAAGAATAGTGAAGGGATGGGTAATTTTAGGCACGAGCATAAACACGCAGGGTCACATGGTGCAGATACATTTAAAACCAGCGTAGTTATTTTAAGCTGAGGATGGACATCTTTAGTAGATCTCTCTCCCACTCAGCTGATGCTGATGTGCTGTGGCGTGCCGAGCCATCGGAGCAGCCAGAGACGAAGCTGAGAGCAAAGTTTCGGACTGCAGAACGAGCGTACTCAGCTGCCAGCGCCTGTAGCAGTGAATCTCCCTTCCTCACAAACAGCCTCTCCATCCCCTCTAATCGCTGTGCGGGTTACACTGCAGCCCACAGTGCTGCATCCTCACTGTGGCCTCTAACAAGCCGAACTGTGCAGCGTAGTGTCTTCAGTCTGGCTGGCAGCGACAGTTAAACCCCCAACAGCAATTTTTGTTTTAAGAGGTCTCTCCATTACTGGGTATATGACTTTGATAAAAAAAAAGCTTCATAATGCAAAACAGTTTTCATTTCAACATAGTTTCATTTCAAAATGTCTGAGAATCTGACGAATCTGAAGTCACACTGGAAACTGAAACGGCTCTTAACGATATTCGACCCTTTAATCTGGCCACAGAATGGTCATATGGCACTCTTCTGTGGTACCCAAAGCACCAAACATTTACATTTGAAAACCTCAACAGCAACGTCTTTTTCCAAAGCAATGATCCCGCTGTTCAAGACAGAACAGCGGGATCTGTGTGTGAAAAGTTTCATATTCAAACTATTTCCTTTCTACCAAACAACAGCCACCACCCGTTCAGAAAGAAGAAAGAAGCATACTGATACTTCCTGGAAAGGGCGCTTTGAGCACCACAAGCCAAGTGACATCTAGCTCCATTATAATGAAAAAACAATCTACATTGATAAGGAGCACTACAGGGGTCCGTTTCACAAAGCAGGTTCACCAAACTCTGAGTCTAACCCTGAACTCTGAGTTGATCTACTCTGAGATAGGAAACTCTGAGCTTTCGGTTCCAGAACAGCAGATTTGCGTTAGTTTGATCAACTCAGAGTAGTTTGACCTGGAGTTAAGCGCGTGCACCACAAGTAAAAAAAGACAGCATCAATGAAGCCCTGATTCGACGAGTCGCCATGGCAGTAATATCACAGGGGGAACTGCTTGAGTGGGAGCCTATTAGTTTATTTCTTTGAAGTGCAACCCTGTGGGGGAGAAGCGCACTTGGCAGCAGCTTAAGATGAAACATAAAAACATTGTTCAAACAGGTAAAACATCGGCACAATCTCATGGTGACGCCTCATTTTGAGCATGTTTTACATGGTAAAGTAAATATTACTGTAAGTGGCTGTTTTATATGTTGTATAAAAAACTCCCATTTGCAAAAAAACGCAGCGCAACACACATTGGGCCTCATTTATCAAACGAACGTACGGCAGAAAAACGTGCGTACGACCATTTCCTAGCGAACGTCGGCATTTATCAATTTGGACGTGAGCGGGAGCTACGATCAAATCTCACGTCTGGTCTGAGGTCGTGTACGCAAATTTCAGCCTGTGGATTTGCGGTGCAGCACAGCAAAATCTGGCTGAAAATAATGAATAAACCTCATCTGTCAGCAGTCACATATTAAGAACAGATCAAAACGGATTCTTAAAACGGATAAAAAAATATAAAAAAATTTGGGTTGGAGCGTTTTATTGTACTCATGTGCGTCTGAAGGGACTATCCATGAATGATTACGCATTCATCAATCGCAAAAACTACCACTCGATAAATGTACAGGTGATGTACGATGCTCAGCTTTCACTTTTAAACGTGGTGGCTACGGAGCCGGGGGGCACACACACGCAATTCTTTTAAATATCAAAACAGCTCGGCTCCAGCCCCCCGCGACCCCGACAATGAATTAATGAATGAATGTGTTGGCGCGCGGCTGCAGCAAGACGCACTGCAGAGCCAAATTCATCTCCTTGGTTCGTGGCTACCCTCGATAAATTGCATTAAATCAAACAAGGTATCAGATGATTAACATCTTGGTATGGTTCTTCTAGATGACAAAGGTATCCTCTTACGGAATACCTAATGACCCACCGGTAGCGCCGGTGTTGTGCCGTAATCATCACCCCTGCCGTGAAATGCACCCCTCGCATAATAGGTGATATTCTGGATCAGAAGGCTGTTGTTTCCACCTATAGGAGTAGTTTATATACAGGTAACCCACAACGGTCAGAACATTGGTTACTTACAGTCTTTAAACTATTTTAAATTGTTTAAAATCACAAACTTGGATAATAGCGAACACAAAACAATACCTTTTTGTATGTTCTGTGGAAATAAACTGCAGCCATAATTATAAATTGAATTAAATGGATCTTTTGAATATCAGCTATAATGCGAGGGGGTGCAATTCACGGCAGGGGTGCTGAATACAGCACACCTGTCCAACAGTGCGCACACGCGCACTCGGGTCACAGTGGAGCGCTGCTTCGGTTTGACTGCCTCCGTTATTTTTTTCCATACAGCGTTTTTATGGGCCCCTTTTATTCCACTCTTAAGACTGCCAAAAAGCACATCTTTATTTTGCTCCATCGCGGATGTCAGGATGCCGATCTGTGTGTTGGAAAAGTTTATTTTCTAACCAGCGTTCTTCCTCTCCATGTTTGACCTCAGTGGGGGAGGCCTCCGAAACAGGAATATTTAGGGGCTAACATGTTAAAGACGATCGAATTCAGCCGCCGCATTTGTCAAGGTCCGCTCATTCATACGCTGAGATTGGTCAGATACGAATGTTTCATAAATCACACGTGGGTCCTTTCCTACGACCAATTCTGCGCTCAGATCTGTGCCCGTTTCCACGCAAGTTTGATAAATGAGGCCCAATATCTGCAGGGATATGAGAGCATGACTGGTTGTTAATGTTGGAAAAGTAAGGACGGATGAGGTTGTGTATGTAAATGATGGACTGTGACATGAAACGGTGTTGTGCGTATTCAGCACCCCTGCCGTGAAATTCACCCCTTCGCATTATAGGTGATATTCTGGATCAGAAGGCTGTTGTTTCGACCTATAGGAGTAGTTTATATACTGGTAACCACATTAAAAGCACACACTTTTGAACCTATGAATTGCAAGAAAAGCTGGGATTATATTTAGGAAATGCTGAGTCAAATACATTCAACTTGCTTAAAAGATCCATTTCATTAATTTTGTAATTATGGCTGCAGTATATTAAGGACGTCTATACATGGTCTGATTATCATCTCCCGACGAATATTTAATTCTCTGTGCAGTAATGCTGCACCTTCATCCACGTGATCGTTATCAAAAGGACATGCCATGGTAGTGAAATAGTTGCCACCTAATATGACTTCTAATGTCTGATTTTTGCAATGATTTTCTGAAAAAACAGACGGAACTATACTAGACCAAAACTCGCCCGCTGACTGAATGAATGAGGAAATCAAATGCCGTGTTCGGCTGAAAGAGGGCGGAGACAGAGAGACACTCAAGGTTTTCTGAGAAAAGTTAGTTTCAGAGAGCATGTTACCATGGTAACTGACCGAGAGGTTAAGTTACCTCTCTTTGCGAAACAGGCTAGAGTTACCCCTCTTTCTCTGGTTTGAGTTACCTCCCTTTGTGAAACGGAAAACTCAGAGTTTCCCTCATTTCAGGGTTAACAGACTCAGAGTTTTCACTAAACCTGCTTTGTGAAACAGGCCCCAGGTAAGGCGATAGATATGTATTTTTAATTGTGGGGTAAACTGTCTGTTGTACTGTTATTTTGACTGAATTGTGACTGGTTGACCTCCAAGACAGGGATGATTAGAAAACTAAATGTGAAGTTTGTCATCAGCAGCAGCAGCTAACTGGCAAAGACATCAACGCACTGATGTGACAATACAAGTTCCACTCAAGCTCTAATTGCATGTTGAACACATGTTGTTCACGTGTCGCTGAGCGCACACGATGCATAAACAAATCAACTCTGAGCAGGTCTCTGCAACAGAGGGGAGGAGGAGAGGGGAGTAACTCACTGCATGTGTGCACACGTGTTTACATATGTGCGTGTACATTAAAAAGGGGGGGAAGGGGTGAAATTAGAGATCCTTGTCAAAGGGCAAACACACCCGCTCAGCGGCGCCAAGAACAACTCCCAGGGCAGGAAGCTGACAGTGTGCATCAGTCAGGACAACCACATCTCCTGTGATTCCTGACAGCATCCCAGCCTCCTCAAACACAACCTGACAGCTTGAGACGATCCCGCATCGCAGGGAAACAAGACTTGACTCGCTCTTTTTTATCCAGCCACATCTCGGAATGTAATAAAGGAGGGTGAAAAAAGATTTGCACCAAAGCAAAAAGAATTGTTTTGAGACATCTCAGACAGAAGAGGAAGGAAAAGATGAAGGAGGCACAAGGATGGGTGGCACAAGGAAGGAACACAAGGAGATGGAGGAAGAAGAAATGGTGTTTAGGAAGGAGGAAGACAACAATTGACACAAAAGAGAAGATGAGGGAGACGATAAAAGGGAAGGATATGAAGCAGGAGAGTGAAAGAGTGTCAAAAAGAAGGGAATAAAAAGGAAACAGGACGAGATAATACAAAGCCAGAGCATGATAACATCAGGGAGGAGGAGGATGATGCGTGTGAGGAAGAAGAAGAGGGTATAAAAAAAGAAGAAATAGTACCAGATAAAACAGGATGAGGTGGAGGAGAACCTGAAGAAATAAAAAGGAAACATGAGATCAGAAAAGAGTAAAGTGAGGAAAGAGATCAAGACTGCGTGGCTCTGCTCTTCTCACTTTTTTGGCAACAGTACTTGTCTTTTCGTTTAACAATGCGACAAACTGCCATAACATAATATTTAACGCAATACACGCAAAATCCTTTCCCTTTTATTGATACCCAAACAATGGAACGTCTACACTTCGTCGATTGTACGCTGTCAAGTATCATTTAGTGTATGGCGTAGAGTATGAAGACTTGGACCACCGCCAGACCGATAGGGGGAAGAGATGACAAAGACAAGAGAAGAAAAAGGAGGACATAAAGAGGAAAGTCAAGATGGAGACCAAGAGGAACATAAAGAAATAAGAAGGAAAACAAAAAGCTAAAGATCTAAAACGTCAGGGAGGAGGAGGAAGAAGTTAATGGAGAAGGAGAATGAAGAAACACAATTATATTTTCCTGACAATGTTCTATATAGAGCTGTGAAATGGCGACTGCTACTTGAACGTGAAGGTTACGTTCAGGGCACAAAACGACTTGGTTAAGAAAAAAGGTTGTGGTTCGGCTTAGTTCTTTATTATCTACTGTTATTATGTACTATCCAACACAGACACCATGACAATCATCTTCTTCGGTGGCTTGGTACGATAAACTGAACATCATTCACCACATGTCAGTGATACTGTGAATCGTCTAATAATAAAAACAGACTTCCACCAAAACTCATCATTAAAGCCCAGTTTGTTCGTGCAAAGATACTTTTGGAAATGCTTCTCAGAGTAAAAGCAAACACTCACCCTTCGTGCTTTCGTCTTCAATGGGGTGCTTGAAGAGAGTGATGTCCTTAAAAGTGCAGAGGAACAGAACCACCTTGTCGTTCTCGTTCCTGATGGGGGCCACTTGCATGTAGAACCACACCGGACTTCCTGCAGAGACATTATAAAATCTCAGCTGTGTCTCTCTTAATTAACGCGTTACAGTCAGGACGGTGCATAGACGCCGAGTGCAGGTGAAATGGCTTTATCAGGAGGAGGGGTTTAAAGAGACGGGCGTTAAAATGGAATGTTTCAGGAAAAAATATGTGTCTTTTGAACATTAAAGCATTCAAGTAAGGATAATGAACCTGGGGTCATATTCACAAAACATGTTAAGACTAAGAGTGGGTCCTAACTTGCTGATTTAGTAACTCTTAAAATTAAGGAGGACTCTGGAGGACTCTGGAGGACTCCTAAGTCACTCAGAGTAAATGAGGAAGGACCTAACATGGCTGCTGCAGTCAACATTTAAAAAAATAATTTCACTCTTAGAGACTCATTCCCTCTCAGCCAATCACTGTGGGCATAGAAGGGATGAACATGGTGTCATCCATAGCAACAAGGTCAACCCCACCCTCTAGTCTTATCTAAGGAAAAGTTGGGAATAGGTTTGAAGAAATTTGTCATGATTCCTTCATGGCAGCCCTTTTGTCTCTGTGTTTTATCTCCCTCTGTCGGTGTTTTCCTGTATGTGCTCCCTTTTCTGAGTTTCCCTGTTGTTAGCTAATATCCCGGCAGGCTGATCAAGGTGGATCTCGTTGACACTTATCACTTGCCTCCCTGTATATTAAGCTGGTCCTGAGTCTCATTCGGGGCCGGATCGTTATTCCAGTTACGTCAGCGGCAGGAGCGGTAGCGCGTAGCAGGGCTGGCTTCATCCGTGTGTCGATGTTTTTCCTCTCACTCCTCCGTGGACCTATTTGTGACTGTTCCTTGTGTTTTTTTTGCCCCTGTTGCCCGTCTCCCTGTCGAACTGTGACTGTTTCTAGTGTTTTGTTGTTCCAGTTACCCGTCTCCCTGTCGACCTGCCTGCCAGCCTGCTTGCCTACCTGCCAGCCTGTCTCCCAGCTTACCCCCCTCCTGTGCTCATTCCCCGTGACCAGTTTTTCCCAGTGCTCTCCGTCTTTCCCCTTGTTCTCTGTGCACCCTTTGTATGATGTAAGCTCATTAAATCTGTTAAAACTGACTCCTGAGTGCGTGTCTGCATTTGGGCCCAATCCTCCGTGTTTTTCCGTCACAAAATTACTCTGAACTAAGAACTTTTAGAGCTCCTTAGGAGAACTCTTAGAGCTAAGATCAAATGTTCTGTGAATATGGGCCCTGAACATGAACACAACATCTTCTGAAAGGGGCCTTCACATGATAAGCATTTTGAGCTGGGCTCACCGCGAGGTTGAGCGCAGAGACCCAGTAAATGGCTAAATCAACCTTAGTATTAAAACAACCGTTAGCTCGTATCCTGCCTCTTCACAAACCTGGTGTGCCATTACGTTTTCTTCTGAGATCGTGAAACAACTTTAATGTTACGTTAAATAGTTTGGGAAACTTGGACACACAATAAGTTTTTCCTCTATCTTTCTAACCGGCTTAATGTCGCTTTCTGGTTGCCTGGGAAACGTCACTATCAAAGCTTCTATCTCATTTGTTGCGCTTTTGAAAGGTCAGCAGCAACAAGGTCAAAGTTCATCTGACTTGGAACTTTGACCACAGCGGCAGAGATGCAAATCTGAGTGGTGCGCGCCGCTGCCGCTACATTGGCCACCTCTTCCATGGGAAATGAATGGAACGGCCGGCGCAAAGCCTTTTTACCGCGTATCGTGTGTAGGGGCCTTCAATCTGCATACTTACATTTTTGAGTATATTTTATTCTGTCACGTTTCCATTTTAAGTCATTTGTAAACGGGACACAGCTTAAGTATCCTGTTTATTAAGAATCCTATTTTATTAACTGTTAGATGACATTTTGAGATGAACATAATGAAGGATGAGCTGCAGAACAGATCTTTTCTTGCAGTAGTACGTCACCTGATGCACCCGATAATTTTCATAAAAGAACAATTTGGTCCTTCTTGTCTCCTCTGTGCAGTTTATTCTAACAGATGTGGATTTAACAACCCTAATGTTCATCACTTTTAGGCACTGGCTGTTCCTCCATCCAGCTGAGGTTTCACTGACTTTATTGCCTCCTTACATACTTTCAGTACAGCCAAAATTTGCACTGATACCATTGTTTTGTTCGTAGCCCCCGTATAGAGGCCCACTCTCCTGATTTGTCAGCAAATTTGAGTCATTTTATTTGAATTGATCTTTTCTTCTTAATTCCTCCCTCCTCCGCCTCGCATTTTGCACTCGTAGGTGATCACTCTAGGGAGACAAGAACATTTTGGGACTATTTTTTTCACTGCGCTCCTCCTCTCCAACGCTGCTCATCCAGGACTTACTGCTCAGTTACTGCTGCTGCTCCATCACACCGGACACAACAATTCATTTCTCCAGCTGTTCAACTTACGGTTCATCCTTTTTTTTTTTTTTACTTCATTTCTATTAGAACTGATTAAAAATTGTTCATCATTTTCAGATAAAGGTGTTGTTGTTTTTATACCATCTGTTATCTGAAATATGATGTTAATAGGGGTTTAAATCACCTTAAACATGTAGAGTATGAATACTAAAAAATTATAGAATTTGAAGAATGTGCATAAAGAAGTTAAATAAAAGAGATTGTGTAAAAGAGAAATAAGTGATGTATTCATAATTGTATAACTGAGAAGGTCAATGTCAACTTTGAGTCCTGATACCTCAATTACTTCTTAGATGTTATTAGTTTTTTGTTTTGTTTCTAAAGTTTTAAAGTGTTCTTGTGCTTTTAGCATTGATTCCACATGGTGACAAAACCTAAAACCTCCGTCCTGTGTCGCATAAAAGTATTTGTCATAAACTATATATATAAAAAATGTTATGGCCTGAGAGTGACCGTTAACCATGGTGAGCAGTAATATTATTAGATTTAGGGCTGTGTTTATTTGTGACACTTCAGAAAGGATTTGTGCATAAAGCATGCACAATATAGGTAAAGGTGTATACAAACATTATTCTATTATATAGATTCTAATGTTTTTTTTTGATATTTTCAACCCAATAAAGAAAGCACTCAGCAGATGGTTTAATAATGAAAATAATGGCCTGTCACAGCACTCCTTTACCAAATTTCCCTTGGGCTCAATAAAGTATTTATCCGTCTTTATATTCATCCTGTTTATCTTTACCCAGTTTTAAACTTCAAGCTTCGACTCACTGACCTCCTCCACCAGCCCTCTGCGTCTCCACGTGTGTCCCGTACAGTTGAGAGGCGTCTCTGAGTGCTTTGAGGAGCTCTTTATAAAGTCCTCATTATGTGGATTACATCTTCATGTCAAGTAATGAAGGAACTGCACTCACTGTTCTTTCTGTACAGCAGGATTTCAAAGCAGTTGGACTCGTAGTTGTCGAACGTCTGTCTGACTTTGTCGATGGTCTTCTTGTCTGTCAGGTCTCCGTACATAAAACTGGAAAACATGAGAAACAGCAGCAATCAATACTGAGCTGACCCTTTAGCCTTTCCCCCCGTGTGTGACAGTTTATCACATGTGTTTGTAACAGCATTCTCGATCTGTTATCTAACCGTAAAGTGACCATCAAGTTTTATGTTTGTTTTTTATAGAGTAAATTGAAGCCGCAGCAGCATAAATTCCGCCCACAGTGAAGGATTGTGGGTCTGTTTTGAGATCGGTGCAGCCTGCATTTCCCGGCATGGTTGTAATTATTCCTTAAAAAGGCTGAGGACATTTTAATCTGTGCTAATTTAATTAGATTGAGTGATTACAGCCGCAGTATCTTCAAGGACTCTCTCAAACACACACACATACACAAACACACACACACACACACACACACACACACACACACACGAAAAACATATCTTTGGATTTTTCCTCCAATCAAAGCCATAATAATGTCTAAATGTGTTTGTAGCTGGCATGGATGATTTAAAAAGGGATCCAAACATGGCTGCTCGTTTAGTGTCACATTTCATGCCCGATGCGGATACAGAACATGTTGCAGAAAATGTTTTCATATGATTCTTATTGGTTTTCAAATATTCATTGGATCTGAGTGTTTAAACTGTAACACCAGACAGTTTTTATTCCCAAGGGCGGCAAATACCAAAGCTCTGTTTGGCCTACAGCGTTTTAATTCTAATTCACAGTGACACAATTTCCCAGCTTTAATGTTAGACATGATGATAATAAGTGAAAATACATTTCAAAAACATAACTATAATCTCAAAATGGGTCATTTAAACTTGAACTTGCATAAGAAGCTCCACTTTTCTGTTGGGTTTCTATTTTAATTGTGGAAGAATGCTGACCATTCATTCAATACAGAGGCATTATCCCTGTTGATTAGCAGATCCATTTATAGCAGCACAGACTGTGTTTACAGCTGAGAGATGGAGCAGGTAAGGAAGCTATAATATCATTCAGCTAAGATGCTCATGAACCTGCTGGAGCCTCAGAGACATGATGAAACTAGAATGAAAATTGTTTTCCTGCATGAACGCAGAAAGACACATAATTTACACGCAATTTGCTTTTAAGGTTGTCAAAAGTATCAATACTTTTCAACACCACCTGTTTCAAAACGATACGATGCCCACATTCGATAGTATCAAAAGTATCAAAGCCATTAAAAAAAAACAGGGTAGAAAATCAACAGTGTTGGTTTGCATTCAGTGACTTTTTCAACCATTTCATTTCAAGTTTATACAAAAGGATTATTCTATTTTATGTGCCACATACTTTTTTTTTTCTTTCCGCCCTGGTTTCTTTTTTTATACTAGTGTTTTGTCAACATTATTTTCTAGTGCTTAAGCTCTCCAATAAAAAAGGGAAGTGTGGTTGCATCTGTCGCTCTCATGAGTTGTATTTACTTATTAAGGCAAAATTGTTATCGTCTGTTTACGGTTAAATGGTTGATAATTAACATCCCTTGTTCCACCACAGTGGCCTGGACACAAACCCATTACTTGAAGCCTGACAAGATGGAATCTCACGTGATCTTGCATGAGAATCCACTAACTAATAAATATTTTACCAAAAAAGGCAAAGGTAAGTAAGTAAACTTTCTGCTGTCACATTAATCAAATCGTGAAATTCAGATTTAACTCATGAGCCACTGAGTGTATATAAAGATGGACAACAGAAAGGGAAGCCCAAACCTCTGGATTGGCCCCCTGGTGGCTGGCTGCAGAATAAGTTTTAAGTCCCGTCCCCTCCATGTTAAATGGATGGGATTTGGGCCAAAGTTCATGGCAAATCAGTTTTTCAAAATATGCTTTCCGTCTTTTTCAGTAGTCCTCATCACATTCAGCTAAATCCTGTTTGAATTAGTTATCTAATGCGATAAAAACGAGGTGAAACATCATTGACAGCTGTGATCAACTGCCGACTTGTTGGGTGGTGTATGGGCAGGACTTCAATACAGGCTGATCTCTACTGCGCAGACTCTGGCTCCAAAATTACAACATAGCAGCGCCCGCATCCTAGATATTTGAGACGCTTCGTCCAATTATTTGGTCCTGACCCCAAAACTGGGCATTCATTTGTTTTTCCCTTTGCACAAATGGTACATAACCTGCTGTAAACTTTCTGTGATTATGTGAATCATCAATACGTCTGCACCAGTGTCACACAGTCATACAATTGTTTTGCAGACAACACAGGGCATCAAGTCAAAAATGACTCTAGGCCCCATTTAAGCGCCTCCGTCTTCCATCAGTCTGGCAGCCGTTTGAGCTCTCAGTGGGACTCTTCTTCTTCTATCCTCTATTGGCGGTCTCAGTGTCCTCCTCAGGCCAAGAGCAGAAGGGAGTTGACGGATAAATCTCAGTGCCCCTGTTCTCACTTAGTCTGTCTGAAGGAGAGCCTTTTTAGCCGTCGGCTCGTCAAGGCCGTCACCCCACAGTCAGATCTGAGAGGCGCCGGAGGAGAGGAGTCGTCCTTTGGAGTCAAATTTTAAAACGTCCTGACTGACAGGCGAGCAAGACACCGTCCTTGAGCTGGACCGGGCAGAGCTCCCCTGGCAGCTAGAAAATTGGATTCATTTCAGACTCTCACTCTCTTTCTTTTTTAGAGCAAGTGGAAATGCCAGATGTTGGGTTTTTTTGTACAGTGTGACTCTGCAGAGCTCCACACTTTTGTTGCATCATATAGGAGGAGCAATGAAGCAGTAAACCCAGTTAATCTCATGTAAAAAGCTCTCCAGAGCAGCACTGAGCAGTTTTAATGATCTCTACAGTGCTACAGAAGCAGGAAGGTAAAAAAGATTGTCACTCTCTCTCTCACACACACTGTGCTTAAATAAGGGATGAAACTGAATAAAAAAGGACATGTTCAGTGATTTCTGCAGGATAAAGGAGCACTTTAAAAAAGGACATAGTTTTAGCTTTAAAACCGATGACTCATGGCGACTGGTGTGGTTTTAACTTATAAAGAAGCTGGTGTTGTAAAAATGTATTGTTTTTTATTAGTTCTGCTTTAACTTAAGCATTTAAACCATTAAAAACACATAAACCCAGGGGTTATATAAGACATATGGCTTTTGTAGATCCAGCTGGAATGTGTATGCAAATGTAAAGGAATCATACACAAATAATAAAGCAACAAGACTCATTATCACTCCATTACCACACTGTACCTGTAACCAATATTGCTTTGATCTTGCATTACATTTAATGAATTAATTGTGCACATTTACAATGCTTAAATGTTCAATAATAAAGACAAGCTATAACCAGGAATATGTTTTACCTGCATGTGCTGCTCTTCTGCATGACTTCAGCCCTATGGAAGCCCGACAGCTTGCAGAATCCGTCATTGCTGTAAACTACAGGCCACTCCACGATCTGGGCGTTTCCCAGGAGGAAGCTGGTCTCTGAACGATGGACAGGACAGAGAGCACGTCAGCATCAAACACGACAAATGGATAAAAAGCTGCAAAGCTCCTCAACCTCTGGAGAAGAGTGTATAAAGATCATGTCAGACTGTAAAATGTTTCCTATTATATCTGATGTTTGTGAATGAATATTCCTGCTGCGTTAATGTATCGGTCTGCTGTAGATATTAAAAGTTGAGCTCATTTGAACTCCTTTATATCCTGTTGGAGGTTTAATCTACAGCGATGCATAAAAATTCTATAAGATCCTCATATGTTTGTAGCGTAGCTGTCCTGTGATTACCACGTATCTCTAAAAAGTCAACTTTTCATAATTTCAAAGTACTGCAACTTTTCAAAATACTACGACTTTTTCTTGAGAAACTGTCTGAAAAACAGACTTTCTTTATCTTCAAAAGTAGAAGAATTTTCTCAACACATAAAGGAACACTTCATCATTTAGTTCATCACAAACATTCAACACATCTGAAGATAGGTGGTTTTTACTGGATGCATGTTACTTTAGTGCATCAAGATTTTTCACAACTTCATGGGAACATTTGGTGACTAACTGATATACAAATGGTCATTTTGAGGGTGAAGCATTCCTTTGAGTAAAAGATTGTGAAATATTTTGTCCTCCACTGCTCTACACATACGTTTCTAAGTGAGGAAACGTGGTGTATAAATAAACCTTGTTTTAACTTCAATTAAAACCACTACAGATAATTACTAAATTCCAAAGAAAATAGATTTAATAAGTAGTATCATGGCTCCAACTGTGACTTTGTATTATTTACTGAGTATAAGCGCAGGTAAGTCTGTTGGGCCTTCTCAACAGCTACAGTTACACACTTAACACTTCCCTCCAAAGCAAAAGCTACTTACTTGCTACTTATCCAAGAAAACCAACTATACCAACAAATGGTGGAAACATGAAAAAACACATATGTAGGCTGTTAGCACGTAAGCTAATGTGCTAATCAACACTGCTCAACAAAGAGCTGAAACAACACCACCAGGTCCAGCATTACTTACTTAAATCCACCTTTCTTCTCAGACAGCCACTTTACCTACAGCGTTGGCCATGTTTGTAAACTAATGTTGTGTTTTCATAGAGGGTTTCTTTACTTTTGAAAGTAAAAGTACTCTTTATTCAGAGTGGCTCATTTCATAATAATATATAATATCAGGCATCAGAAAACGTTTTGTAGTAAAAAAAAAAAAAAAAAAATAGATTTAAAATCATATATTCCCAGTTTTTCCCAGCAAATCAGTTTTTCCAAAAGATGTTTCCTGTCTTTTTCGGTAGTCCTTATCACATTCAGCTCAATTTGAATCCTTAGATAAGACTAGAGGTTGGGGTTGACCTCGAGCTATGGATGACATCATGTTCATACCTTCTATGCCCCCAGTGATTGGCTGAGAGGGAATAAGTCCCTAAGAGTGAATTTATGTTAGAAACACTAACTTAGATGGGCAAGAAGCCCTTAAAATATCCTAACTCCTTCATTATTTGACCTAGACAAGTGATCTTGGTGTCTAACCCCATGTTTTCTGGAATAGATGATATTTTAGATAACTGTAAGGTTTTATCTTTGTTTGGGATGAACCAGAGATGTAAACGATTCAGCATATGTCATGGAACTCAGTGCGTGTTTTTAGACACACACCCTTTTTTTTTGCTAAAACACAGACTTGACATTCAATGTAACTTTTGCACCCAAAAGTAACTTAAATTGGATTTGTATTATTTTTGATCATAAACAACTCTGGAGCCACCTGAACAGAGGCCTGTGTGTGAACCCTCTAAAATGGTCACTCATTTCAATTTGAATAAGGTAATACATACAGACGAGATCAAATTTAGAGAAACCAGGTATTGATTCTTGATTTATTGTGAAATACTGTTTTTTTTTATTGTTCAGAATTTGATAGAATATTCTCTGTGGCTATATCACTGCTGTACTACAACAAAAACCTTTATTTTGTGAAAAAAGCAGTGAGCAACATTAGAGAACAGTAACCACTGTGTCAGAAGAGAAGATTTCAATAATGTTTTCTTCTATATGATTCAAAAATGAACAGGAAGTGTAGAGGCCACAGCTATGAATGACTTCAGCAGGGAGCGTACCTAAGGTCCAAGAGTCCTATGTTCCCCACTTTGTAAGTGAACGAACATTGGACCCTTTTGGGGGAAAAGGGTCCCCAAGCAGGGAACATAGGGATGACCCCTTTCAGCACATCAGCACCCACAGGACATCACTAGTTTCTCACACTGCTCTGGTTTGATCTTGGTCCATTCTTCTTTAGTCTCTTCCACAGTTCACTAACTGGAGTGGGTTTCTTAGACATTACTTTATTGCCATGGATTTTCCAGAGATTCTCTATGGGGTTTAGATCTGGACTCTGGACTGGCCAGTTCATTGTTTCAATATTCTTAGCTTCAAGGAACTGCTTCACCTGTTTTACAGTGTGACAGGGGACATTGTCTTGCATGAAAATTGCGGCTGATTGGGAGACAGTTCCAGTGAAGGTATTGCATGTTGCTGAAGGAGGTTCACATAAACATTTGCATTCACTCTGCCATGTAGCTGAACAAGAGGCCCAACTCCTGCTGCAGAGTGGAACTGACTTCTTTACACACTTTGGTTTCAGTCTTTCTCCAGTCCTACGCTGAACATAATGTTTCCATCAGACCCAAATAAACTGAACGTCCTCTCATCACTGAAGTCACTCTGGACCAGTTCTCCTCTGTCCACACAACATGCTCCTCAACAAAGGCAAGTCTAGCCTTTTTATTCTTTCTGCTGATGAGAGGTTTGGTCACTGCAGAGTGGGCTTTCAGTCCAAAAAAACTTAAACAGCGAGACACTGTGTGCAGAGACAGGTCCTTGCCCTGTTCAGCACTGAACTGTAGACCAACTCCAGCTGCAGAGTTGAACTGATTCCCCATTGAGAGTCTTCTCATAATCCTGTCCTCTCGTGCACTTGTTTTATGTGGACGACCGGCCTTTTTGAGGGACTTTAATGAATCTATGTCCTTGTAAAGTTTCAATATTCTTGAAATCACAGACTTGGAACGCCCAACCTCTCTCTGATGGCTGAGAGGGTCATCCTTTGGGCTTCATCTGGACAACCTGCTGTCTCAGGGTTTCAGTTACTCTAGAGCAGCTCGCCATCTTGCAAAGTAACCAGGAGAGCTGCAGATAAATAAGGTGTGTCCAACAATGAAGTCAATTGTCACCAGCTGCCAGATTAACACCAATAATATCTGAAAGTGTTCTCCAATTTTGCTCATGGTTTTGTCACAAAATATTTTTGTTGAAGTGCCTTGGTTGTTAAAAAAAAAAACATGCTAGTACAGCAGTGGTATAGTCACAGCTGTTCTCATTCATCTTCAACCGCTTCTATCAAATTCTGAACAATAAAAAATAACAGTATTTCAGAATAAAACAAGAATTCATACTTTGTTCTCTTATTTTGATCTCCATTGTACGCATCCTCTATAGATGTTTTTGAGTATAAAGGTGGCATTATACTAAACCCAACTATTCTAAATTCACAATTTTCCGCAATTCGAAAATGGTGGAAGGGAATCCTGAAATGTGATATGGCTTGCCTCATTGCAATGTCCTTGGCAGCACAGTACATGCCTACCATTTTGCCCCTGCAATGGCAGTGTTTGGCGGAAAGATAACAGATTCTCTTGCCTGTTTGCGCAAAATCATAACTGACAAATCATTTTTTACCCCAGAACGTCTGCCTGCGAATGACTCCTCATCCAAATATTGCCAAAGAGTTTACCTATAATCCTGGTGTGGATTAGAAAGTAAGGTCACATGAATACAGTGGATTGGAGATGGAAACTGGTGGACAACCGGTTTCTGCCACCAGTTATGACCATTTAGACCACTGCCGCAGAAAGCCCCCTGCAGAGCACAACAGTGCAGTTGCATTTGGGCATTTGGACTACAATGCATGACTGCTTGTGGACCATGTCAAGTAGAAAATTGTGAGAATCCCTTTAATCAACCTCTATGGGAGGAGTGTGACGACTAATGGTAAATCGTATTAAAAAAAAAGTAAAAAATAAAGAAAAAAAGGGGTTGGCGGTAGTGAGCCTTTATGTGGCAGCCCTGTTTTGACTATTTTTACGGTACCACACAGTTCTACTGAATGTATTCTTTATTTGAATCAAAAGAATGGTTATGAACCACAGAAACCACCAAGACTAGGCAAACCCATATTAAAAAAGGAGAAATATGCAATTACTTAAGGGAATTTGTACTTATTTTTCACATAAATATGCTTGTAACCAATTGCTTTAATATATAATTGTACTTGTAATCACTTATCTATCATACAGATATGCTAATTAGAATATCACATTGCCAAAACATGTATCATGCACCAGTGTTCATGGTCTAGGAGGAATACAAAGGAATAATGCTCATTTTAAGGACCTGGCAGCTACCATTTTGAAAATAGGGCCTTTTTTGTAGTCAAACTTTGGGTAAACTTTTAATATGTTTTTAAGTACATCTGATACTACTTTAAACCACTGAGAAACCTTTTGTTAGAATTTTTTTGGGTCAAACCATATTTGCAGCTGACTAATGGGGAAGTGAATGAACTGCTGCACTATGTGAGGTCTGGATAGGGCATTTATCGTCTGGTGCAAAATATTAGTATAATAGTATAATTTTATGCTTGTATTATTCTTCTTCTAAATGTTTATGTGTGACCGTTTTTGTGTTTGACTGATGTCTGTTTTACACAGCAGTGATCAAATATCCAAAACGTTGGTCAACAAGTCACACTAACCTCAACTTTAATCAATTGCTACTTATTAACCAATAAAATCAGGATGAATTCATGCAGTAAAACATTCTGCAGGCTCAACTCATCCACTTATTTGCCAAAGCGATCACCACCCCACAATAGACCCATCCATCAGTTCCCTTTTAAACCTGAATGAGCTAACAGTTAAAGTAAATACAGACAGGCGCCTGGTTAACACCACACTGGAGAAGCATCTGGAGTGGAAAAATTACCACCACCAGCTATTTTATAATCACACAGACATTAATTATTCATATGATATATCTTGCATGGATAGCTTGGCCACCAGGGAGAACAATAAAGGCAGTTTTAACAGTTTATTAATTGACTATTAACCACATGGGCTATACGTCTGAGATTAGATGGATAAAAATCCATTTACAGAGGCTTTGCATTTGTAAGACTGCGTGTCTCATGACTTTCAGACTTCTTTTTTAGTGATTTCTGCAATTAATTTCACTCACGGCCCCTTCTCTACACGTTCAGGTTTATAATTATAGCACTGAAATACCAAATCCTTTTTCAATTTCATTTTTATATCACATTTTAAAAAGGTATTTAGCCTAAATGTATCAAAATCAACCTTAAAAACCGAACCTAAACTCCACTTAATGTCAGTAAAATTCTCAGAAATATTATTTACAACTTGACCTCAGTGTTCTATTTATCAAAACTGTTGGGACAAGCATAAATAATAACAGCCAGGCTGCAATAAACGAAAACGATCCTCTAAAATAAGATATTTTTAAAGCGTGACAACACAATAACAAGTCACTGATATTGTGGTCGTTGTCGTTTGCGTTGTCCTCTTGTGAATGTATAAGACTGCTGTATGTTTGAGGAGGGGGTCGGAGGGGGTCGGAGGGGGCGTAGGCGGTGATTAGCAGCCACGCTTCTGTCGTAGTTTACCACCACATGTATGTCTGTGTGAATAAAAGGAACCTGGACTCTGAAAATCTCCTCAAGTACTGAGAAAGGCGCTATTTAAGGACACTTAAACATTCACAAGTTGGCAGTCTACTGCTGTACAATGATGACTTCAGAAAGTGAGCACTTGTTGAAAAACAATTCACAAACATGCACACAGTGACAGCAATGACATGAATTTAAAAAGCTTCATATATTTTCTGCAAGTGAGTTTCCAGCAAGCCCTGAATGCACCACCAAAGCAGCGCCCAGCATTGATAACATGCTGTAACAGTTCTGATAGTAGCACAGGTGACGGTAAAGTCTTGAAAAGAAAAAAAAACTGGACCCAGCAGCTTCTTCAGAGCTCAGCAAACCATCATCTCCTCAGTATATGGTCAGCAGTATATAAAAAGGCATATGCAATTTGTAATTAATGAGCTAAAACTGCAGATGATTTCCTTCAGCACGTGCCAAATCTGCGTTTGGAAGGTAATCATTCATCATTATCATCATACATCTTTTCCAAAAAAGAGTTGGCTGGGGTAAGAAAGAATTGAGGATGAAAAGATGAAAACTTTACAGGCATGCAATGTTTCCCTCAGTATGTGTTTACAGCAGGGAGGACATTTAAAATCTGAGAAGAAGGTAATATTTCTGCCTGAATTCTTCTATCAGGCAGGTTTTATAGACTGATGAGTAAAACCATGTGATTGATTTCCCTTGGCACCGATATGATGATGTAAATCGTATTTATCGTAAAAATGTTGTCAGAAAAACCTCATGGACTGAAGGATATCTGATTCTTAATAAAACAACTAATTGGTTCTGTATCAAACTCCCTTCGATGATAAATGCCGTCTGAGGAGATGCTTACATGGTGTTTCAGACCAGGCGAGTATATTCTAAGCAGTGACCTTTCATTTCATGTTAATTAACTGCATGAAGGTGTAACAGGAGGCGGACAGGATGGCACTGGCGAGCTGCAGAGGAAAAGGTTGGTTTACTCATTTTTACCTGTAAAACGTGGATTTTCTTTTAAAATAAGCATTTTTTTAAAAAGACTAATTTCTACCTCGATTTTAAGTCTCCATGATTCACAAGTTTTTGTCTTTTCTGCCACAAGAAAACTTTGTTTACCGCAGTTCTGAACAAATCTGAAAGTGCTTCCTTCCATTGATGAAAAGTAAAGTAAATGGCCTGCTGACCGTGCTCCAAACATTACATTTTGTTTGTGGTGCCAAAAGCACCAAAAATGACTCGACAGAAATGTGCCTTTCTAGAATTAATAGCCTGGTTACAAGATTGTGATAAACAAAAGAGTTCCCAATGAATACTGCAGATAAAGGAGCAGCTGATGGACAGAAAATGAATCAGCAACTATTCCGAAAATAATATAATCACATAAGAAATAGTTGGACTGTTGGACAGATAAAGCAACTGTGGTCGGCAATTTTGATGCATATTTTCCACTATTTTCTGACATCAAATGATTGATTATCTATTACTTGAGACAATTCTGTGCAGATTACGGAAAAGGGAATAAAAAGCCTTAAATCCTGACAGTGTACAGCTGAGCCTGAATGTCCTAAAATGGCCAACGTACAGAGCCTAAACCAGGACAACAGGAAATGCTCCAGGCTTCTAAGCTGATTTGACATAGTGGAAAATGGCTGAATAACAACTTCCATGTCTTCCATGACTTTTTCCCATTGACTAACATGCCGAAACAGACATCTGTAAGAGCATGATCACACTATCCTTTTGGCCGCGGCCAAAACCGTTTTTTCAGCTAAAGTCTAGTACCTTTAAGTAGTGTGAGCGCACCCGCTCCGCGCTCAACTGGGGCCAGCTGGGCCGCCACGGCCCGCTTGAAAGAGGTGGGCTTTAGCGGAGCCGTTTGCACATGTACGAGCACGAGCGTGCGCACGTGTACGAGCACGAGCACGAGCCCTACGGCAGTAGCGTTATGTCCGCCTGTTCGGTCATGTAAATAGAAGGAAGGAGCATGCGCGGACATTTAACAACAACAACAATGGTGGTGAAAGGTTCACGTTGTGTTTACTGCAGATTTGGTCGGATGAAAATATTCAAAAACAGTCGACAAGACGCACAAAAACTCCGAGGTCTATGGAAAGATTTGTTAACAAAGCCACACACGCGATCAATGCGTGTGACGTGTTACTGCTTGAAGGCGTATGGACAGCAAGAAGCATTGGCCGAGGCCCAGGTAGTGTGAGTACAAACGGGGCTGGGGCGCGGGGGGGAGAGGGAGGGGGGACAAGTACCCTAAAGTCCGGGTCGTGGTCCGGGAGGACAGTGTGATCACGCCCTAAGTCTGTGTAGTTGTTTTTTTCGCATCACAACCCCAGCGAAATTATTTATTTCCCTATCAGAATTTGATCTATTCCGTCTGATAACATTTCTAAAGACTGGAAGAGTGCTAAGCCGGAACTAGATGACCCGACCGGTGGAAGTCTCTTGTGCTGAGAAAAGTTTCACTTTTTTTGGCTTCATGCTCTACTTAGCAGCTTTCATAGGCATAAACGAGGCTCCACCAAGCCCCCACCACAGCGACTTCCTGGTTGATCCAATACAGAAGTGCACTGCAGTTCTCTGAGTGTCCACTAGGTTTCATAATATAGCAGTTTCTCATTGACCCCCATGTTAAACAGGCCGTTTTCACAGCATCATTAAACTTATTTAAAGCCTGGGACAAAAAGACATTTTAGTCTGTATGTTTAGGTCATATCTCCATGACAACACTGAGGGGGGGGGGAATCTTTTTGGACCAGGCTAGCTTTTATTTTATTGGAGGTTAAAGTAAATTAATAATCAGGGGTGTGGCCTCATGAGTGACAGCTAGCTGCTGGCCCTCACTTCTCCTTGGAGGTATACGTCAGCCAGATGGACGTTTCTCCCCCCAACGTCACATCAATGCCTGTTTTTGGTAAGAGGAAATGAGTCAAAGCTACGCTATGCCACGGCCATTTTTATACAGTCTATGGGCTCCAACTCCAACTGTATCGAGTTATTTTATAATAAATTTACGATAATTGCAGGTGTGTCTTTGGATCTCGCTTTCACTTGTTTTTGAAGTTTCATCTTCTGTGGTCATCACTCAGATTTTTAAATAAATATTACGATAGAATCATAACGTGTTTCTCACTTAGTGATCACAACAATTCACACACAAGACCACAGTCTTCATGGGTAAGTTGTGAGAGGGTCACACCTTTTTAACAGAGAACAATCAAGAACAATATCGGCCTCATCTGTTCTTCACCTCTCTTTCCAAACAATTACTCAAGTGATTTTTTAACACAAAAAGGAACTACAGTTAGATAAATTCATCAGCGTCTCCTGTGTGCCCTCTGTGTTGCATTAAGTCCGACTCAGCTCTGTAATACCACAGAAAACACAGAATCATCTGGAACTGGAACTGCTCTCCTCTTTCATCACAACCAATTACTTAGCTGAAACATGCTGTTGGCAGAAACATGTAGAAGCTTCTGGAACAGCGTTCAAAACCCACTGATGAGAGTATTTTACGTTAACAACTCTCATTCAATAGTCTAGGAACTTTGTAAGAGGACCTTTTAATTTCAAATGTAGAATGCAGATAAAGATGTCACTGCCCAATGTATTCTCGAATAGTGTTCTCATGAACACGTTCGTAGCAACTCCTACCTAAAGTTATGCACAGAAATTTGTAACAACAAACACATAGACGGAAGGTAAAACATGTGAAACCAGAATGCAAAAATAATGTTGATTTTTGCCAACAAAACAACAATTTTTGACAACAAATGATGATGGTTAGGCTGAGGTATGAAAAATCACTAGGTAAGGATTAGAAAACAAGCCGTAACGGACCGGATTTCGAACCCTGAAAAATTGCGAAACCAGAAGTGAAACAGCACACAAAAAAACAACAATTTTAGCCAACAAAAGGTGACAATAAGGGTTAGGCATGAAAAACGCTTGGTTAGGATTAGAAAAAAAGCCGTGGATTGGTTTAGTGGCTGGGAATTGAGCCCCACCTCCCTACACAGCGACTCGACTTATGCTAAGTCACATGCTTTCACTGTGGGGAATACACAAAATAACGATGTGCAATACAAACAAATGACTGCATACTACTTTTTCATTGTTATATAATGCTAATGCTAATGAGGACAGGCTAATTCTCATCAACATGTTCCTAGTATATCGTACAAAACAGTAACCAGTAGTCGACCGTGACAGTTGTGTTTGGTGTCCATTTAGGTTTAGGCACCAAAAGTACTTGGAGACGCTTTACTATGTGGTCATTTTGTTTCTCTTTGTGCTCATTTATGTCCATTTTTAGTGGTTTTGTATGTCTTTGTGCTCCAAAGGCTCCAGATTCGTTGTGTGTCTGTCGGTTTTTGTATTAAATTGATGAATTGCATTTTTGTTTTTGGGAATGTGCATCAATAAAGCAAAAATATCAAATGAAACGCCCCAAGAACAGGCCAACAGCTAATTTTTTTTCTCTGCCTGTAACACTGAACCAATGTAAAAGTTTTACCTGCTGCTATGTTCAAAACAATACACTAAAATATTGTGGATCAAAGGAACTGATAAAGAGGATCTCAAAGACTGTCTTGCTTTTGGTTCCTGGGAAGTATCACTGCCAACTAAAAAACGAACTTAATCGTGTGTATATTATGCCACTTTTAGTATTAAATGTCTCAACATTTAAACTACAGCTGATCTTTTACTCTATTTTTGTCTTAGTGTCTGTATAACTTGCTTTATTTGGTATCTTTGTTATGAATTCAACTTTGCAAATAAAGTAACCAATCATAATTAGCTGCAGGCCTGTACACCAAAGTCTACTCATCCAGACTCCTCAAACTTAAATACTGCAGCATCGGATCCTCCGAAAACACACAACAATGTCCTCCTATCATTCTAGAAAATAAAAAAGGACACAACAATCAATGGCTCTCCAATTAGCGCAGAAACTCCCCCTGAGAGATCTGCGCAACAGTCCTGAAAGCACAAACACCGCAATGACACACACACACATACACACACACACACACACACACACACACACACACACCAATTACTCTGCTGACTTTTCTGGTAAGATAAAGAATCAATCTAATGAGAGAGAGAGGGGGGGGGGGGGTAAACACGAGATGCATCCTGATCAAACAAAAATACGGCTGAGTAATACTGAACGCATTAGAATAATAAATATTTGTTATTTACTCCAGCACATCGCTCATAAACAAAGCGCAGCTCTCTTACATTAAGGTCGTTTATTCATTTTAAACTAAAGTCTTAAAATAATGCCACTAACACGGGGAAGTGGCAAAGTTGACAGTTCTTTTTCAGATGGATCCGGGTTTATTGGTCCGAGCAGCTGTCAGTGTTCATTACAAACACAAACGGGCGAGTTAATGATCAAAATAAACTTTTAATCTTCAGTTATAAACGCTGCTCTTTCGGTCTCACGTCATTTGGAGACATCATTTAGTCTGGTAAAGTCAAACTGAGAGACGGAGTGGGGAATAAAACGGTGCGTAAACGGTGACTCCCGGTGAGCCTCCTGCAGATGTGAACCAAAACACAATCTATTATTTTCCTCCAAACTGCAACACACTCCCGTCCCAGTGGAAATGGCCCCTCGTGCACGTAACTTAGATCAGTCTAACGTGACTTATGAAGATGTGGAAACACTCGTGGAGCCTCAGAGAGGGTCAACTCCATCGCTGCAGAATAAATGCAGTATAAAGTGAGATTGTGTGGCTTTATCCTCCGTTACTGGTGTAAAAACACTGTATTCCAGCAGAGCCCGGGTCCGAGCCGCCAGGTGAAACCAAACCCAAAACAAGCCTAGCTCCGGAGCGCGGACTCACCACTTGAACGCCGGACGATGTTCTCCAGAAAAGTGTTCTGCGGTGCCACAAGCCCTCTCTTTCCCCCGGGCATCCTGCTGCGGGCGGGCGGAGCTGGTGTCGGGCAGGGTCTGTGACGGTGTGTGCGCTGCTCGGGGGTCGGTACTGACGCTGGCTCTCTGTCGGACCGATGGAGAAGCTCATTGTAACCGTGCGCTCTGGCTGCTCGGTGCGCACTGAGCCGCGGCGGCGGCGCTGCATCCCGCTCCCTGACCGGAGCGCCAGGACGCATGCGTGTCTGCTGCTGTGGGCTCGGTCCTCACAAATAATGATGCGTTATGTTAAGTGTCAGAAGTAAAATGCGACAGTTGTATTAAATACATTGTTCATTAAATATATCCTAATATATATAAATAAGTGTAAAAACAGATAAATACCCATATGTTTTGTTTTCATATCAGATTTTTTTCTTTGTTATAAAACTGTACTCTGTATGTATTACATATTTCAAATGGTACAATAATAATACAAATAATAATAACAGTTGATTATAAGTGTCCCTTTATAAAAGATTTACAAATAGCAACTAATGACATTTACTAATGCTTTATAATGTATTAATAAGATCAACTGACAGAATGAAAAAAATCCATTACAGGTAAGAAAAATTTAAAAAAGTGTATTTAAATCTTTTTAAAAAGACATACTAGCCTAATAAGAAAATGAAAATCCATAAACAAAATAATTATAATAAATACTCATGAGTCTACTATGAGTTCTGTGACGCTAATAAGGTATTAATAAATTAATGGTCATTAATAAAGGGTTTCTAAAGCAAGCCATTTCGTCTGTAATTGTAAAAATGAATAAATAGTCTAGTTGATGCCCTCCAATCCCAAAGGATTGAAACATGTAAAAAAAGAAAAAAAGTAAGTAGTAAGTAAATAAATAAATGTAAAAATGTCCATTTGTGGGGTTTTTTTTAAGGAAAGTTGTGTTTGTTTGCGAATAAGCATTATTCAGCATAAGTTGTGACCTTGTGTATTTTAAGTTTTAGATGCAGTTTCCACTTCCTTACAGTCTTCATGCTAAACTGAGCTAACCACTTCCTGACCAAGCAACATCTTTCAGGGGCTGACAAAGGGAAAGCCAAGTGCCAAAAAACTGCAGTTCCTCAAATGTCCACATGAGGCTGGCTTCAAAAGAGAGTACGGTAAGTCCCCACAGGCCTCCGTGTTAAAATGCCCCCTTCACAGCAGAAATAAACATGTTTACAGCTGCTCTCCGTAGCTCATGTCCCTGTTCATGATAACTGCACAGTGGTAAATGTTTTATATAACTCACCCAAATTATATTATGTCCCAAAGTTCTGCATAATTAAAGGCTGGCCACTTTGACAGGTGGGTAACTTCATGGAGACCGTGTCCATGTTTTATACAGTCTAAGGATACAACATGTTTGTTTATGATCTTCAGAGGTGTTTCCCGATTCCCCCTGCGCCCAGTCTTTCTGCTGAGCCAGGTTAACCTCGTCCTGACTCCATCTTCTTCCAACTCTTTGAATAAAAGGTAAATAAGTGTATTTCCCAGGACCTTTAAGAACAACACACTCACCCTAGAGAGAAAAGCAGCAGATGAAACATTCATGAAGAGGCTGATAACAAGCAACAGTGCATTGTCTTCCCATGAAGTAGAGACAACAGTGTCTCCCTCAGGAATGCTCATTAGCTCGGATGAAGGGTTAACAGTGCCCCTTGAGAAGCCAAAGGCCCCGACCAGGCGGCACGTCTGCTCTGGCTGTCTGCTCGACCTGACACTGCCACCTTTCACTCACTGTAGCGTACACATCAGGACTCAAAGCTTCATCCAAAGTATCGACTGGAAGAACATAAGGCAGGCTGCACACTTATTTATACCTTTAGATTAGTCTCTTATGCATTTTCGTTGGTGGAGTTGGGTGTTTTCTTGCAAATTGTAATGACTAGAGTGCTTTAAAGCACATTAAGGCCTGACTAAAGGGTTTGTGTAACTGCAGGCTTCACAAATGAGAAATGACATCATTACTACAACTTAAAACAGTGGCTCTCACTCTCTTTGGCTTTTCACTCCGTTACTTACTTGGCACCTTTTTGACCTCTTTAATAATATTTTCTGACTAGTGTCGTATGTGATTTGATTGTTAGTCAAACCAGCTTTCAAAGTCCTCTCATAGCGCTTTTCGACAGTCAGGGAACGGGTTCCGTCCCAGTTTGCTCATCAGATTTTGAACCGTTCAGAGCATTTCATCCAAAAATGTAATTGGTTCAGAACGTGTAAGGTTGGTGCCAAACTGGAACCGTAAAATAGCATTTTTTTTCAGCGCAAATTGGTTAACCTGTGACGACATCAGTGGTGTGAACTGCATAACGCCCTCAGTTTCTGACGCGTGATTGTTTACAATGGTAATGTATACAGAAATGTCATAGTGCTGCTCATTATACCTGTTGAAGATCGGAAAGATCGAAACATCAGGTGAATAAACGTTTCAGCACCTGTCACACTCAAACTTATTCTCCTCAACAGGTTTGTGTGAAATCTTACGGAATTAACAGTCTATCTAACGCTGTGAAACAGTGACCGGGAGTGGACCAAAAGGACTTAGCTAGAATAATGCCAGAAGACTGTCAGTTGGCTGTTTATTGTTCAAACAACTGTCCATCTGTCTTGTGTCAGGAGTCTTGAAGGAGTTGTTGTGGTTCTTACAAGATCCTGTCTCCAAACTAGAGCACTCGCTGATGCCCAATATCTCCATGGATGGGTTTACAGTTGAAAACCCGTTTAGAAACCGACATGTAGGTAGGAGTGTCGGGGTGGTGGACCGGTCCTAAAATAAAGGACTTTCACTCAGGGTAGTATGCCAAACCAGAACCTTTTTTCTAATCCTAACAAAGGTTTTAAGATGCATAAACGTCACCTTTTGTCTCCTGAACCTAACCACCACACTTCCGGTCGACGTTTCACAGGGTTAAAGTGTGTCATATTTTAGTTGATGAGAATAAACAAAATTTATATTACTGTTGTACCTTGAATCATCTGGTGAACCCTCAGACTTTTCTCAGATCTATCTTGTGACCCCTTGAGGGTTTCCTAACCCCTCAACAAAAGTCCAAAACACACATTTCTTTACATAATCATACCAGAAAACTCTACTCTCACTCTACAAACAGGAGTATTATTATATCATATAATTTGAATCCCACGCTGCAGCTCACTGTGTCTCAGAGTCTTATTTACAAATCTTTCATCTCCATTTCTGCACCAGTTAACACCCACTGACTCCCATCAGACGCTGTCAAGGAGATATTACCCTCTCTGTGTGTGTGGTTCAAAACGCTCCTGTGGGACGCCCTTAATTGGCCCACTTGCATCATGGGGTATCAAACATATGTCACAGCGCAGGTCGGACAGCTGTCGTCTGCCTGCTGGAAGTGTCTCTCTCTCTCTCTCTCTCTCTCTCTCTCTCTCTCTCTCTCTCTCTCTCTCTCTCTCTCTCTCTCTCTCTCTCTCTCTCTCTCTCTCTCTCTCTCTCTTAAATTGCAACCCTGCTGAACGCCTCTTCTCTGGAGGAAGAAATCCGTTGGTTTGTCTAAAAAAATGTTTTCATTGATTTAACCAGATCATACATTTACCCCCTATACCACAGTTTAAGAGTCTGTAATAGAGCCCTTCGTGCCAGATAGAGTCAAAAGCTTTCTTAAATTCAATAAAGCAAGTGAATACTTTACCGTTTTTGTTTGTTGTACATGTTTGCTATTAAAGTGTGAAGAGTATATAAATGGTCGGTGGTGCGGTGTGACTTTTACTCAAGATTGACTGTTCCTCAAGGAAATCTAAGATTCTTGTGTTGATAATACTACAAAATACTTTACCTAGACAGCTGCTCTCCCTCTCTCTCTCTCTCATTCCCATACAATTAAACTGCAGCCGGGTGAAACCATGATGTTCTGTAACTGCAGTTATGGCAAAATCCATATATCCATATATATATATATATATATATATATATATATATATATATATATATATATGACCCAGAAGATCTGAACTGGGTGACCCTTTTTACCCCAAACCACAATCTTTTTCTAAACCTAACTACCTAAGTAGATGTGTTAGATGACTCTATCTTCGCAGGGCAACGGTGGCTTATACTTCAGGCTTAAGTGAAGCCAACAGCCCCAAAGGGCTAACACTGATTAGCTCTGGGAGATGCGCTTAACGCATCCAAAACTGCATTTTTTAAGTTTATTTAAAAAATTCCTCCTCGAACTGAACTCTAGTGTAATTGACTTGAATGGACTACCTGTCTATATGGACCTGCTGCTGAGGCACAGACTTGATTAAAACAGTCTTTTCTAATAAAATCCAGGTTCACTAACTAAGTTGTTGGTGCTTCTTTTTATGTGTAAGGACTCTTGCTGTTATTTTGAGCAGTATTAGTGGTTAAAAAAGCAGTTTTGGATGCGTTCAGCACACCGCCCGAGCTAATCAGTGTTAGCCCTTTGGGGCTGTTAGCATCTCTCCAGGCTTTCTCTATACATGGTTGATCAGTCAAAAAAACTGTCTCCATGATGGAAAAAAAGTCAACGTGTCAATATTATTGGATTAATTGTTTAGTGTTTCACCGTGAGAACAGGGACCCTTTCTCACAGGGACCCTTTCTCACAGAGTGCGTTGCGGAGTCAGCAGGAGAGTTGGCGATTGTTATGGGAAGAGCCGCGATAGCTTACTATGTTTTCTAAATATATCACCATGACAACCATTACTGTTCAAACTGCATGTTCAAATGAATTGGACTCTGAGGACTGCCCTCAGAGCATGTTGAGACACTGGTGTTAAAGTGAAGTAGATTTTCTGACGGCCAGAGCTAACACGGATAAGCTGGGGGCAGCAAGTTGGATCCATTAAAAAGTCTTTTTTAACCACTAATACTGCTCATGATTACACCAAACCTCTGCAGTAGCAGGATAAGAGTCCTTACACATTAATCGAAGCACCAACAACGTAGTATGTGTTTTAAAGTTTATTAAAAGAGTGTTTTGAAAGACTTACCTACTGGCCCCTGTACCAGCTGCTCCATTCAAGTCAATAACCATAGTCAATCCAATGGGAAGGAGCCCATTGATGATTTATTCACCAAAACATTACGCAGATCTCAGTGGTCAGGGGCGTGTGTTGCCAGAAGACGCACAGTGAGTGCAGGCACGGGTAAAGACGACTAGCCTGCAACTTGAAGTGAAGAAAGACAGAATGGTTTGTGTTTGTATGATGAGAAATGAAAGCTTACAACCCAGTAACTTTTCATAGGCTGCCATTGCGGTACGATGACCGTGCTCTGATAAACCAGTGGCTTATTGTTTTGAATCTGGACACTGAGCCACGATCGAGACGCTTAGGGAGAGGGATTACCGTGTCTGCAGCAAACCACAACATTTACGTGTTTTTGCTGGAATAAATCATCAATGGGCTCCTTCCTTTTGGATTGTATTTGGTAATCGACTTGAATGGAGCAGCTTGTACAGGGGCCAGTAGGTAAGTCTTTCAAAACACTCTTTTAATAAACTCCATGTTCACATACTATGTTGTTGGTGCTTTGGTTAATTTAATGTGAAGGGACTGCAGGGGTTTGGTGTTATTTGGAGCAGTGTTAGTGGTTAAAAAAGACATTTTAATGCGTCCAACTCGCCGCCCTGAGCTAATCCGTCTTAGCCGCGGCAGGCTGTTAGCGACACAAAAAACATTTTCTCGATGGCTTATTTGATGACCGAATTTGCCTAAAAAGACCCTGGGATGATTTTACACAGGTATTTCACCTTCAGTGTACTATATTCTCTCTTCTTGTACAAGAATACATTTTGTTTTCACTATAACTTGGTTATGGTTCCAAACTGGTCCTTGTGTCACAAGTTTTTCTAACACTCCATGGCTTATTTGATGGATTTTCATGCCGAAGTATACCATGGGGTCCATTTTTCGACGGATTTACACTTTAAGATGCAACAAGGGAGTTTTCATTAGCGACCTCGTTATATAAACAGATATCTACATATGAATGTACATATGATGTCATTAGAAGATAGCAGATGGGTGGAGGATGTACCTGCATGCAACCAAAGCCTGCTCAAACATGATTGGTCAATACTATTACTACTACTTTATATGCAGAATCTGTTTATAGAGATTATAATCCTGCAGAGAAACATAATTGAGAATACAGTTCAGCTGTTTGGAAACGTAATTATGATGTCAGACTGATTAAATGGTTACATTTCTTTTGAATGAATTGAATAGTCATTAGTAAAAGTCCATAAGAGAAAGATGAGTCAGTCTGTGTAGGTCCAGTACATTGTGGTGATTTATTGATTTAGGAATGTAATCTTCTAGTTTTGTTGCACTCTTTGTAAGTTTTTCTGGGTATTACATAATAAAAACTGTTTGTTTATGCATTTGAGATGAGTAAACGTATGAGTTTTTGAAGTCAGACCAGCTGCGTTGGTCTGTGAGGAGAGTCTCCACGGGGGTTTGATGACTGTAATCACCCTCATTACGCCGCATCACTAACCCTCAATTATGCCCAATGGCTTTGTTCGTGTGGAATAGGTGCTCACAACCACCGGTCCGGGAGCAAGATGCAGGCCAGACGACGAGCCTGACAAATGTATTTCTAGAAGCAACGACTTAAAGAGAAACAATGCAAACGACCTCGTCAAAGGAAGAAAAACACCCATATCCTAACAAGCAGGAAACAGATTCAGTTTCTGCACCTCTAAATCTGAGCAATGGTTATTTCTGCCGCTCACTGAGTGCAAATGAGTAAATGTAACACGGCTGCAATCGAAAGCAGCAGTGAGACAACACGGACGCCTCGTTTGGGGTGGGAAAGTGGGTAGAGGCGGGGGATAGAGATATCGAACCGCCACAGCCCTGATCAATGCACCGCCTGCACATCTGGAGAGAGAGAGACGTCGCTGCATCCCTTCTTATTGATCTCTGAATTCATTAGTCCAGCTTCTTCTCTCACTGGCCTAAAGAGAAAGAGATTGAATATCAAAGCACTGAACCTTGAACCCAACGCTCCCACCCCCACAGAACCTCCAACCCCAGAACAAACTTTACGCTCCATTAAAGGTTGAAGTAGGTAAAAAAATACATTTGGTGGTAACGTCTGATGGTAGAGCAGGTGAGAGTGAGGTGAGGAATAAGGAAGGATTTGGTGGGAAATCTGCTGGAGAAAAGAGAGCTCTCGATCTACCGGACAATCTTCGTTCCTACCCTCATCTGTGGTTATGAAAGCCTGGGTCATGACCGAAAGAACGAGGTTGCGGGTACAAGCGGCCGAAATGGGTTTTCTCAGGAGGGTGGCTGGAGTCTCCCTTAGAGATAGGGGGAGAAGTTCAGCCATCCGTGAGGAACTTGGAGTAGAGCCGCTGCTCCTTTGCCTTGAAAGAAGCCAGTTGAGGTGGATCAGGATCATTAGTAAGGATGCCCCCCTGGCCCCCCTGGCCCACCTGGCCCCCCAGGCACGTCCAGCTGGGAGGAGGCCTCGGGGAAGACCCAGGACTAGGTGGAGAGATCCCCAAGTTAGAGTTTGGGGTCCCCTGCTAGAGCTGCTGCCCCAGGACCAGACCCCGGATAGGCAGTTGAAGGTAGGTGAGTGAGTGAGTGAGTGAGTGAGTGAGTGAGTGAGTGAGTGAGTGAGTGAGTGAGTGAGTGAGTGAGTGAGTGAGTGAGTGAGTGAGTGAGTGAGTGAGTGAGTGAGTGAGTGAGTGAGTGAATCCAATACATTCATTGGTTAAGGCTTTTCCCGGGCAACATTTGCTGTTGGGACCCTTCTCTGGGTATTGTGCGTATATCATTCTCAACAAGTACGGACAAAGCAGCAGAGTATACAGATTTGGAATAACATTTACCTCTTACTGCAGGAGAAGAACTGCATGTTACTATCATAAAGTGGGCGTGTCTGTAAAGGAGAGACTCGTGGGGACCCAGAGAACACATTTTCATACAGATGTCTTGGGGTCAGAGGTCAAGGGACCTTTTTGAAAATGGCCATACCAGTTTTCCCCTCAACAACATGTAGTCTAACTTTGGAGCGTAATTTAGCCTCATTCCAGACCTCAAGCTAGTAGAGGTGGTTGGTACCGATGGATTCCTTAGATCATTCAGTTTTCTCTGATACCAATATATGCACTCTAACTTTAAGCTAAACCCTGTTACAGCCCCTTAAAGACAACCCATGGGTCTCTGACTACGGTGGCACCTCTGCTTGAATAAAATGACACATTTCTCTGATTTGAACCTTGTTGTAAAACTTATGGGATAATGTAAGAACACAACTTAACTAAATATATAACATAGGTCTAGTCTGTTTTAGACATTAAATGCAGGAATGTTACATATTATACCTTTAAATGACCTACAAAAGACAACATAACCTGAGGCACACATTGTTCATTGTCCATGTGAGAATGTCACGAAGACATCTGTGCACGAACGAGCCACTGGATTTATGGGTCGAGAGATTTTTCTATTTCAGGATGGTGAAATCAGGCTTTTAAAACGCTCCGGCCCGCCACCTTCATCAGGGAGTTGGAGCGGCGGTACGAAGTTTCTTACACAACTTACAGTCTTTTTCGCAGGGCCTTGCATTAAGTCCTGTTAAATATTTAGCTGTGCTGCCTTGAGACAGGCAAAATGGATATTCAGAGTCCTAGACAGATTTCCAGCATCCTCTGGCCTCCCTTCCAATAAACAAGATGAGCTCTGTCACAGCGTCTGCTACGTTTACTGCGATTAATTAATGCCACAGAAGCATACGTGATGAAAAGTATTAATTAAATTAATAAAGTATTAAGAAATGCTCCCAATTCAACATGTAAGAGAATGTAAAGATGCAGAGCAGCCAATTTCTGTAGTAAACAAGAAAAAAAGTATTAACAAGTCATGTCATAATCATCCCAGACCAGATTTAAAACCAGATTGTCACAATTAAATTTAATTAAGTGAGCCAGCACAGTTCGCCAAAGTCCAATTTAAAAATACTCCGGCCATCTTTTCAACATAAATCACAAGCTGCTGCAAGAAAAGAAGCGGCTTTACAACCCAAATAACTGTGATTTTAAATTTAAACCTACAGATAATTAATGAAAATAAGGTCTGAACAGCCGGGAACAAGTGAAATGTGGACTGAAAGTCACACAGCATGTTATTATTATTATTATGATTTTTCTGTTAATAAAACATTGCCCTGTGATAGACTGGCGTCCTGTCCAGGGTGTACCCGCCTCACACCCGATGTCATCTGGGATCAGCTCCAGCCCCCCGCAACCCCGATAGGGACAAGAAGATGGATGGATGGATGGATGGATGGATGTTCATAAAACATGTCGTTTGTTAATGTTTCCGTCACTGTTTGTAAGTGTGTGGGAGTGTGTTATAACTCTTCCTGTCCCCTAACGTCTGTGCACTCCTCAACACTAATAATCTAATATCACACTCATTAAATATGGAGGAGGAAATCTAAACCATCCTCTAATCCACAGTTATATAAACTTCAGACGTGCTGAAGTGAGACAAAGGAGAAATCTATTTTACAGTTTTTAATTTGGCAACATGTTACCCGCTTAGCTTAAGAAAAATGTCCAACCTGCTGTCCCGCTCTGTTGTTTTTTTCCTGAAGTGTCACATTCAATGTCACAAACGTGCCAGAAAAAGAGAAGAAGGAATTTGAGAAGTTATTTTATTATATCTGTTATTAAGTCTCTCTTTCAAACTCTGTGTCGAGTAATGTGTTTTATTTTCTGTTTGCACGGAGGTGAACAGAATTTGTGGCTGAAGTTACCCTTGGAGGCGAAGCACGTCACAGCATTGCGCCGGAAATGTGGTGAGAATTAAACATGTTGACAAGCAACGCGATACTCGCGTTCTGGGCGATTAAATCACCTCAATGGCTTTTGGTGTGGATGCAGGGTAAAACTACCCAGATGAGGTGCTATAACAAGACATGGCCTTTGACTTTTGAATTATTAATCATAGAAACAATTTATTTTCCTGAATTCTGTTTCCAGATGATTATTCCCATAAAAGCCACGCCTATTTGCGTCGATCCGTTTTCCAAATCTTTTTTTTTCACCAAATGTGATGCCAAACCTCTCTGGACAAAGCCAGAGAAAAAGGACTTTTTCAGATTTTTATGTTCTAAAGCTGGCTCCTAAAGTTTGCTCAAATGCTGTGGGCAGGGCTTATATTACAGAACATGCAATCAACGCTGCAAGCAATCGTCCCGTTCTAAACAGGAAGGCCCCAAACGACCACTGCACTAGTAACATGAGAGCTCTGTCCTAATTAAAGGACAGCATCCTCTGAAGGACCTTTAAAAAAAAAATGTGCAGCCTTTAGTGGAGTCAGAGTCCAGGAGGAAGCTGCACTTCCTCTCCAGGTGAGACGATCGAGCCTCAAACAGACTCAAATATTCATTCAAGCTGTTCTCATCAGGAAAAGAGTCACTGGTCTTCAACTCATGTCATCATCTGTTTGCCTTTAAAATGGCCCTTTTTATGCATTTAAACAGCTCAGAGCAGGAGGAGATCTTGGGAAAGAAAAAGAATGCAGATTTTGAGGTAAGCTGCTGCATGAGCTGAGCTCTCGAATGGATTTCATGTCACGTCATTTTGTATTCTGGGTTATGGCTGTTCCCTTTCACTTGTGTGTGTGTGTGTGTGTGTGTGTGTGTGTGTGTGTGTGTGTGTGTACTGTATATATATATATATATATATATATAGAGAGAGAGAGAGAGAGAGAGAGAGAGAGAGAGAGAGAGAGAGAGTTTGCTGAACTGTTGTCAGTTTTCTGCACTGACTACAACTTTTTTTTATCATAACAGGAGATTTTAGCATTAGACATAGACAATAACATGGACCCAAATGCCAAAGAACTCTGTTCTTTTCTTTTCTTCTTGCAACATGTGAAAGGGCCCACACACACACTTAAGGCCACACTCTGGATCTGGTTATCTCTAGAGGTGTTGACATTACTTCTATTGATATCAAGGACATGGCTCTTTTCCGATAATTTCCATGTTGTTAAGTTTAGTGAAGCTATAGCAATGTCACCAAGTGTGAGTGCAGAGACAGTTGATGAACTCCGGGACAATTTCAACTGCACAATCTCAAATGTCATTGATACCATTGCACCTATTAAAACTAAGATGACCTTGACCAGACAGAGAACACCATGGAGGAACACTATGAGGGTAAAGGCTCTGTAAACAGAATGCAGGAAATCAGAGCCTAAATGGAGAAAAAATAAACTTCAAATTCACCCTGACCTCTACAAAAACAAAGTATTTGGCATTTTAACCATGGGTTATTCAAGGCTAGACAGCAACCCTTTTGTCATGAACGGTTCTGAGAACAATACAGAGAGCTGGGACCCAAATGTAGACACAGAAACTGAGTCGGGTTTAAACGAGCCTTTAATGAAAGAACTATGTACAAAAGTGTCCAGGAAGCACGGGGAAAAGGAGTGAGGTCCAGGTGAAGGTGAAGGTGTCGCTCTCCAGAGTCCAGTGACTGAAAGTCACACAGCATGTTATTACCATCTAAAACCAGATACAGACCTGCTGCATATTATGATTTTTCTGTTAATAAAACATTGCCCTGTGATAGACTGGCGTCCTGTCCAGGGTGTACCCGCCTCACGCCCGATGTCATCTGGGATCGGCTCCAGCCCCCCGCAACCCCGACAGGGACAAGAAGATGGATGGATGGATGGATGGATGGATGGATGGATGGATGTTAATAAAACATATCGTTTGTTAATGTTTCCGTAACTGTTTGTAAGTGTGTGGGAGTGTGTTATAAGAAGAAACAAACAACAACGGGGGGATCACGGGAAAAACATGAACAGGTGTTAGGCAAGCAGGCGGGGATGTAGACAGGGAAACAGGATCACTGGAAACTAAAACAAAAAGACACAAAGAAACAATGAACACCAAAAACATGGAACAAACTAACTTTCTCAAACACAACGTGGAGCCAATGAATGAGACACGATACCGAGTAGATGATGAAACGATCTGGAGCCGGACGTGTCCAACATCTGGCTTCTTATACTGTTGGGGAGGTGATTAGTGGAATTCACTTCAGCTGGTCCAGAACCACGCCTCCCGTCTCCAAACAGACAAACTTTTTCAATGAAAAAACAAATCTATAAGGCTAAATATTAGGGGTGGAACGGTTCACAAAATCCCCTGTTTGGTTCATATCACGGTTTTGGGGTCACGGTTTGTCGGTTCGGTTGTTTTTTTCTATTTCTTTTAGATTCTAAAAATACATGTTTCAGATCTAAAGAATAATAATTAGATTATTTTTTAATAAGATATTCTTAAGGATACGTCATGCAATCATGCAAAACCTGAAATAATAAGGCAGCTTGTTTAGGGATTACTGTAACAATCTTGAAGGAAAGTGAAGTGAGATTTTGAAACAGTAGGAGACACATTGCTGCATTTACGCGTTTATATATTTAGTTGGCAAAAAGGTAAACAATTCTTTGCCTTCTAGGCAATAATATAAACACTTTTACATTATCAAATCTTAGAAAAATGAAGAAAATATGTTTTCTTTCACTAAAATACACACAAACAGCAATCACGGAACTAGGTGCTAGCTGAAAATAGGCTAAATCAGGGCTATTCAATTCATTTGGAATTGGGGCCGGTTGACGAAAATGATCCAAAATGAGGGGCTGTAAAAATATGAGCATCACATTAATGGATATTGCACATAATCCAATATAGTACATATATTGTCTTTATCTTATCAATATAAATAGTAGTCATGATCTCAAAGTGCAACAGGCTTGTCAAAAACAATCCTTTTTTTTTTTTGATCAAATTTTTATTATGATTTTTGTTATAACAGAATTACAAATCACGTAAAATAGGGGGAAAAAAGGGAGGGGCAGGGGAGACAAGACTCGACAAACATGACACACACAACAGACAAACATAAAGATAAAACACAAGACAAAAACTAAAAATGAAATAAAAAAGGCTCTAGTGTCCCATCAAGTCTTTGATAGAGTCTGCTAGGTTACGCCAAAAGTCCAAAGTCTTTTCTGAAGCTCCATTGACTCTAGCTGTGGATAGTTCCATGAATATAACGTCCAAAAATGTGAGGCTCCAATGCAGCATTGAGAGGTCATGGGGTGGCTTCCACCGTGTAGCTACCATCTTCTTGGCAGCGGTTAGACCAGCATAGATTCCCCTCTGAGTTACTCCAGCAACACCGAGAGGCGACAAGTCATTCAAAATCAAAACACCCATGTGAACAGGCACATTGACAGTGAACAAACAAGACAGACAAGATGCAACATCACTCCAAAACTGAGAGACAGGGCCACAGGCCCAGAACATGTGGAGAAAGGTGCCGTGGGATTGAGTTGGGCAAAACGTGCATAGAGGGTTATTGACTATTTTCATGTGGTGCATCCTTACAGGGGTCAGATAGGTTCTATGGATGAAGTTATAATGAATGTGTTGGTGATCAGGTTACGCGACACCTCTGAGATGCTGGACCAAACATCGTCCAAATCAAATTCTTCGCTTAGATCAGGACAGTCCCGCAACCAGACCCTTTCTATAGAAAGGCCAATATGTTTGGGTATGACCAAGAAGTGGTCATACCCAAACCATACCTTTTGATGATGACTGACCAGTAAACAGTTTACGGATAGGATGAGTAGGCAAGGAACTTTGCCAGGGGACACCATATGCTTTGAGCGCAGATCTTAATTGTAAATAGAAAAAAAAGGTAGAACGTGGCAGATTGAATGTATTTTGTAAGTCAGAGAATGGTAACAAGCCAGAGTCACTGAATATATCTTTTAAATAATGAACCCCTCGTTGTTCCCAATGCGGTGCTGTTATAGGACTCCCACCTATCAGTAACGACTTATTGTGAAATACAGGGGAATGTGAGTGCCAGTTACAGTTTATGCGAGAAAACTTTTCTACTACCCGCCAGGTCCTGATGAGATAAGAGATGATGGGCCCAAATCTTAGTTGGCACTGCTTATTAGAAATATTAGAAAAGAGAACATCCTGTAATGGCCATGGTTTCGTCATAGCGCGTTCTAAAGTAAGCCAAGAAGCAGGCATGTCTGGATTAAGCCAAGTAAGGAAAGGTCTTAAAACAAAGGACCAAAAATACAGTTTAAAATCAGGAACAGCTAAACCACCATTTTCCTTTTCCCTCTGAAGAGTGGCCAGTTTAAGTCTCGGCCGTTTGCCTTTCCAGATGAATTTAGAAACGGCTGAATGTAATTTGTCAAAAACAATCCTTGTTAAATGAACAAACCTGTGAAACAGAGGTTTTCACTCAATTATTGGACTAAAGTAAAGTTTGAGGCTCTTCTCCTTTACTTGAGTATTTTATTCACATGCTACTTTATACTTCTACTCCACTACAAATCAGAGGAAATATTCCACTTTTTACTCCACTACATTTATCTGATTACTTCAGTTACTAGTTACTTTACCAGGCTTACAAGCACATACAAAACATTAGTTTATTCATCACAAACTGGACTGACACAAATGAACGTAACATAAATGCAGAATAGCATGATTTTTAGTAAAATGCCTTAATAACTTCTCCTCTTTCCACCCAGATATGGCTGCAGAGTAAACTCAGGCTCAGGCTTTTTTCAGAGTAGAAAGAGACATTGATGTGGTGATTTAACCACAGATTTAACCAGACAGAAAAGATTGAGAACAACAACAGAGCGGAGCTTAGCGAGCTGTTGCCAAGAAGATTCAGAAACCCACGAAGAAGAGCATGCGTAGCGGGAGCACACGTAGCGGGAGCGTACGTATCGTTGTGGCAGCGCACCTACAGGGCTCGCATGGAGCAAGTCCACCAGCGTGCTGGGATTTAGCCCGCTGAGACATAGTGCTGAGACGGAGCGCTGAGATGAAAGCACAGCGGTCATGAAGGCTTACGCTAAGTTGCACCTCATAAACGGAACACACGAGTACCGAACTGCGACATGCCATGCGTACCGAGCAGGACGGATTTTTTTTTTAAACCGTTCCACCCCTACTAAATATCCACACAAGTCAGCAAAATAATACAATGATGCAATCCCTAAAATCACCTAGGAATAAATCAACTGTAATCAAGTTTAATACACTTGACCAAAAAACAGTAGAAGAAACAGTTCAGCATCTTAAATCATCGACATGTTGACTTGACACAATACCATCTGACTTTTTAAAAACTATTTTAAGCTCTGTCGAAACAAATCTGCAGAGAATAATAAACTGCTCACTTCAATCAGGCACGTTTCCTTAACCCCTAAAAGTATTTCAATCAGTCTTCCGACCTCACCATAGTACAGAAACAGCTCTTATTAGAGTGTTGAATGACACAAGGTTGAACACTGACTCAGGCAAGGTGTCAGTTCTGGTCCTGTTGGATCTCAGTGCTGCCTTATCAGTCCAATCGAGTGGCTATGACATGTGGAATTCATCAGGGGTCAGTCCTTGGACCCCTTCTGTTCAACTTATATTTGCTGCCTTTGGGTCAAATTCTGCAGAATTCTAATGTCAACCATCATAGTAATGCAGATGACACACAGATATATCCCGCACTGTCTCCAGATGACTGCAGTCCAATAACTACAATTTCTTTTAGTTAAAATCAAGAAAAAAATGAGATCATTGTTTTTGGTAATAAAGAGAAGAGGGTTTCTGTCAGTAGACACCTTGACTCACTGTCTTTAAAAAACTAAAGACAGAGTCCGAAAACCATGGCGTGCTGATAGACTCAGATCTGACCTTCAACAGCCACATCAAATCAGTCACCAAATCAGCCTTTTATCAACTTAACAACATATCCAGAATTAAGTGGTGATCATCTCAAATAGACTCGACTACTGTAACGTCTTCTGACTGGACTCCCCCAAAAAGGGATCAAACAGCTGCAGCTGCAGTTTGAACCAGAACAAAGAGATCAGACCACATCAGCCCAGTTCTTAAGACCTTACATTGGCTCCCAGTCAGTTACAGAATAGATATGAAAGAGATATATTAAAGTTCTGCTACTGGTTTACAAATCACTGAATGGTTCTGGTCCAGAATACATGAATGACATGTGAGTAGAGTATAAACCCAGTAGAGCTCTGGAATCTACTGACTCAGGTCAGATAGTGGAGCACAGAGTTCAAACTAGACATGGTGAAGCAGCATTTAGCTTTTATGCTGCACACAAGTGGAACAAACTACCAGCAGATCTGAAATCAGCCCCAAATGTGAACACTTTTAAATCCAAGTTAAAAACGTGTCTCTTTTCATGTGGTTATAGCTAAGCTCTTTTTAATAACTTTAAACTTCATCTATTTTCTTTTCTTTGACTTTTTTATTCTTCTTAGCTCCTGCATTTAACTGTATTTTTTTTTTTTTTATAAAATGTTTTGTCTTTATCTAAAGGACATTGCGTTGCCTTGGTCTGAAATGTGCTATATAAATAAAAATGCCTTGCCTTTTATCTCATTTATGTTCTAATGAAACATCTCATTAGTTACAGAAACGTGTGGTTGTGGTTGTGTGTGTGTGTGTGTGTGTGTGTGTGTGTGTGTGTGTGTGTGTGTGTGTGTGTGTGTGTGTGTGTGTGTGTGTGTGTGTGTGTGTGTGTGTGTGTGTGTGTGTGTGTGTGTGTGTGTGTGTGTGTGTGTGTGTGCGTGCGTTCGATGGGAAATCCCTACAGGCGTCACATTTCACATCACACAGCTCTAATTTGGATTCAACTGTTAGCTCTTGTTTTTACATCGAGAATCACAAAATGGCAAAGATTAGCCCCGAGGCAATATGGGATTAACAGGTTTATATTAATATACATTACTTTTCAGGGATTAAAGAGGAGGAGGAGGAGGAGGAGGAGGAGGAGGAGGAGGAGGAGGAGGAGGAGGAGGAGAGGCATGAGAGGAGAGGTTAACATCCAGGAGGAGGAGGAGAGGAGAGGAGGAGGAATCACGAAGGAGGAGAGGCCTGGAGAGGAGAGACGAGAGGAGAGGAGGAGGAGGAGGAGGAGGAGGAGGAGGAGGAGGAGGAGAGGAGGAGGAATCCAGAAGAAGAGGGGAGGAGAGGAGAGAAAAGAGAGGAAAGGAGGAGGAGGAGGAGGAGAGGTACGAGGGGAGGAGAGGTTGACATCCAGGAGGAGGAGGAGGAGGAGGAGGAGAGGAAGAGGAATGTCTCCTCACTCTTTATTACAGTTTAAATTATCGCTATCTATCATATTGTAATATAGTTTGGGCGAGTACTTTTCCTAGCACTCTCTCTCTACAAAATCTCGGTCCTCCAGAAACGTTTTGTTAGAATTGCAACTCGATCAGAGTCTCACATCCCATCGACTCCTTTATTTCAAAAACTACAAATTCTTACTATTTACGACATCAATATGTCTCAAATATGTGTTTTTATTTATAAGATCCATTCAAGTGAAGGGAATATTCCTGAGCATTTCAACACTTACTTTAAAGCAAATTCACAGGTCCATTCCCACTCAATCTTCAGATCTTCATCCTCCTAAATTTCTTACTAGTAGAGGTAAATTTTCAATATGATTTAGGGGTACCAAATTATGGAATGGCTTTTCCCATCTGGAAAAGAACTGTTCCTCCATAACATGCTATAAAAGAAAAAGATCGTTTAATGGTTGCTTTGTAATTGTTTTTTTTTTTTCATGTATTGTTCATTTTTTGCACAATGGCCATTTACATATTATATATTCACTTTCTTTGCTTTTATATTGATGTTATTATTTGTATATATAATGTTTTACTATTAACTTGTTATGACTTTATGTAGTTTTTATGTTTTTTATTTTTTATTTTTTGTATGTTATTTTGTGTTTCCTTATAATATTGTGAATTTTTAACATTATTTAGGAGGATGCTTCAAATAAGCCCACTGGGTTTTTTTGCCTCTTCTTGCACTGTATGTTATTTGTATTCTTTGTCAGTATTTGTGTGTTTTTTTTTAAATTGTGCTAAATAAATAAATAATAAAAAAATACAGAAGGAGGAAAGGGAAGGAGAGGAGAGACAAGAGAGGAAAGAAGGAGGAAATTAGGAGAGGAAGAAAGAGGATAAAAGAGAAAAGGAGGATATGAGGAGAGCTGGAGAGGAGTGATATAGAAACAAATACGGTTATGTGAAAGAGAAGATAGAGACGGAGAATGATAAAAAGGGAAAAAGAAGATGAATGATAAAGTATGCACAGGAGATGGAGGAGCAGAGATGCAGAGGAGAGGAGGAACCCTGAACTCCAAAATAAAAGCGTGAAGAGCGTGACAGAGAGGACGTGACTCAGCAACATAAACAATAATAAAAAAGTGAGTGTGACTTCTTCAGAGACGTCTGGAGCCCCTGAGATAATAAAGTGGAACATTAACATGTCCACAGACTTAATCAAATCAAATTATTGATGATTTCCGCTGGAAAAGCCATTCATCCAATGACAGCGGCTCACATGACACTACAAAATACTTCCTTCTGCAGTCTGTATACCAAAGGGACATTTACTGCCTGTCTCTTCTCTCTCCTTTTCTTCCTCCCCATCCGGTGCAGACAGATGTCCGTCCTACATAGAGCTGGGTCTGCTCGGTCCTGCCTGTTAAAGGGACGGTTTTCACTGTGTGCACAAGCTTGCTGGATTAATACTGTATAACTATAAAAATGATCACTATTTTATTTAAAGACAATGCGACTTGTTGCTGTTCATGGGGAAATTGTTGGGTCTCTGTAAATCATAAATAAGTTATAGAGTGTTGCCTAGGCCTACTCCATATGTGAAGTGAGATAACTTTTGTTATGATTTGGCACAGTAAAGAAAACTGAAATTAAACCAAAATGTGTGTTTGGAGTAAAAACAGCCACAAACTGACCATAAACAACCCAAGCAGATTAAAAAGACACACAAAAAAAACAAAAAAAAATGCAAAACAACCAGAGATACAAAACAACCACGTAGTAAAATAAAACGACTAGCAATAGGTGCAAAACAACCACAACGAGCAACAAAATGATCGCAAGGAGAGAAAAAAAGACCAAAAATAGATGCATCCCACTACCACATAGACCCCAAAGTACTACACCAAAATACTGTATTATATTTAATGAGATTAAAGTGGGACTTTAAGAAGCAACAAGAGGTAAAAGTCTTTTTTTCTACTTCATAATAAATATCACACTTCTATTGTGTTTGTCATTTTAAATTTTAACAGTATCTTGTCCACACTGGGCTCCTGTAGGAACTTCTCTTTCCTCACAGCTGATTGGTCAGGATGCTGTTCTGTGATTTAGTTTTGTCCTGTCATTTTATTTTAACAGAGCTGTATTATACTGAGGGGTTTAAAGGTGAAGGTCCACCCTCATGGACAAAACTAACACCTTGCGAAGAAATGAAACAAACACGATGCACCATGTCGATCAGGGTGCAGGCTAACCGCTTCCCCCGTTTCCAGTGTTTATGCTAAGCTAGGCTAACTCATCCTTATCATCACTGTGATGGAGGGTACATTTAAAAAGGAAGCTGATGAGAGAAACTGCACCAGACGAGCTGAACTGGGTCACAGTGTTCAGCAGAGAAGTGACAGTGATGTGGAGTAAAAAGCTAAATGCACATACTTCTACGTGGATATGTACTGAGGGGTGGGGGTGGGTGGTGTCGGGGGACAAACGGTTGAATTATCGGCGCTGTGGGATAATTAATTATGATGGTGCTCTCAGTGTGTCCTGAGCTGGATGATCGCTGAGGGGCTGAGAAGCTCCCAATAATTACACCTGGACCAAACCTCTTCTTCTTCAGTCAGGGTTTGTGTCTCGACAGGTGATCCTAATGAGATAAGTGACCACCCGCACACCTACACGCCGCAAATTACATTCCACGCCGTCTCCAACACGGGGCCACCACTCTGTGAACCACATCACAGGACTCTGCTGTCAGATTTGTTAAGCTGTTGAGCCTAACGTGATGTTCAGACACATCTCAAGAGGATCATCTAATGTATTTAATTACTTGGTGTCATGGGCGGATAATGAGACAGTGGGTCCCTGGGCACAGACATGTCAGAGGCCCCCAACTCAGTCTGCGTAGGAACAAGACACCCAAATTCTAAGTCGACTTTTAGTCATTTTGTAGTCCTTTTGTTTCTCTTTGTGCTCATTTTTCGTCCACTTTTAGTTGTTTTGTTTTTCTTTAGAATTGTTTTGAATCTTTTTGTGATGGTTGAGCATCTCTCTGTGATTTTTTCCCATCTATTTTTAGTCATTTTGCATCTTTGTCGTGTTTTTGCATCTATTTTTAGGAATCTTTCATCTTCTTGCATGGTTTTTGATTCAATTTTCAGTAATTTAGCAGCTCTTTGTGGTCACTTTGCATTCCTAGTCATCTTTGTCTGTTTGTGGTCATTTTTGGTTGTTTTGTGATCATTTTAGATAGATAGGTAGATAGATAGATAGATAGATAGATAGATAGATAGATAGATAGATAGATAGATAGATAGATAGATAGATAGATAGATAGATAGATAGATAGATAGATAGATAGATAGATAGATAGATAGATAGATAGATAGATAGATAGATAGATAGATAGATAGATAGATAGATAGATAGATAGATAGATAGATAGATAACTTTATATATCCCCGAGGGGAAATTAGGTCATCGTGGCAGCGGAACAAATCAATCAGAAGTACTAAAAATAAGATACAATATAAAATACAAAATATGAACAACAATAAAAGTACAGTATCGCAGATAAACACTATATTACAATATACTATATGGATTTTAATGTGCAAGAGAGGTTTTAATGTGGAAGAGAGGGTTTTTCAGCAACCTTTTATGATTCAGGGCCCCTGTCCTTTTGGGTCCCTGGGCCCCTGGGCCTGTGGTAGCCCTGTTCAGTAATGCATCCATTCATGGTGTACGCTAAAGACTGAAAAGAAGTCATAGAGATCATGCGGTCAGTGTATCCAAGAACAAATTCAAAGACGCTTTCTCAGGACGATGCGGGTCATGTTTTTGTGAAACTAAAGGATGTGTTTTCTGTTTCTCTTCTCCTCCTGATGTTTCTCTCTCGGTCAGTATTGGACAATAATATTACTTTTCCTTCTTTTTTCTTTGTCCATTATTTTGTGTGTGTTTGAATTCTTACACATAATTTCCATGACAGAATGAAGGTAAAGCAACCAATTACCAAGATTTATTTTCTTTAAATGCCCCTTTTAAGTTGGCAAAGAATACTTATTTTGCAAAGCTCTCTCACTCTCATTATGCTTTTGAAAATAATTTGGCTCAGATCAAAAGTTTTCGCTGATTTGAAGGTTTAAGTCTGTGAGCTGCAGGTCTTTGCTGCCCTCTGGTGGCAGACGGAGGTACTGCTGTCTTTATTCCAACAGCAGGTGACTGTTTAACACTCATCCGCTTTCATAAGAGATGCTCTTTATTTAGTGTCTGATTAGTTTTAACACTTTTAATGCCCCAAAGGGTCGGGGGTCCAAACCACAGAAAGGCTAAATGACTGAAAATAAACACCATGACAAAAACACACACACGCCGTCTATAAATGACCCAAAATGCCCACAAAGAAACTAAAGACTGAAAATAGATACAAGAGGAGCACAAGGAGACCAAAAGTGAATGCACAAGAGTGAAAGAATTATTAAAACAGATGTAAAACAACCACAAAAAGTTGCAAAATGACTACAAACAGCCCAAAGTGACGACTTAGAAATGTAAAGTGACAGAGACACAAAATAATTACAGGGGGTGCAAAACTACGGACTAAACATAGATGCAAAACGATTATGCAGTGACACAAAACAACATAAAGTAACCACAGGGAGGTGCCAAACAATTTAAAATAGATGTAAAACAGCTGTAGAGAGGGAAAAAAAACACAACCAGTTAAAATAATACGACTAAATACAGATGCAAAACTATGATCCCCACAGAGACCCAGTATGATTGTTTCGCAACAACTGGAAATGGCTGCGAAACAATCACAAAGGGACGCAAAATGACAGAGTCCACTCTTTTGTTGGGGCGGCAGTAGTTCACTCCATAGGTGACTTGGCTGGGAACTGGAGGGTCGCTGGTTCGAGTCCCTGTGTGGACCATGAATGGAGCGTGGACTGGTGGCTGGAGAGGTGCCAATTCATCTCCTGGGCACTGCCGAGGTGCTGTTGACCGAACACCCAACTGCTCGGGCGCCGGTCACTGGCAGCCCCCTTGCTCTAACATCTCTCCATTAGTTGCGTGTGTGTGTGTGCGTGTGTGTGTGTGTGTGTGTGTGTGTGTGTAAAATGAAAAAATAGAGTGAAAATTGGAATTCCCCATTGCGGGACTAATAAAGGAATTCTTCTTCTTGAGTTTGTGTGTCTTGTTATATGTAGACAGGAGGGGGAGGCCTTAAGATGTGCAGGGGCCACATCTTGAGTTTGAAGTATGAAACACTCGCCTCATGTGGACACTTTGGACTCCAGATGTTACAGCAGACAAAAAAACAAAACAAAACATGAAATCATCCACGGGAAACAGTTGAATGTCCATCCTCTTCTGCTCGTCTGTACGCTCCAAACACGCACACCCACACCAAATTATGACCTTAAACGCAGTCTGTCAGTCCTGATTAGTGCACCTGCGTGCTGTCCACCTGACCCACCTCCTCAACCTGCTGCTGCTCTCTCATTGGTCAGGAGGACTCAGGTATAAATCTACATCAGGCTCCATCCATCCATCCATCGTCCCTAACGGGGACGCGGGGTGGCTGGAGCCGATCCCAGCTGACATCAGGCTCATCAACTTCAAACTGTCGTAAAGATGAACAGGAGAACGTGAGATGGATGAATAAGAAAACTCTGCAGAGCTCTACAAGTGTCTCTTGTCCCTAATTAAGGTCTTAGGTTAACTGATGACTCTAAATTGGCTGTAGGTTTGAATGGTTGTCTCTGTCTGTCTCCATGTGCCCTGCGAAAGGGCGTACCCTGCCTCATGCCCAATGTCAGCTGAGATTAGTCGCCCCGTGACCCCCTTAGGGACAAGTAGTTGGAGATGATGCATGGATGGTCCAGTACTGAGTGTAGAGCTGCAACCTGCACACCGACAGCTTGCACGTCCATGGTCATTCTTAAAAAACATTTCCCTGTGTTTGTGCCCTTCGTTTACATGCAGACGGAGAATTCTCCTCTGAAAATGATTCTCTCTAAAACTCCGGCCAGAGTGGAGATTTTGAAAAACTCTCATGTTGAATGTTTGAATGTAAGAGAGAAAAACTGAGTTTCCTGCAGCCAACGTCACAGTCTGCTCCAGAACTTGCACCTGTGTTGCGACCTGTGTTTCCATTTTCATTTGGCTGTGGTGATCATGGATCATTGAGCTTCTCTCTACACTGACACCTACAGGTTTGGCGTGCTCTTGACGGCATTTAAACACCGGTTAGTGTAAACCAGGGCTGCCCAACCCTGCTCCTGGAGGGCACCTGTCCTGCATGTTTTCGGTTTCTCCCTGCTGTGTTCTCTCAACCTTTTTGAAACTAAACCATTTGCAAATTGTTCCAACAACATGTGGAGCTCCACTTCACCAGCTTTCACAGACGTACGTTCCCTTTGGAGGCAGAAGTTGTGTGTAGTAATGGATCCTAATAACCCGGATGCACTGCACCTTCAGACCATGGTGTATCCGGGACACTACAAAGACGGGAAGACATCCTAAGACCATTTGTGTAGAGCTTGATGATCGTGCTACGAAATGATCCTTTAGTGTCTCACGTCTACACAGAAGTCACACAGAATAAATGAAGAGAATCAGAAGCATGATGACATTAAATCAACCATCTGTGCATTCAATATACTTATTTTGTTTGTCATGTATGAATTCATTGTTCCCAGTTTATATTTATATGATCGTGGCTTATTTATTTGCAGCGTGCTGTTGTAACGTGTTCCTTCATCTCCATGAACACATTCACTACAGCACCGAACGTGGATTAATCCGCCACTGAAAATCCCTGTTTGTTTGATAAAAACTAGTTTTAGGAAATGACTGATGAAACTATATATGAACCGATGAGCTCGGAGCTGAGAGCCACAGACAGGAAGACAGACAGTATTTAGAGACATGTTAGTTTTTGGTCTTTTTGTCAGATTTGAGATATACTGTATATATATATATACATACCACCAGATTTATCCTGTAAAGCAGCTGCAGTTTCCAAACTTTCTCAGCTCGAGACCCTCTAAAAAAAAACATCATGAATTTACCAGATCTAGAGTCTGGGATGTTGCGTCAGACTGAAAGACAGGAAAGGTCCTTTAGCTGCTCCATTTAAAATGCAAATAAGTTCATATCTTTTGTTGTAAATAGCTGCATCTACATCTAAAAACTAAACTCAAAGGACACTCAGATGTTCACCAAGTCATGTCCTATCTAGGGATCGACTGATATGGATTTTTTAGGGCCGATGCCGATACTGATTTTTTTTTCCATTAGCCTTAGGACTGCCGATTTTCTTGAGCTGATACTACTTCTGCATCCTCAATTTACATCACAAAAATGACGCAATGATTCCAAATGTTACGAGTGGCAAATTAAAAAAAGGAACCTTAACTGAACTTAAAAAAGGCGTCTCCAGCAGCACGGAGCTGCCTTTGGATGCCTGTCTGTAAATAATGCCGCGAAAAAAATCAGCGAACGCAGCAGCTGATACTGATGCATCTAAAAAAACGCAAATATCGGCCGATAATATCAGTCTATCACTAGTCCTATCTCACAGTGTCCATATAGAGGGAGTTTTACCAGCCAGGAACTCATTTTTCTATAATTCATGTATCCGCTCCAAAAGTTAACAGGTTCTTCTTCGGCCTCACGCACGCACGCGCGCGCGCGCGCACACGCACACGCACACGCGCACGCGCACACACACACACACACACACACACACACACACACACACACACACACACACACACACACACACACACACACACACACACACACACACACACACACACACACACACACACACACACACACACACACACACACACACAATAAAGCAATCCAGCGTCTGGGCTTTATCACAAAACAGGTTTAATTTAATATCTCTTTATTTTTTAAAATAATTAAACATTTGTATTTCTCCAACCCTTTTTTATCTTTTTTTTCTTCAGTTTTTCTTTAAATCATATTATATCCGGGCCGTTCTAAAGCACACATTAATTCTGCGAGGGAGAAGGGGGAGGTTCACCGTCACATTCCCAAACAGGGCAAAGTGGTCTGCTCTGGGCCTTCCCTCTCTACTCCCCCTCCCTCCCTCCCTCTGACCCCTGACTCCCTGCCTACCTGCCCTCACCCCCCTCCCTCCCTCCCTCCCCAACTAAAAAAAATTATATCCAATGGTCAAAAGAAACGTCATCAAAATATCCAAAATGAGATAAAAACCAAGAGGGAGGAGTGAGACAGAAAAGAAAAACAGACTAAAAAGGGGGGAAACACTATCATAAATACCAGGAAGTCTTGTTCCATAATACCTCTTTATATACTGGATACTCCTCTCCACAGTCTCCTAAGCAAAAACATATGCTAAATTACTACAAGATACAAGATTATCAGTGTACTGCATTCAATAACAATGTACAGGGTTGTCATTTTTTTGTTGTTGTTGTAATACTGTGAAGTCAACGCGGCGCCCCCCCGGTGGGCGGAGGAGGGAAGAAGCTCGGGGTGGGGGTTAGGCAGGGGCGCTCGTCTTTTCCACAACAGGAAGATTTTTGGCTCTCCTCTGAAGATTTTTTTATTTCATTTTTATTAGTCCCCGTTATGGCCGGAAGGTACCAGTGCCAGACTGATACCAGGGGTACCTGGTGTGGCAGGTAAGGAGGGAGGGAGGGTCAAAAAGGTTGTTTTTTTTAAAAAAAAGATGGAGGGAAGGAGGGAGTAAAAAATAATCAGCCGGATGAGAAGATCGTTTTTGGAGAAAGGGATGCAGGAGGTAATTTATTAAAGAGTGCGTTTACATGCTGGATATTCTCGTCTCTATGGTCACACACCTGCGTGAGGCGGAGCCAGGAAGTGACACAGGTCTGTGGATGAAAACCATTTCTTTCCTGACCATTGGTATCATCATCAGCCACATGGTGGCGCTATAATTCAAGGCCCAAACTTTGAAAGGCCACGATGGATTTCTTTCTAATTTTCACAATGTGAAAAAACGGTAATATGAATAAACCTTTTTTTTGCTTTTCTTTTTTTTACTCCATTGACACCAAAAATGTTTTACACCATTTTGGGACAGAAACACACATTTCTACTTTAAATGAACAAGATCGGTGGTTTCACTCCTCAATAGAGAAGAATTAAATCAGCTGAAGGGACTTTGTTGTTCTCTGTGAAGCCCAGAACCTGCTTAATGCTGCTTTGAATTAATTTGTCATTTAACAGTGTTTTTTAACAGCGATTTGAAAAACTCAAGGTCGATACGCTCCAGGCAACAGTCTCCCAGATGCATCAATGAAAACATGGAAGAAGGCTCTGGAGATTTCTCAGCCTTCTAAGGAGGGTCTTACTCTGAAGCGTGGTTGTATTTTGGTTTTGAGAAGAGCGCTGAAGATGGTCACCCCGCCTGCAGAACATGCAGAAAGAAAATCACTGCAAAAGACTTATTTTAATGTTTATGCAAACAAAAAAGTGTGAATTTTATTTGTGGTTTTCAAAATAAAAAGGTGTGCATCAGTCGTTTTTGAACATTTTAACAATAACCGCCATTGTAGTCGATGATCATGCTACGAATTTATCATTTAGTGTCTCACGTCTACACAGAAGTCACAAAGAATAAACGAAGAGAATCAGAAGCATGATGACATATCAACCATCTGTGCATTCAATATACTTATTGTCATGTATGAATTTATTGTTTCCAGTTAGTATTTATAGGATCGTGGTTTATTTATTTGTCTCACGCTGTCTCTGTCGATGCGACTACCAGACGGCACCAAAGTAAAGAGAGAAATCTGCACATAGTGGTTTAATAAACCAATTATTTCAATCAACTGGGATTTACAACGGGCATTTATGCAGAACCTGTTCAGTGTATTTACTGTAATCCAGTAATTAGGGTAAAATTCAAGCACTTTTCAAGCACCTAAATCAAAACATTTCCAGACGAAGGCTTTATCGTCACATCGAAATCGTTACTATAAATGCAACTGCAAAATAGTTCAGTGTCAATCTGGATCTGGTCCGGCGCAAGACAACAAACAAACAAACAAGACGAGGGGACCGTTTCATTTCAAATATTAAAAAGATTTTGATTTACGTGAGAGATTATGATCATGTTGAAAATCAAGTATTTCTCAAGGTGAATAATCAAATTCAAGCACATTCCTAAATTTTCCATTTTCCAAACTTCCATAGTAATTGTCCTCGGCGTGTGGCGGAGTCCGTCATTCTCGTTGGAGATTTTGACCAGTGCACTCGCCTCAGTGTTTCGGTTATTTTATCTCGCTGACAGAAGCAGAAGTAAAACGTAAATAATATGAGAAAGTTCAAACTAACTTTTAATGCAAATACATTTTTTTAGTATTTTGAGATGACAAGATATGAATCTTGTGTGAACTAATCGTGTAGTTTGAAGGGGGAAGAGGAACTAAATTGATGATTAGAAAGAAGTATATCGAGCACAAGAACAGGCATGTAAACGCACTCAAGGAGGAGATAGTTTGTGTGCTGAGGACGTCCCTGTTGCGGTTTTTAAAAGTGTTTTTGTTCAGTTTTTGTCCCGTTTTAAACAGGAAGGAGAAGCTGTAGACAGGTGGGTGGGGTCAGAGAGGTAACTTAAAGGGGGGGGGGGGGGCATTATTGGACGTCCCACAGGGGCTGAGTGACAGATGCCCCATCAGAGAGGAGGGAGGGACCAGAAAGACGGAGGCAACGAGAGGAAACGCAAAGAGGAGAACCAGGAAAATAAAAATACACACACAGGACTGTACTGAAGAAGAGTGGGATGAAGAGTTAAAATCATTCTATCTTCTCTTTTTTTGTTGTTGTTTTTTGTTTTCCAAGAGTTCGTCTCATGTCCTACAGTCCAAAAGTTGTTTTTTTAAATTGCCCCTCCCACACAAGTCATTTTCTCATTTTCTATTTTTTTCTTCCTTTTTTTATTATTATTGTTTTTGTTTTTCTGTTTGCAATAATATCAGTTTAAAGGGGAAGAAAAGAAAAAAAGAAAAAAATATATTTACAGTGCTGTTGAAATAATGAAAACAGACGTGATGAATCTACTGTAAAGTAAGTCGCACAAACACAGGAGAAAAAAAAAACATAAGAAAAAAAACAAAACGATTAAGAAAACCAGCGGGCGCTCCGTGTCGATCCAGAGACGATGGCCTTGTATCGGGGGATTTCTCGGAGCTCTGGGTAGACATGGCTGATGTGGAGGTGGGGGAGTCAGGGTTAGGATGGAGGGGAGGGGGGAGTCACGGGGTGGAGAGGAGGCTGGGGGGCGGGGGAAGAGGGCAGAGGGGAGCGTGGCGCTGTATTCGTTAAGTTGGGATGATCCCGTCACTCCTAAGGCCCCGCTTCAGCTCCAAGTCCTCCAGCTTCTTCCAGAGCTCCTCCCGCTCCTTCTCCTTCTTCTTCTCACTGGAACAAAAAAACCCCAAAAAAAACACAGAGGACGAGTTTTAACACGTTTTAGAATAGAGGAGTTCCCTCAAATACTGGTATCAGTGTCAGCGAGTACGCAAGATATACACCAATCTGCTCCCATGTAATTTAGACCTGGTATAAACTTTAAAAACCCTTTAAAAACGGAGCAGCCTTGAGTGGATGTTGTTTACATGATGCTCTAGAAACTATAGTTTTTATTTCAGATCGCTTTATGGAGCACTCATTCTTTTTGCAGCCGAAAGCCAAGGCTCGTGTCTTTCACGTAATCGCGATGTACACCTGCAATGACATCATAATAGGGGTGGGAATCTATGGGTGCCTCATGATTCGATTCTGAACAACTTTCAATTGTATTTTGGCCTGGCTCTGTAACACTTTATTCTGAAAACTGAAAACCAGACATGGTCCCAACAAAAATATTTTCTACGCAATTTGAAGACTTTCATGTGGTGTGTTTGTGTAAAGTCAATACTTAATTTACTCTCAGGTGAGAGTGTTATACTGCAGAGTGAGACAGAATGACAGTAAAGTGTTTACCTTCATGTCAGAGTTTTATACTGCAGAGTGAGACAGAATGACAGTAAAGTGTTTACCTTCATGTCAGAGTTTTATACTGCAGAGTGAGACAGAATGACAATAAAGTGTTTACCTTCATGTCAGCTCCTCTGTGCCATTTTAATGCATTTACCATAAATGTCAGAATACAGGCGCACCACAGAGGTGGCTGGTTTGACTACAGAGAAGCCAATGACATCTCTCTTGACTGCAGTGGGTGTGTATATTCAATGAGTCATGCCCAGCTCTGGACGCATTTTGGATTTGATAACCTCCAGAGAAGACAAACACTTGCCTTCAATAATGAGTGGCCTGGCAGTGACTGAGTAGCCGGTAGCTTCCGGCAACAGTGCCTACGGAAGAGGTGAGGTGCACATGGTGAGACGGAGAAAGACGTTTTAATAATCTATTTTTGGAAGTTAGGAATCGATTATGAATCTTAGAAGATAGGAATCATGATTTTTGCCCACCCCTACATCATAACATTTCGTGACGTACGCTGCAACTCCACGTTATGGCCGTGAAAGATCTTCCCGTTTACATGATCGTGTAAAAAATGATCTAAAATAAAACATATGTTATCTAGAGCTTTTATTCTTGGAGACCACGTAGAACATTCATGATGACATCATCGCGTTACCTGACGTCCGTTGCAATAAAAATAATGAGATCTTAAAAACTAATAAATGCTTGGAGATAACTTACGCAGTGTCAAGAAATATTTTTTTTATGTCTCTACATTTACAAATCTTTTGGATTTGAATTTTTTGTGTGTTTATCTTATGAAAACGTCCGCTTTCTGTATTTTATTTTTCTTTCTGGCACAATTTCAATACTCAATTAAATTTAATACTTACATTATTAACTATTATGGTTTAATGACTTGCATAACCTTTTAGCTAAGGTTGTACAGATTTTAAGGGATGTGAAGAATTTGAAGAAACTCCAATAAATTACCTCACAATAAGCAAAACTAAACCTGTAGATGCTGGAGGAGCGTTTCTTTATGTTCTTTTTCTGTAACAAGATGTAAACATTAACTTACAACACTACTCCTCCTGTTTCTCGTGCTGTTACTCAAACTATCGCTAATTATCGCTGCTCCTTTAACAACTGCACTTCTGTCTCCCTGCAGGACTCATCACATCTTTCATGAGTGTGAAGGAGATGTGAACGTGTAGAGCTTCTCACCGCTGGCGGTCCGACTTGTAAGTGGCTGTGAGTTCATCGAATAAGGTACTGTTCATCTCCATGAAGGCCTTCAGTACGTTGTACACCAGCGCCACAATCGCCCTGTGAGGAGGAAGGGAGGGCGAGAGAGAGAGAGAGAGAGAGAGAGAGAGAGAGAAAGAGAGAGAGAGAGAGAGAGAGAGAGAGAGAGAGAGAGAGAGAGAGAGAGAGAGAGAGACAGAGAGAGAGACAGAGACAGAGAGAAATCACAGTTCACTACTGATGAACGCGACAACATCCAGTTTAACAGCGTCTATAAACCTTTATCACGACTAAAGAGCAAAGTGCAGGTTGCATTTCTGACTGAATTTACGCTTTAAGTCTTGATGAATCGATGCTTTGAAAAGTTAATATTGATTTTTATAATTTCTATTATCGTGTTTGTTCACGTGCAGCCTGTTTTTCTAACAGGATAATGAACAGCGCCGGCATGGCCGCATGTGTTTAGAGAAAAGACTTCACTCCTCTGAAATGTATCGCTTTGCACGACGACTCACTGTCTCGTTACTGGCTGAACGTCTCCTCACTCACAGAATCATTTAGCATGTAATTTCGCCCTGCAACTTATCAGAAAGATGCACTTACAGGTACGGTGTCGTCTCAGTCTTTTTGCAAAATGACAAAAATGTAGTGATGAATTCTAAACATTGGTAATGTTTTTTAGTAAATCAGACACAGATGGTGCAGAGCTGAACTGTAACTTTAGAAAGTTTTTTTAATGTAAGTACTTGGCTGAAAAAGTATTTCAAAGGGGTACATCATTGAAAAATTGCAGAGAGTAAGTCAAAGCTAATGTCAACAGTTGTACCCAATTGTGGCTTAAAGGAATTGTTATTTATTCTTAGATGTATTCATTTATTTCTGTTATTTTTCACGTATGATTCACCGTCAAACTGGATGATAAAAGAAAGTTCTGTGGCATTTATACTATATATGTATAACCTGAGGCGGGACACAGAGTTGAATATGATGAGTTGGCTTTAGCATCCCATTCATCAAATTTATAATAACAGTGTTTTAACTTAAGAGTGGAATAAACATATTTCACGATTCATCTGAAATAAACAGAGACCAAGGTGAAGTCAAAAGTTCAGATTAAACTAAATTTGACTTCTGGGGGCGAGAAGAGGAAAGAGGCAGTAACCCAGCAGAGCCACCAGCGATTATTCATTTATTTGGACGCATACAACTCTGGGAATATTAAAGCACTCATAAGCGAGCTATACCACAGCATCACCTCATTGAAGAAGGATTTTACAGACTATGTGAAACAACAATGGGAAAAAGAGTTGAACATTGGGATACGGAGGATAAGGACGTGGCTGAACACTTGGGAAACACAGCCATCCTCCACCAACTCCTGGACTTTGAGAGACTTCTGTTGGAAAAGCATAATTCGTTTTTGTATAACTCCAGAGCAGAAGTCCAAACAGACCAGTGCACAACTGGCCTGCTGGAGACAATGTGGAGAGGACTTTGCTGATCAGACCAATATTTTTTGGTCTTCCCCTCCTTTCAAAAGTTCTATGTTTTTATACTGAATGTATCAGTCAAAACTCTCTATCTTGGGAATAGGCCAGATGGGTTGAGTAAAGCTGATGTGTACCTACTTAGGGTTTTGCTGGCTGCAAGTAAAAAGGCCATCACAATATGTTGGCTCCAGAAAAAATGCCCCCACTACAGATTCTTTTGTTAATATTATAAAACAATTAGATGTACAAGAGCAAATTACTTACTCAGTCAGACTGCAAAAAGAGCTAGGTGAAAAACAACAGCAGAAATGGCAAGCCTATCTGGCCAACGAGTTAGACTGTATGCACGTACTGTGTACGATACTTTGTCTTTTGGATTTACTGATCACCCGCGGACCTTGATTATGGGTAATTGTTCAATGTTTTGTAATTGTCTTTTGTTTTACCTTTCTGTACTAAAAGATGATAATGATCCATAAATAAAGAATTTAAAACAGTATGAACAGTATTCAGTGTGACTGCAAAGAGCTGCAGTTCCCTGCTGTTTACAGTAAACGTGGCGCACAACACTCTGAGTGTCGTTATGGTAAAAACACAACGATGAGAAAAAACAGGAAAGACAGAGGAGAGCTGCTGACGATCAGCAAAAATCCAACATGACGCGTGGGAACATAAACAGCAGGGTGAAAATAATTAGCCTCATTTATTACACAAAGCTTTAAGCGACACTCACGGGTTCCAGTGCTCTTTGGAGATCCTGTAGAGGCTGGCGAACATGATGGGCAGGATGACGCTGGAGTTCTCCTCGATCAGACTCATGATGTACTCGTTGTTCCAGTAGTACAGAGCTCGCTCTGCAACCTGGGGCCGAGGAGACAAACGCAAACTGGAATCCAGAATCTATTTGAACTACAGGAGCTTTAAGAGTTCCCCTTAGACGAATAAATATATTCTCTACAAGCTTGTTTTCAGGAGAATCCCAATGATGCAGAATCAGTCCAGTAATCGGTGCTGTGATGGTCACTGACCTGGAAATGTGGGCTGGAGACACATCTGGAGATCTGTTTGAAGAGCGGCTCCTGGATCTTGACGAACTGTGTTGGTTCGATGACGTCCAGGATCTCCTCCAGCTCCCCTAGAAACATCACCTGCAGCGCCGCATGGGACGGAAATGTTACCTCACGGAAACAGAGAGTTCCCTCACACTCAACGAGAAAAAAGAAATGAGCCTCACCTCTTTTTGACTGCAGGTTTTTGGCCAGAACTTCAGTAAGCCTCTGATGACCTGAGGACAAAGAAGAAGCACACATTAAGTGGATCCTCTCACTTTCACTACCAAAGTGAGGTGCTGTCTGCCACGTTTCTGCCCTTACCAGTGCCTCAATTATCAGCTGTTGTGTCAACAGTGTTGCATGTAAAGTAGGATATGTAGTGTTATGGGAAAAGTCGGTCAACAAAGATTAGGCACCAAACAAGTTTTGGCTTTTCCCAATGGTTTCTGCATTTTCTGCAGAAAGGCTCTCTCCGGTAAGGACGCTAACCCAGAGTTTAGGGCAGTTTGCATTTTATACAGAACATGAACACATTAGTCAGAGTTTGGCTGGGTGCCATAAAAGCTAAAGCAGTAACATTAGTCGTTCTTGACAACAAAGGAGCAGTGTCGTGTTTATCACAAGATATAGTTTATAATCATGCTGATGCAGAGATGTACAAGTTTCTGAGTGTTTGCAGAGCTGAACATTGCATACCAAGATAAAGAAATTTTGCATCACAAGGAGAGAAAGAATGTGTTTTTTCCTGTGGTTTAAAACCCAAAAACATGTCAATTGTAATTTCCGTCACTGTAGCAGCACAGGAGTACGAGTGGCTGCCTTCACCCAAAAGATCCACTTTAGACAGATTTACTGTGGCAGTGATTTGATTCATTGACAGTGTGCAGACACAGATCAGACCGGTGGATACTTACTGGTTCTGTTAATGTTGGGTCTTTCTCTAGGAACTGTACAATGCAATACGCCAACTACAGAGAGAGAGGAGTTCACATGTTAGAACACACTTCATCCTTTTAGCTTGGCTTACAGCAGCAACTCCTATAAACCGAAAGTTTGAATCATACTTTTACAATGTTGCATTTATTGGCACAGAGCTTCAGCTTTCCACTGTAAATGTCTAAAGCCCTGTTCACACAGAGACTCTGCAATGCCAATTTTCTATTCATTCACAAAGAACCGAGCAAATGTGTCGTAAAGTAGTGAGTTGACAGTTGTGATTTGGAAGCAGAAGAGGTGCGTGTCTAGTGTGTCTAGTGTGTAAGCTGATCTGCGGCGTTAAACAACCGCTCGAATCTGCACCGACCCAGAAACCAACTTTATGCATAATAGTAGCACAACTGTCAGAAGACAGGACAGACAGACTGCAGCGTGTTTGAGAGAGAACAGAGAGAGGGGAAGAGACAGTGGACTGTTGCACGTAATGTTTCTGTAAGTTATTCATAACTTAAGCTACTCTGAGCACTGGCTTGACTCGCCATCACTACTCTGCGTTGTTCTGCCATGACAGCGTTCCCATGTTCACGATCACAACTCTCAAATCTCATGAACCTCAAATCTAACCGTGAAGATGAAAAAAGGAGGAGGACTTTTGGTGTAGGAGTCAGGACAAACTTCACACATAAACATTACCTGTGCGTGGAAGAGGGACAGACTCCTGACAGTGTGGAGGGGGATCAACACTTTGACCAGAAACTGTTTATGCTCCGCTTTCAGTGGCAGAGCGAAACCATTGATTATACTAGGAGAGAGAGAGAGAGAGAAAATATAAGCATAAATAAAAAATGAACACGAACACATGAAAGGGTTTCATTGTGACCCTCTGAAAGCAAGTGGGAGATCAAGGAGCAGCAGACATGAAGAAGCCGGTTTCTACAGGCGTATGGACCCGGAGGAGGAGTAAAGAGATGGAAGGGACGCTGTAACCTTTCAAGCTCACGGACGACAGACGAGACTAACAAACTGACAACCGCAATCCTGCACGGGGTTTGTTTACGGTCTCATTCACTCCATTCAAGTTCTGTTGTGTATCCCCCCACAGGTAGATCTACACAGACTGTTTAAACCATTTCTGTGTGGTGTAGAATCAGTCCATATCTATCTTGTATGTTTGTTTTTTGGTAGTAAAGGGGCCTTCACATGATAAGCTTTTTTTGCTGGGCTCACCGCGAGGTTGGACGCAGAGTCCTAGTAAATGGCTAAATCAACGTTAGTATTAAAACAACTGTTAGCTCGTAAACTGCCTATTCACAAACCTGGTGTGTACCTCATCATTACGTTTTCTTCTGAGATCGTGAAACGACTTTAATGTTACGTTTAATAGTTCGGGAAACTCGGACACACTAAGTTTTTCCTCCATCTTTCTAACCGGCTTAATGTCGCTCTCTGGTTGCCTAGGAAACGTAAATGTCACACCCAAAGCTTCTATCTCATTGGTTGAGCTTTTGAGAGGTCAGCAGCAATATAAGGTCAAGGTTCAACTAATTTGAACTCTGAGTGCAGCGGCGGAGAGGCAAATCTGAGCGGTGCTCACCGCTGTATTGGGCGCTACCGCCTCCTCCATAGGAAATGAATGGAACGGCCGGCGCAAAGCGCTTTTACCGCATATCATGTGTAGGGGCCTTAAGGTTTATTGCTGAAGCTTTACTTTTATTTTCAGCGAACAAGCTCTTTTTAAATAAGTGCTGTGGATCAAATTGATGCCGATGTGAAGAGTGGCTCATGTGGATTACCAAAAGTAATGGATTTAAAGAAACTTTAACTGAAATAAACGTTAAATTGCTACATCTGAGAAGGGAGATTGGTGCCAGAATGGGTCATAATGAAATAATAATTTGTTTGTTTGGCCTTTTTATCATGATTTAGCATTTAGTTTTTGTGCTGCATGATACAATGACAGAACCTTTTCCAAATAAAATGCACTTAAATGAAATGGTCAATTAGATTTTTTTGCAGGAAAACGAATCGTTTAAATTTAATAGATTAATTGATAGAAAAATAGCCATTCGAGGTTACCCTAACCTGAAGGAAGAAAACAAGTAAAGATTCAAAGAAAGCCTCGATCAACTTGGGATATTTTGTTTGAGCAACAGTTGTTAATTGCAGATATTAAATTCAATTAAACAGTTTGTTTGTTTTTTAAGGCTTATTTATGGCTAATCCATCTTGTTTTTTTCATTAGCTAATTGCCGTACCTCCTTCACTGCTGTTGTTTCTCTAATTATAAAAGGTTCCACCGCCTTCAGATCAGGAACTGGGTAAAGCTCTCATGAACGGAAACAACTGATAATCAGAATTATCTTTGGTTCTTTGTTTCTTTTAACCAACCAGTGGACTAACGGACCAATCTTTACGGCTTCTTAGGGAACCTTTTCAGACCTGTCTACGTCAGTTTTGATCCCCAAAATCGCCCATGAATTAGAAATCGTCAAGGTGTCATTTAAATTGAGTCCGGCTAAACATATTAAATAATGAAGAGCACAGAAATAGCTGTAAGAAGATTATTAAACTACATTTGAACAAATTTCATTCATTCACTTCTATCAAAATTAAAAGCGGAAAATGTGAGCAGTGCGAAGAAGCGGCCCTCAGGCCTGTCTGAATGTTGAACGACCCCAAACAGTTCCTGACACAAAGCTGATCAACTGTGTGTCTTTTTTTATGGATTAAAAAGACAGACTTGAAGATAACAAATAAATGAATCCTCTCAGCTCAACACGCTCTGCTGCTGACTCTTCTCTGAACTTCACGATTTCTGATTTGGCTCCATAAAAACATTCAGCTTTTGAGTTTTCATCATTTCTTATCAATCTGTTGAATTCTTGAAAAAGGTCTTTATCTCCACTAGAGCGCGTGATTAAATAAAAGATTAAAAAAACATCCTCATATGGTTAGGATTAAACATAAACAGGCAGATATCAGGGTTGGCTCTGGCTAAAAGCATCAGCTCACAGAGGAGAGCATAAATGTGCATTGGAGGGTCCAAGGAGCTTCACATACCTCCCCAGGATCTCCAGCAACTCGGCTACCCCGTTGAAGTGCTCCGTCTCATAAACAAAACTGCGGAGCAGACAGAGAGGAGACAAAAGACAAGAGTTAGAAATGAAGTCCAACAACCCAAACAAATTAGCAAAACAGATGATTTGTAAATTAACATATCAACGGTGAGACGCCAGGAAATGATATGCTAAAGGTCGCAATTTACATGATGTGTCTCTTAAAAAACATTGGATACAAGATTTCTCAACCTTGTGTTTTTTTTTAATATCCCGTGAGCTGAGAACACGGTGGTGTGAAGTTTGTGAAGAAACACCAGCGAGAGACAGTGTTCATTCTGGCAGCTGTTTTACAGTTAGTCTTAAGGCCTGTTCAGGTGTCTGTATTGGCAGTAGGACAGCTACTTCAGGTGTCTGTAATCACAGTAGGAAAGTTAGTTCAGGTGTCTGTAATGACAGTAGGACAGTTGAGTGTCTGTGATTAGTCTAGGTGTCTGTAAAAACAGTAGGACAGCTAGTTCAAGTGTCTGTAATAACAGTAGGACAGTTGATTGTCTGTGGTTAGTTCAGGTGTCTGTAATAACAGTAGGACGGTTGATGTCTGTGGTTAGTTCAGGTGACTGTAATCACAGTAGGAAGGTTAGTTCAGGTCTCTGTAATGACAATAGGACAGTTGAGGTCCTGTGATTAATCTAGATTTCTGTAAAAACAGTAGGACAGCTAGTTCAAGTGTCTGTAATAACAGTAGGACAGTTGATTGTCAGTGGTTAGTTCAGGTGTCTGTTATAACAGTAGAGCAGTAAATTCTGTGATCCCTATGTCGAAAACAACCTCTAAATGAACTGAAGTTTTTTCTGACATTGGAAAAGCTAATGTCGACTCACCGTAGAAAAATATTATTGATCTGTTTTCGTATAAAAGCCCTCAGACCCAGGAATTTGCCGTAGATTCTATGCAAGACTGTCTTCAGGTAGTCTCTCTCCCGAGGATCCTCGCTGTCAAACAACTCCAAGAGCTGGAACGGAGAGAAGGAACACAGACAGATGAAAATCATGGTCAGAGAGAGATGACAGGAAAACACTGATACTTAGGGACACTGAAAAGGAGCAGGAGTGAGACGGACACAGAGAAGATATTTAAAGCTCTACCTGCAGACCGACTCAGAAACTCACCTGTAGGACAAACTTCTGGTCTATGTACTTTTTGGCAATGCTGGGCTGGAATTCCTGACTCTCCAAGAACCGGATGAAGAACTCGTATACCAACTGGAGAGAGGAACAGAAGAAGGATGGACAGAGGGGTTTTCAGGTTCACTCAGTAAAAACTTTAGACCATGGTTAAAATAGTTGTAGACTGTAGTAGAGAGAAATTTTCCAAATTTATCCAGACCTGGAAATGACCTAAAATAAATTCCATACTTTTCCATACTGCGTAGGAACCCTGAGAATATCTTTAATGTCGAAGTACAGCAAAGATTCAGATTGCAGCCTCTGTATCGTTGCTATAAAAATAAATAGGAAAAACACACATTCACCTCTCTACTTCCGGTCCGTCCCCCATATGTTCCCCTCATACACATTCCTACAACACTTCTACCCTTACTACAAGCCTGACTCAGAAGTTGGAAGTTCCAGATTTCTGATTACAAGTGAACGCAGCATAACTGGCAGTGATGACCTCCACTGGCATACCAACCGCTGTAAGCAGCGTCACTAACATGGCAGCATATTTAGAACATCTTACAGATTATATCTTTAAGTACCAAAAAGGTAAATATAGCAAGCTTCATTTTTTTTTGTTAGGTATAATGTCTAAACATACATAAACATACAAACTGCATGGTTGAAAAAAAGGCCTAATGTTTAATCTTCGTGCTACTTTAGGGTCCGACATGTCCGTTCAGTTTCTGTGGTTCAATGTCACGAGAGTGAATGGATATTCATGCCATCTCCTTATTTCTGTAGTGAAATATCGCAGCTTAAACACTAAACCTGAAATGGATATATGCTCTGTTTTATTTCATTTTAATTTGTTTGTTTTACCTGGCAATAACGTTTCAGTTTTACTCAAAGGCTTTTATTTTTTATTTAATTACATTTTAATGAAATATTTTTTAATGCTACTATTTCATTTTAGGGCGCACTCACACTGTCCTTCTGCACCGGGCCAAAACCGTTTTTTCAGCTAAAGCCTAGTGCGTTTGACCAGTGTGAGTGCACCTGCTCCGTGCATAACTGCGACCAGCGGGCCATCCGCGGCCCGTCTGAGAAAGGTGGGCTTTTGTAGAGCCCGTTTGCACATGTACGAGCACGAGCGAGCGCACGTGTACGAGCACGATGCCTACGGCGGTTCTGACTTAATTTATGTGCGCCTGTTCGGACATAGAAATTAGAAGGACGGACCATGCGCGGACATTTAACAACAACAACAATGGCGGCGAAAGGTTCACGTTGGTGTGATGCGGAGGTGGAGTGTTTACTGCAGATTTGGTCGGATGAAAATATTCAAAAACAGTCGACAAGATGCACAAAAACTCAGAGGTCTACGGAAAGATTTGTAAACAAAGAGACGCATCGCGATGACGTCAATCAATGCGTGTGACGTGTGACGTGTGACGTGTGACTTGTTACGGCGTGATGACGTATGGACAGCGAGAAGCATTTGCGCGAGGCCCAGGCAGTGTGAGTACAAACGGGCCTGGGGCGCGGGGGGAGAGGGAGGGAGGACAAGTACCCTAAAGCCCGGGGCGCGGTGCGGAAGGACAGTGTGAGTGCGCCCTTAGTTGAAATAACAACCCTGCTTAAGAGTCAAACTTCCTGCTGTGGGGGGAGGGGACGGGGGGGGTTTGAGTGGCAGTAAAATCATTGCGACTTTGGAAAAATTGGGCAAATGAGACAAAACAAAAAAAAGAAACAAAAGGTTTTACCGGGAGGCTTCTCCTTGAAATTTGCATCTCATTTCTAAAGGAGTCCTGGGCAGCAGGCACACAGAGACGGAGGGGAGGGGAGGTGAGAGACCAGAGAGACTGGCTCAAGACGTTGACCCAAAAAAACTAAATCCATCCCGACCACCAGGAGAAAGAAACAACCATCAAGAAAATCTGTCCCACTCTGGTGCCTAGCTTAGCAAAAAGACTGGAAACATCAAGCCTGGATGCATCTGCCTACAAACTCCTCTAAAGCTCACCAGTTAACAGGCTGTGGCCCGTTTGTTTAATTTGTACACAAACAGAAATGTAAAAAAAAAAAATTTAAAAAGACATTTTGTCGTTTTAGGAGAGTTATGTAGTGGAACATGTTCTTGACAGTCTGGCGCAGAGATTGTGTGCAGCGTCACAGAGTCGTGTTGTCTCAGTGAGGTTCAATGCAAGTGCAACTAAATTAAAATTCTATGTTTTCATCTATTTTGCATTCGTCAGGGTGCTAGAAACTGTCACAATGAGGTTGCCGTGTTTGGTATAGGGATGCCACGGTTACCAAACTTGTGAGGACACCGGTGTTTCTGATAACACTGCAAGCACACCACGACTGTGCCTCTCCGTCTCTCTGGTTGAGCTTTTGCTGCTCCTTTTTGAGTTCATAAAGTGCTGCTCGCTTCCCTTCAGTGTCCATGTTAACCAGATTGTATATACATATAATGTTAACCAATAATTGTAAATGATATATATTATGACATAAATGACATATATGACATTAATGATTTGATTCTGCACTTCACTTTGAAGCCAAAATTCTAGCCAGGTGAAGTGAAATCTTTTCACGTTGGCACTGACATGCCAAAATTAAATAAAATGGGTTTGTTTTTAATGGAAAAAATGGGCAATGGGCAGCTAATGTAACCAGGGAATGCCCAAACACTGAGTGCATAACATGCAAAGCAGTAACCCGAAAATGTTCTTTCCCTCTTTCAAGGGAATAATCGGATTATTGAAGTTCCCCATTTACATAAGTGGGGGAGAATAGGACAACAACGAGAGCAGCTCTTCCTCCGGTTCAGTAGGTGGCGCTCCGCCACCATACAGCTGGTCGGACTGCAGCATTTTCTTCTTTCACCTTTGTCAAAATCAACAACAACCGAATTTTGATAGAAACGGGTCGTCTTGGTAATGGTATTACTTGCCATTGTGGAGTCCTCCCTCGGTTTAAAGGAAACGCTTGTGTTGTCTATTTCCAGTTCAGAAACCATTGCTGCTGAGTGGGGAGGGGGAGTTACAACCGACTGAGCATGTAGATGCAAAACCCGATATTTCTCAGGGTACGCTGTTTACATGCACGAATACCCCGGTTACTAAAGTAGTTATCTAGGTCTTCTTCTAGGGTATGGTGTTTACATGGCGTTTGAGAAACCGGAGTATGCCGGGGTGTGTAAGACCTAGTCTGGTACCATCGTACCTGCACAGAAATGCTGTGCAAATGGATAAGAAAAGAAATACATAACTCCACTTAGAAACTGTCTGTTTTACATGTATGATTTGTGGTCTAATTAAAACAAACAAAATGAATACACACACACTTTTTGGCGGCTGCATTTACCTGTAAGTGTGGCCAGGAGGCCTCGAGCGTGGGCTCGTCTTCCTCTGGGTCAAACTCATTACTGTCACTGGGCGGAAGGGTCCGGAATATGTTGTGAGACACCTGGAACATAAACACAAAGAGGGAAACGTGTTTCAGCTACGGATGTCATGATATCATGATCATTGTGAGAGGAAATATCCCAGAGAAGGGGATTGTTGTCATAGTTCTGCATTACCAGGTGATTCAGTGAGGTAGAATAAATGTGTGGGGATGTCACCTCTGGACGCTGAGTGGGGTCGTTTACCCACTTCTCCTCCGGTAAACTGGACAAACATTCACCAACTCTTTCATTTTACCCATATAACGCCGATCATTGCTCGGCAACGACGTAATATATCTGTCTGCCTGACTAACGTTAGCCATTGGAGGAGGCTTCCAGGCCAGTTAACGTAAAATAGGTGAAATCAGGACAGATTACTGCAGGATTTGTATTTACAGCCAGTTAAAGCCGGCTGTTTGTTTTCACCCGAAGGGGGGCGAGGCCTCATGTGTTGCTCTCTTCTATCTCTGTTGGACAGAAAGCTAGAAATGCTCTACAGCGACACTAGCGGCTGGCACACCTAATAGCTCTTCCTGCAAAGCGAATGGGGGAGGAAATGGGCAGCAAGCAGCGTGCCAGGGGGATTTGAATGGGACTTAATTGCGGCCAAAAAATCAATACTTTCTGTGGAAACAAAATATCGATTCATATCACAGAATCAATAAAATCCTACAGCCCTACATCCAGGTAACTGCTACATCTCCCCAACAGATGTAGACAGTAAACGGGAAGCTTTGTATGCAACTGAAAATCTGCTCGGTGTCCCTCCAGGACAACACACCTTACCGGTGACACTTTTCCTAACTTTACTACACACAAAAAACATGGAAATATTCACAGGACCAAAATGCATTTACTTTTTAGGGAATTGTTTTCATTCAAATCCCTTATTTCTTGAGTGTATTCAGTTCATGCTTTTATCTTGAAACAAAAAGGGGCAGGTTTGAAACATTGGTCATTTGTGTTTGCACCATTACTATGACCTTTGTAGTAATTAACTCATTTATTTCAATTCAATTCAATTTTATTTACAGTGCCAAATCGTAACAAAAGTTATCTCAGGACACTTTACAGAGTAGGTAAAGACAACTCTATGGTTTCACTATGATTTCACTAACATAAAGCAATAAAAATCTACAGTAGTGACTCAGGACGACTGTCATGCCGACATATTACAATAAATCTGAAAAACAAATCGTTAACCCGCGACTGAACTCACACTACTTTGAAACTGCTGTGGTCAGTTTTACTTTTTTTTTTTTTGTATTAGGTGTGTTCTGCGACACTTGTGTCAGAATAATCAGAAAAACGGCTGGTAAAACTCCCTCTATATGGACACTGTGAGATAGGACTAGTGATAGACTGATATTATCGGGCGATATTTGCGTTTTTTAGGTGTATCAGTATCGGCTGCTGCAGGCTGCTGCGTTCGCTAATTTTTGCAGCATTATTTACAGACAGGCGTCCAAAGGCAGCTCCGTGCTGCTGGAGACGCCTATTTTAGGTTCAATTAACGTACCTTTATTAAAATTGAGACTCGTAACATTTGGTGTCATTGTGTCATTTTTGTGATGTAAATTGAGGATGCAAAAGTAGTATTAGCTCCAAATAACGGCTCATGAAAATTGGCACTTCTAAGGCTAATGAAAAAAAAATCAGTATCGGCATCGGCCCTAAAAAATCCATATCGGTCGATCCCTAGATAGGATATGACTTGGTGAACGTCTGCGCTCTCTGAGTTTAGTTTTTTAGATGTAGATGCGTGTGTGTGTGTGTGTGTGTGTGTGTGTGTGTGTGTGTGTGTACATCAGGGTCACAAGACAGCAATGTTGGAAAATGGGTCAGGACCCGAGTACATGTTTTAGTGTGGAGTAAGAGAGTATGGCTTTCATATACCGGCATTAAACTGCTGCGAGTGAGTTAAAATCAGCTTGTAGTGCGATATAATTGATCTTCTTAACATTTAGGCGTGTCATTGTTTTATTTGTAAGCACAAACAAAATGATCTGTCTTTATGCTGAAGGTCTTGATGGGTACAAAAATTTAAACCTCAAAAATAAAAGTCAGCAGCCAAAACACAACAATTTCAATTAAACACTTAGATTTGTGACGCTCGCTGTGAGGTTGCAATTATTACTGTGTTCTCCCGAATTGAAAACAGTGTTCTTTTCCTGGAAATACGCCTGAAAAGGGCGGGTTGTCATATTTTCTGGGTCTAGATTTTTAGTAAGTAAGTGATTCTAAAGACACAGTCACTGAGTCACAGTGTGAGCGTTACAAGTCAGTGTACAGTCACAACAGCAAATGGCACCAAAAATCTCTATGAGGAGTTCCTTTCATGAAGGGCCGTCAATCACAACACAGTTTACAGAGACACTGTTACAGAGACAACTAGCTTAGCTTACGTTGACAGGGGCCTGAGACATGGAGAGACACAGTGATGTCCCCAAAAAAGAGGCTCAAAAGTCTGAGGAGGAGTTCTGATGCCATTTTGTTATAATGGTGATTTACGCGGCAGAGAAACACAGGAGGCTTTGCTGTCACCGATTTACGGAGCTGCTCTATTAGACGCAGGAGGTTTCACTTGGTTTTGTTTTTATTTTGAAACTGACTGATCATTTTGTTTGTTTAGTGGGTTCCTGAAGAGGACTATTTCTGGTTTGAGAAGAAAGACTCATTTTGTTTTGGTAAAAATACTTGTTTCTTGTTAAAGAAGATTTGGTCTTCAAAAAGTATTTTTCCGGAAATGATTCTTAAAAAATTAGGGTCAACTTATAATCAGGGTCGTCTTATATTCAGAACAATACGCTATTTTTCAAAAGATAAAAGGTTGGGAGTCACTGGACTAAAGAATTATGTTGGTGTCACATGAGAGATTTCTAGGCAGACCTCAGACACGTATGACTTCTCTGTGTATGTTGAATGCACACGTCCCCTCCCTCCTCACCATTTTGACGACCTCGGGGTAGGCCTGCTCTGTCAGGTAGCCCCGGCTGACGGTCACGTAGTCCACCAGCTCGTTGAGCGTGGAGCGCTTGTACTCCTTCATCTTGAGGTCCGACAGCGTGTCCATGAAGTCAAAGACAGTACAGCACTGCTGCAGCTTCTTCAGGAACAGCTCCGGCTGCTCCGGCGCTGGCACGTCTGGACGCAAAAGACAAACACGCACACATAAACGCACACACAGACACACAGACACAGAGAAAAGTCAGTTAGATTGGTGCAGAAATAAATGGGATGTTTCTGACCCACATGTGGTCAGAGAGCTGAAACACCAAACAAAGAGTTAACTAGAGACAGTGGGCGTCCTGGTGGGACTGACACATACTGTGATGTTGCCGGTTAAATTCCAGCTGAGCAATTAGGTCAGAGATCAGTTTTCCTTCCGTCTTTAAGGTATTTACGTAGTAATTCATTTGCTTGTTGTTGCTTTATTCTAGTGCTCTCATTACTCTTCTCAGTGTGAAAACCTGAGATTTTGGCCAAATCTCACGTCCATCGGTGAACTTGGGTCATGTGATGACAGGTGAGGTAATGACCTTCCTCTTTGGTGAAAACTGCACAAACTCCATGCAGTGATGCAGACATCAAATATTGTATTGTAATGTAATCATTTAGGGTTTCAGACTGGTGGTATGACAAAACCAGTTATTTAAAAACTACACACTGGGCTCTGTTTTCTGACAATTTGATAAACTAAACAATTAATAAATAATTATTAGATTAATCACTAATTTAAAAAAAAAGAATCCAGGGATTATTTTCAATATTTAAGGATCATTTTCTCCCTGATTACGAATCTCTATCCCTTAAATTCATGATCTACATTTTAATCAGGGCAGGAAGATACGGGGAAAATATGCCATAAAGTTGATGAATATCACAATAACGATATTACTTATAGATATTAAAGTGTACTCAGTTCTGCTAATTTCGGTAAACTGCTCACATACAACAAATAGCTTATTGAAAAAAAAATACTCAAAGGAAATTATTTCCCACATTATATAATTAAACATATTGAACTGGACACAAAAATCAATTATTCTGCATCCTTAACTTTAATTAATAACTAAAAATAATCGTCCTTTCATTGTAAACTACCAAAAAAAATGCAATAATCAATTTAACCAAGAAGAACTAAAAAACATATTTTACATTAACAGAGTTCAATATTAAGTTAAAGTAGCATGCACAAAGCTTAACTGAAGAACATATTTGCAAAAGAGGGGGAAAAGGAAGAGTGTATTTCCACGTTAAGTAGCAAATAATGAAATTGTTTGCTATAAAAAGAAGATGAACTGGATGGTAAACATGAGCAGGGACAGAATGAAAAATATCTACTGCATATATATATATATATATATATATCCCTATCTTTTTGGGAGATATAAGATCTGAACATTATATCTCCCAAAAAAGCAAATGCATGTATGGATTTCTATAAAACATGTTGAGGGAAAACAAAGGATGCTACAGCCGAAGCCTCCAGTGAAAGACTCACTTCCTGCTCTGCATTACCTTTTTATCTTTTCTGCCTTTCTGTACAGGGAGGATGAACGCGGCTGCCTCATTAGCCAGCACCGAGTGTTTGGGAGACTGAGCTGTCACAAACTGTAAGGTTGTACAGGCAGAACAAGTATGCAGGTGTCTTTATTCTGATCTCACGGTGAGAGACATGGCAGAGGGTCGCACAGAGTTCAGACCTGCAGGGAGACGTACAGCGTTCTTCCCTGATCGCCAGACCTGATGTTGGTGTCCCAGCAGGACTGGGCCATTATTATGTAAGAGATAAGCCTTTTGTGTGTGCGTGTGCATGTGTGTGTGTGTGTGTGTGTTCGCTCTCGAATTACACTTCAAAGTGCTCGTTTGTCATTTTGAATTCTTCTGCATTTTATTTTTTTGAGTCAAAAGCTGCATATAAATGAGTGAGAATCCATTTTCTAACATTTTTTAGAGCAAATGATGAATTTATTGATGGAGTAAATAGTTGGTACATCAGTAGATAATGGCTCCAGCTAAATTAATGAAGATTTATTGTCTTTCAATGGAATAGATAGTCAAATAAAATCAGACTGAGAGGTCATGATACACAACTACATCACCTAACTTGACGATAACACGCACGTTGACTCCAACTTTGCGGTAAACAGGGTTATCAGAAATACCTGAGGGAATATCATTTGTAAATTGTACTTTGGGGATTATCATCCAACCTGTTTATTACCACACAGTTCAATGTGATGAGTATCAATTGGATTACATTACCCAACATTTTACATATCAGAACAATTGATCCATCGTCATGTCAAAAAAATCAGCAGCCTTGATCCTTGCATGTCATCTTCATTTTGTGCTTATGTTCTTAATTAAATGAGAAAATATGCAGTACATGCTTTACCACGTGGTTATTTCATATAGACTATTTATTTAATTACCTGACAACATGCTATATCATGATAAATATTGTTACTGAAAAGTAGTGCGTCCAATAATTAAAGGTGCCATGCGGCGCCCCGCTCAGCTCTATTGTCACCTGACGGTTCACATTAAAATAGATCAATCAAATCAATGTGCATCTGTGATCCTGTAGTTAAAACAATCCACATTAATCCAGTACCAGTTCCAAACCTGCAGAACCAGCTGCATTATCAAAACTCAATATGCACAATCCTGCTGCGCCCGGCCTACGCTCTATTCTGTGTTTCTATCTTTCACCGTGATTTTTTGACGTAATGAGATTCAATATTAACTTTTATGAATTCACATTATGTCTTGTGGTTGGAGAAAGAAATGTTTAAAATCAAGAGTTCATAAAAAAAGGTTAATTTTGATCTTGTCAAGTCAACATCACGTTGCAGAAATAAGTGAGAATTACTCATGCATTTTTTTTGTGGGGCCAATGGCCCTGTATCTGTCAGATTTTCTAGATGAAATTTAATTCAGCCGGTCCAGAATGAATAACTCCTCTTGCTGAAGCTCTGACTATCCAAACTGAAAGTGCAGTTTCCTGTTCTGGGAAACAAACAACCCTCGGCAGATCTCAGCGAATGCATTTAAACTGATTATTCTGAACGTTTCCGTCCAAATGCCACTAGTTACTCACGACCCGCCGGCCTCCTGCTTCAGCTCAGCTCATTGAGGCCGAGTCCAATCCGGCCAGTCACAAACAAAAGCAAACCCCTGATTGACTGGGCAGGAGTCCTAGGCTCTGCAGGCCTTAATCCCCCGATCCACACACTTCACACAATACCCAGTCAGGTACCAGAGCAAATGCATTCAACTCTGGTGACTTTGAGCAACCTTTTAATTTCATTGCACATGATTTATTAATTTTTTTGAAATCATATGCAACAAGGTTGGAAAATCATGTGAAAGATGTGGAAGATAGTACCCCACTGTTAACCTGCCAACAAGATCAAACAAGTTTCTCTCTGCCCTGCATGTGATGTGATCACTCCGTGCTCCAAATACCTAAAAAAAGAGTGCTGACCAGAATATTAAGTGCTGCTAAGTCTACATGTCCTTGAGCAAGATATGTCGTCCTGCTCAGTCTTTTTAAGCTGTCCTGGATAAGAGCATCAGGAGGTCTGTGAATTAGAAGAAACCAAAAGCAAGTGTTGAAGCTGCTGTGTTGATTCATCGCTTTGAGTCATTTTGTAGGACAAAAAAATGTCCAAATTCTCTGATTTCTGCTTCTTAAATGTGAATTTTTTTTCTGGTTTCTTTCTTCCTCTGTGACAGTAAACTGAATATCTTTGAGTTGTGGACTAAATGAGACATACGAGGCTGTCATCGTGTGCTTTAGGAAACACTGATCCACATTTTTAACATTTTATGGACCAAACCGCTAATCCAAATGGAGAAAAGAATCAACAGATTAAAGGACAATGAAAATAATACAACAACAATCGTTAGTTGCTGGTCTAGTGATGGACTCACTGAAGTTTGTGTTTCATCTTGTTTCAGTTCATTGTTCTTGTCTCCGCGTTCTCTTGATAGTGATTCCAGCAGCTGCAGACATCCGTTTTCAGCATAAAAAGCTCTGATAAACTGTGTTCGCACGTCTGCTCGGCAGCAAACAGCAGACAGTAACAGCTGGAGACGAGCTGGGGACAAACAGGTGAAGCTCACAGGCCAATTTGGCAAAAGGTTGCAACTAACGATTATTTATATTGTCGATTTATCTGTCAATTAGTTGTTTAGTCTATAAAATTTCAGAAAATAGGAGAAAGTGTCAGTTTTTCCTAAAGCAAAGGAAGATTCTTGTTTTGTCCACAACTCAAGGATTTTCAGTTTACTGTCACAGAGGAGGAAAGAAAATCAGAAAATATTCCCAGAGAATTTAGACATTTTTTTTCTAAAAGAAAATACTCAAACTCATTAACAGATTAATTAAATAGTTGGTAAGAGTTCACTGATACTATCGCCTTATCGATTGTCATTTCGGTTTGATTCTCTATCGATTCCTGATCGATTTTCTGAGTGGAATAAAAGTCGTCCTGCACAGATTTTCAGCAACAACGCAGCTGTTTTATTCTCTGTGTTCGAACACAGTGTGGAAGAAACAAGAATATTTAAACGGCTTTCTTTTTTTATTTAAGGTTTTCAGGTTTTTCCATGACAAAATCTGCCCAGCCTGCCAGCAGGCGTGGATGTTGTATCATCATGCATTGGACCGTTTCTTCCTCTCCGCCACGACTCCTTCGTGTTGCAAGTTTCCAGCAGTAAAAACGCAGGAGTTTGACGTCATGTTAAAAAACATGTCATTGGTGCAAAAAAAAGAACTGATAGGCTCTGAGTACTATTCTATACTACGGAGTACTATTCTGGGTCTGAGTGCAATTTGTTTGATTGTTTGTTTCTTGATTCCCATTCCTAAAATCGATAATCGATAAAACATTTGCAGCTCTATTTTGAAAGCACACATATCAATTTAAAGATACTTTTGAGGCAATGTGTGTGTGTGTGTGTGTGTGTGTGTGTGTGTGTGTGTGTGTGTGTGTGTGTGTGTGTGTGTGTGTGTGTGTGTGTGTGTGTGTGTGTGTGTGTGTGTGTGTGTGTGTGTGTGTGTGTGTGTGTGTGTGTGTGTGTGTGTGTGTGTGTGTGTGTGTGTGTGTGTGTGTGTGGCTTAAAAAACACTTAATTGTCCTGGAAAACAAACCGTGGCAGATCAAGCCCATCTAAATAAGTTACAATTTAGAGGTATACAAGTTATATAAGTAATTTAATGTTTGTCTGTATGTCCAAATATATATCCAAATGTCAAATGTTCTCATCACTGTTGTACAGCAAAACTAGATAAAAAGATTTTGTATACACTCGAGTGCAAGTTTGCAAATCTGCAGGGCGGTGCAAAGAATTCAGCAGACAAGTCTGAGGACAAAGAGGTCTGGAATAGTATCGGAATATTAATAATATCTGGAATACTATAATCTATAATAATGCGTGCGTGCGTGCGCGCGTGCGTGTGTGTGTGTGTGTGTGCAGGGCCTTGAGAGTGAGTACAGTGGTGTACGCTGTAGTTCATTACAGTAATTACTGGCTGCAGGATTCAGGGATGTTACGGAGCCTGGGGCCTCGGCATCCTGCAGCTCTGCCGCTATAGGAGCATGTGAATGGCCTTAAAGGAAGCTATTAATAGACAGATAATCACACGGGACACGGTAATCCCTCTACAGACACAGAGAGCACAGCGAATGGGCTTGGAGCAGGGCGAGAGAGTACGAGTGTGAATGTGGGAGAGAGAGAGAGAGAATGAAAGTGTGTGTGACTGTATTTAAGCTTGTGAGAGAATAAGCGTGTGTAGCCTAGAATAACCCAAAAAATATTGTTCATACACATCAGCATGAAGGAACCCTGGAGTGGAAGTGCACACAGCATATTAACAATCGTGTTTCCCAATCAGTGTTGCCAAATATTCTCCGATCAAAGCAGGCAGCAGCCCTAAAAGTCGCCCGAACGCCGTCTAAGGCGAGGAGGAGACCCTGTGCTGGAGCGCCGTACACTGTCATTACTGTGAGAAGGGAGGTCCCAATGTGAGACTTTGATATCATGATTATTATCCGAGGAAATATCACGATTTCATGATTATTAATGCGTGAATTTATTATTGAACACGTCAGGTTGAGCTCTTCCTCATAGAACTGGGGTTACATCCAGGTGACTGCTACATCTCCCCACCAGATGCAGACAGTGATTTTTAATTCTTTTTGATTTTTATTCTCTAAAAATACTACAACTTTTTTGTGGCAACCCGCCGACTTTTTGTGACAATCTTCCGCATTTATTTCTCAAAATCTTCAGACTTTTTTTTCTCTCAAAATCTCCGACTTTTTCTGTTGCAATATTATGACGTTTGTCTACACACACACACACACACACACACACACACACACACACACACACACACACACACACACACACACACACACACACACACACACACACACACACACACACACACACACACACACACACACACACACACACACACACACACACACACACACACACACACACACACACACACACACACACACACACACACACACACACACACACACACACACACACACACACACACACACACACACACACACACACACACACACACACACACACGTAAAGCGGTTACTGCAAAGGATGCAAAAGAGATTCCAATGTCTCCGAGGTGAGCAGGAATAATACAATAAGTTGGGCTTAATTATGTAACGTTAACATGTATGATCAATTAGAATAACCCCAAAACAAACTTGCTCACTTTCTCAACATACATACATAAACTTGAAACTCGTGACAATGTCTGCAAGTGCATGTTAAATTGATTTGTAATAAATTAAGATTATATTTGTTATAAAGTCACTCAAATGGGACCATTTGAGTGACTAGGGGCGGAAGTAGCTCAGTCCATAGGTGACTTGGCTGGGAACTGTAGGGTTGCTGGTTCAAGTCCCCGTGTGGACCATGTATGGAGCGTGGACTGGTGGCTGGAGAGGTGCCAGTTCATCTCCTGGGCACTTCCGAGGTGCTGTTGAGCAAGGCACCGAACCCCCAACTGCTCGGGGCGCTGGTCACTGGCAGCCCCCTCGCTCTAACATCTCTCCCTAATTGCATGTATAGGCCCTGTTTGTGCATGTGTGTATTTCGGGTCTGTGTGTGTAACACGTATAATAATAAGAGTGAAAAAATCCAATTTCCCCGTGTGGGATTAATAAAGTAATTCTTCTTCTTCTTCTTCTTCATTTTGTCAAGACCTGAAGAGAAGCTCTTTCATATTTAAAAAGTACCCATATCATTGAGGGCATTTATTTACTTTTTCCATCCATCTTTATCCCCAAATCCATTTAGCTGCTACAAATGTGATCTTTTTTAATCCAGCAGCAGCCACTGTTGGCGGAGGATGGAATCAGGGTTGAGATGAGTATTCGGCAGCTGCTGATCCAGCCTCTCTGTGAATGAGCCAACCATCAAACCATCGTGTTCAGCATTCTTTATTGGCTATGGGAGGTCAGCGTGGTCAGTGAAGTTTAGCATTAATCAGAAAGTGAGTCAGGTGGACCAGAAGAAGAGCTGTCTGCGAGGAGAAACTGAACATGTTGCAGCTGCAGAAGGTAACTCTACAATGTTTAGATGAATGTAATGAAGGTTTGGGTCAAGTTGGTTTGGATGTTAAAATAAATGAGTTTAAGGAACATCAAGTTAGTATACTCCAGAGAAAATTTATTCTGTTGTTCCCACCAAAGTTAAATGGTGGTTTGTGGAAATATTTTGAGTTGTTCCTGACCGCTGAGTTGCTGCTAACATCATGTTATTATGGAGAAACCAAATATGGCTAACATGGAGCTAAGCAAAAAAAATGCCACATCATTATTCAGACTAAATAATGAAGTGGTACAAAGAGTTCATTCTGTTTCATTATCAGGAAAAAACAGCATTTCCACAAAATACCAGAAATTAATCCGTCAAATGATGTGTGTTGCTAGTCGCTGGAATACTGTATAGCTTTAAAGCTGAATGAATATTATTTGCTATGCTTTTCGTCATGTGACTCAAACATGTTATTACAGACACAAATGAGCACAGGGTTCCTGCACCTTTTCCAAGGTCAAACTGAAGCACTTTTCAACCATTTCAAAGTGCATTTTCATGCTTTTCCAGCACCTTACAGCTGTGGTAAACTACACATTTGTATAGAGAACAATACTCAGCATTCAGTAAACTTAATACTGCACTTCATCATCATCATCACATTAAAGGAGATGTTATTGTCCTATAAACAATCAACATGTTTTGAGACAGCGTTCTACAAAAGCATGACGAATGAAAGGAAAACTAACTCCCCAGAAATATAATCACCAACTATTCTGATCATCTGTTCATCATCATCATCATCAGGTTATTTTCCGTGTCAAATGTCGGAAAAAGTTGTTTTGAGTCTCAAACATGCAGATCTTCTTTTCTGTGTTATATCATATATGTCATCATCATATGACAGAACATTTCAAGCAGTTTCAAGCACTTTATTTAGTTGAAAACATCACACTAAAATTAGGTCTGGCATTGACTTTAGTTAAACATCTGTTCTTAAAAAATATTTTCCCTTATTTTTCAACGTTGGAACGGAGCGGAGCCCCTATAGCCCAGTTCAGAACATATATTCCTAACAGGTCTGAAGCGTTCTGAAACCTGCCTGTTGGGCAATGAGGTGAGGCAGTTTATCGTCTCCATAGAAACACCTCTCTGTACTTCCGTTCTAACCTCTGACTTTTGAGGCTTGTTTTCGTAGCCGAGTATAATTTGTAACTTTATAAAATATAAATGAGGACAGAGACAGTGAGATACTTGCTGCAGCTGCTTTTCTAGTTGTGATGAAACAGCAAAAATACCGTTTAATTTCCCTAATTAACTGCTTTGTTGGATTGGATAGCGGCCGGCGCTCGCTCTCCTTAGTCATTGTATTGCTCGCTCGACCCTCTCTCTTTCCATCTCTCTCTCTCTCTCTCCATCTCTGAGCCCATCCCTACGTCATTTTGCGGCCCAGATCTGAAAACAAACGCACCCCGTCTGCTGCGGTCGAGTTGAACCGAGTTAAAAGCATCACCTCTGAGCTTCCATAGAAATACATAGATTTTCAGTCAAGATTCCAGGGCGGCAGAAGACAATTTCAGGGAGGCGGCCGCCTCAAAATTTATAATGCAGAAAAAAAAACCTGTAGTGCAATGCAAAACAGTGGAGCACAGAATTTTCACGTGATTTTGCAGAAGTTTGCTGTGTCGTGAAACATTTCAATACTAAAAGAATATTGTATTTATACAAAAAAATAATTATAAATACTGTGATGCTGATTAAAGCTATTCTTACCTTTCTCGCATTTTCACACTTTTCTTTCGTAACCTTAAAATGCTCCTAATAAGCGTATGGCCCACTAAAATGTAAAAGAAATCCACCAGGTGTTGAAACTCATCAATATTCAATTCTCATTTATTTCTAATTAAAGTCTGACCAATCATTTTATTCGGTCCGATTGTCATCCTTCACTCTCTTTCACTTGAGCTGCTCTTGCTGCATTCAAGTGCCAAGGGAAGTCTGACGTTTCTGACCTCCAACTAGACAGAGTGCACTTGAATGTCTGTCAAAGTGGAACCTTCTTCTAGCAAATAAGGGGTATGTCAATCTCCCCCGAATTCACTAGTAGGAGAATTCACCTAGTTGGAGGTCCAAAACGTTGGTCTTCCCATGGCACTTAAACGCAGCAGTTCTCTCTCAACGCACATGTCAGGGGAGGAGGGAGCGTCAGAGGTCAGGCTGGGGGAAGAGGCTGGGACAAGGGGGAAGCTCTGCGTGCTCTAATGCCAGAAAGGAAAGAATTCCTTTAAGACCACAACCAGTGACAGTCACAAAGTTTCACTTTGAAATCTTCATTTATGAAGTGAGCATGTTACCTGCGAGTCTGCTGCAAGAAAGCTGACCAAACGTGCCTGTTTCTATATAAAAACGTGTAGTTGAGCAGATTTTGTTCCGCCTTGTGTTCTGGGAAATGAGCGGCGATGGAGGATGACTGGTCAGGTTAGAGCACTGGAAAAGCATCCTATTTCTAATGAAGCAAACTGGTCTCATATCAACACGACTATTCTGAGATGCTTTACGAGTGCAGCCCCAGCCAGTGGAAACACTGATGCTTTGCTCTGGCTTCAGCCTCACCCTGCTCTTCTCCTTCCTTCCTGCCTGCCTGTTCTGTTTCTCAGCTTTGGAAGAGACTCTCATCTGGGCTCTCTTGGCAGAGGAAGAGAGAAGTCGTTGCTGCTTAATTAATGGTGGAAAAAAGCTTAACGACTCACAGCATATATGAGAGAGAGAGAGAGAGAGAGAGAGAGAGAGAGAGAGAGAGAGAGAGAGAGAGAGAGAGAGAGAGAGAGAGAGAGAGAGAGAGAGAGAGAGAGAGAGAGAGAGAGAGAGAGAGAGAGAGAGAGAGGGAGGGAGAGGGAGAGGGAGAGAGACAGAGAGAGAGAGAGAGAGAGAGAGAGAGAGAGAGAGAGAGAGAGAGAGAGAGAGAGAAAGAGAGAGAGAGCTCACCACAGGAACTCCTTTAAGTTAGGGTAATTACATAGCAGCATCAATCTATTGGACACAGGGTCGCGTTTTAGCAGCTTGCAAATGTACGCATCTCTTTTTAATGTTGTTTAATAGGCTTAACATTATTCAGCCACTGATTATTTTAGTAGCCAAACATGATTTGGTAGTGTTTATAGACTACAAGGAGATCACATGGTTGGTGCACCGCGGTCATCTAAAGTAAGCAGAGCTGCTCAAAAACTGCACAAATGCAACTATTGCAACACTGACGTGAATGCAAACTAAATGTGTTTTTAAGATGTCACCTTGTGCACATTAAAGGTCATTATAAAAGGTTGAAATAACCGTCTAAGTGTGTTTATGTACTCGTATTGATGCAGTATAAATGCACAGTGGGGCATTGCTTCTTGGGGTGCATAAAAATGGGTTTGGAAAAACAAGTTTGGAAATGCAGAATAGGAGCAGGAGTCAATATTAGGGGTGTTACGGTACGCTAAAGTCACAGTTCGGTATGTACCTGGGTTTTAAAGTCACGGTACGGTACAGGACGGTACGGTTCATAGTTAAGGGGGAAAAGGAAAAACTGCATGTTTGTCAGAACGAACATAAGTTTAATTAGTAAACAATTAAACACAACAGTTAAACCGTTTTAGCGGTCAATATGAAACATACAAATAAAAAATATAACAAATACATGTAAAAAAAATTATGCTGCAATTCTTCAATAAATAAAATACTTCTTAAATAATTTGAACTGCAGCATTAACTTAGGTTGTGGCATTTACCTGTTCTGAATTCCCAGGTAGGGTTTGTTGAAATAGTGTTGGCAGCTTTTTTTTACAGCAACGGTGACAGTAACACCTGGATGGTGCCTTTTTAAATACAGTAAGTGTGCATGTTCTTAATTAACCTGAAAATTAACCTAAACCTGAAAGTTTTCATCTGAATGACAGAGGGATGTCTGCAAGCTCTGCTTTCATGTCGTTGTGCGGCACGCAGTTTACTCTCTGTTTGCTAGCCATCCATCCACTCAGCCACACTTGCGGGGTTGTGGGGGGCGTAACGTGCTAGGGCTCAACCTGCCTGCCGCTACCTGCTCTGCTACTTTCACGGACTCTCACTCGATGGCTGCTATTGTGCACCATGCTGCGCACATTCGAGCCGAGCCAGAGGCTAAATGGTCTGGGGGGAACTGACAAGTTTTAAGTCCTGCACCTGAAAACAAGACTGAACGTTCGCTATATTAACGCTATATATGGCACATTTACAGGTCGCGGTCGACCTCTGTACCCGTCCAGAAGTGCCTGTACCGTGATGGTTCAGTACAAATACGTGTATCGTTACATCCCTATGGATCCTACATCTGAACCAAACTCTGCACTCTTACTGCTGCAAGGAAAAAAAAACAAATCCACCAATTACAGACAATATCACAGCGTAGTTTTCTGGGTTTTCTATAAAGTCATGACTGCAAAGTTATCTGACAAAATGAGTTTAAATCTCACGGACAGTGACTCAGCTGGAAACCATTCATTACTGCATGTACTATATACTGTGGTGCACTGGTCAAATCTGGGCAATGTGAAGTTATTTTGCCAGCTGCAGTTCATGCAGGAAGTCAGCCATCATTGGATGTTTATTTTATATATATATATATATATATATCTGGTTTGTTTGTATTTCTTCAAACCAATCACAGTCGTCTTGGGCAGTGATAAGCCCCAGTGGATCAACGCTGCCTTTGCAAATTAAACAGCAGAGATGAAAGGAAAAGGGGTCTGGCTTTATCCCCATCACTGTGCATCTTGTAAGCCAGACAAGTGCCACAGTACAAGTGCTTAAAACTGCCTTTTTCATGTTCAAACTAAGTATCCTAGCCTGAAGGTCATGACCCTCATAAGGTGTTGCAACATACATCTCAGATTAATAACAAGAAAAGAAATCTCCCAAATTGAAACTTATTTTTAAGATTTTCCTCAAGTTTCTGCATTTCTTTTAGTGAGAGGTAACAAGCGACAACCATCAGAAACCACTGTGTTTGAAACATATAGGGTACATTTAGATTTCAGTTGGCGTACTGAAACGTCTATATTTTACATTACAATGCATTTCAGGTTCATTTTATTTAGTTTTAGCTGCATCATAGCTGTTGTGGTGGAAATTTTTTTTATTTATTCATGGAAAATACTTCAATGCTGTGCATCACTATTCTTAGGTCCCGCCGTTCTACACACATCGCTGCAGAGATTCAAGTGGAGGCATGTGTAAGATGACCAGGCGACACATAAGAACAGTCCACACACACTCAGTGTAAAGGGGAAAGCCCCCTAGTCCATAAAAGCAGTGACCGTGCGTGTGTGTGTGTGTGCGTGTGTGCATGTGCGCATGTGCGTGTGTGTGTGTGTGTGTGAGACCGGGCGAGCAGGTTTGAGTTACGGCAGGAGACTCAGCAGGTTGACTCGCCCCCTCTACCCGAAGTCAATTTGTAGGATGTTATGTACGGACTATAACAGTTTAATGTATGTACACACTTCCAGCCATCATAAAAGGTATAGTTAAACAATCAGGTGGCCTGCCTGGTTATGGAGGGAGGAATGTAAAGACGCTTTGGTTGTGACTTTGCTCTCCTCACTGCAGGTGGCTTCTGATTAACCTTATTTACCCAGAGAAAGTTGCTGCTTTTCCCGTGCCCTGTTTCAGCTGTACAGAACGACTGCCTTGTCTGATTGTTGGTCACCGGAGCAGTCATTGATTGAGGACACTAAACAGAAGATAAACTTTATATACCGTTTCTCTAAGTCACTCTAAATGGGAGCGGCTAATAAATATACACATGTAAAATGTAGATCAAAACATAAAAATATATTCTTTCCAGCATACTCTCAACATATGTCTGTATGCAACTTTTGGCTCCACAGTCGAAAAAAGAGAATTTTTGATGCACCTTTAATAAAGTGCATACAATTTCTGTGAAATGAGCCCGGATTAAAATGCATTCATATGTCATAACATTTGTGTCAGTGTTAGAGACGGAAATGTAAATTAAATCTATTGAATGAAAATTGAATGATGGCTTAAGGTACAGTAAAACCCCATGAGACTGCTTGGTTATAACGCGACTCCGAGACACGCCTCCGTTCCCAGCTCAAATGGACGGCACAGCACTGCAATGTTTAAGTGCAATTAATACATTTCTGTCTATGTCGAACAAAAGCAGCCTGCCTACTAGCCACTTTTTTTTCGGTACCTTCAAATGAGACATTTTATCCAAAAGAAATTCCCACATTTTCTGAACCGCCCCCCTGAAGCTGAGGTGGACCAATCCCTGTCTCTCAGTGTACAACGCAAACGACTGATATCTGTCATTTATAATAAGATTGCTCTTCTGAGCCCAGTCCCCACTGCTTTCCCTAAAAATGCATGGGAAAAGGATTTGGGGGTAGACATTACTGATGACTAGTGTAGGGACATTCTGAAACTGGTCCACTCATCTTCGATTGGTGCCAGGCACGGCCTGTTACAGTGGAAGGTGCTTCATAGAGCCCATTCACCAATGCTAAACTGGCTAAGATATACCCTAGTCACAGTAATGCTTGTAACCGCTGTAAGCAGTCCTCAGCCGACCACGCACACATGTTCTGGACGTGCCTGAAGCTTGCTGAATTTTGGTCCGATATATTTCAAACCCTCAAACAGGCTCTTAATACAAATGTGGAACCCAATCCCCTGACTGCTCTTTTTGGGCTTCCACTGTCTAAAAATCTGCCCGTTACTACACAGCGTGTCGTGGCCTTTACCACCCTGCTCCCCAGACGTAACATTCTCCTTAAATGGAAACATGTTTCTCCACCGACTCATAATAGTTGGATACGTGAAATTTTACAGTGTCTACAGTTGGAGAGGTTACGGTTATCACAGGGGGGATCTCTGACAGCATTCCACAAAACCTGGGACCCATGGCTCTTATTAGTAATAGTCTCACTGTTACTCCTGATGATGCTTCCTAATACTTCCGTGTCTGAAAAAATTTAATTTAATTTAAAAGAAATTTGAAAAAAATAAATAAAAAAATTAGCGTCTACCGTGGTGAATTTCAGCCTGCATGCACGTCTTTGAAGCCTCACGTCAATGAAACAGAGCAGCGAATATTGGTAGCAGAGCAACAAGTTAGCGACTGTCAATTACCCAGAATGACCTCTGTTTATATAGATTTTCTTTGGTTGGATGACTGAAAATGTTTAGCGGGTCATTCAGGAAGGAAAGCAGATTTTATTTGTCAAGCCTGGGAGAGAAGGCACAATATTTTGTTGACAACAGAGCTGTAAAATAACTCTGATCAAATGTAATGTAATATAATATTTGAACAGTGCAAAGGAAAGTTCGGTGCCTTGTTAAACAATGAAGGTTTGGCACTTTGTGTGCATGACATGAAAATAAAAAAATCAATCAATCTGCAAGCCGGTATCTGCACACACGCAAAGACAAGGACATATAGTGATAACAGATCTCAGATTAAGTTATTCATTAGTTATTACAAATGCTGAAAGCTGAACCTCATTAGATTCAAATGAGATTTGATAAATTGCTATCAAACTTCAACCCAAGGTAATCTGACCCACTGTTTAATATGCTTTCAGTGAGAAACATAATAAACACCGGAAAGATGAAATGATACCTTGTGGATAAAAATGTTAAGACTTAGTTTTATGGAGCCTGGGAGTTTTTAACTCTTTAACCAGCAGCAAACTTTCACAAATTAAAAAGTCATAGAGGCATTGGTATCAAAAACAGAAAGTGTGCGTCATGTTTCCTGGTGAGGAGAACTGTCTCCCAGCAGTAACTGCTGTCACTACTGGGACCTATAAGCCACTGGGGTTAAAACATTACATAAAGGATTACAGTGGAAAAGAGATGATGCATTCTGACTGTCGGAGCATCTGTTCTGTTTAGTCTTCAAATAAAAACAACAGGAAGACAGACGTGACCCAACAACATGGCTGCCATCAGCTGTCGATGCAAATCTCCACAGGAAGCTGGAACACGACCAACTCTGTGTTGACATGCACATGCGTGTACACATGCAGTTAAGCAGCGTCAGAACCACAGCACAATACAAAGGTCAGTGTGACTCCTGAAGTGTAATGGTGGAGCCTGCTGTTATATTTATACTCCACAAATTCAAGGCAAGTTTATTTGTACAGCAAATTTCAACAACAAGGTCATTTAAAGTGAGTTACATCAAACATTAAAAGCATTGGAAAGAAACGCATAAAATTTATATAAAGATAAAACATATATAACAAATATCCTGCAGTGAATCAATACTGTCTGCTAGCAACCACTACAAGACAAGTGGACTTAAACCACCAAAAGACAATTGGACTTAAACTACAAAAAAAGACAAGTGGACTTAAACTACAAAAAAAGACAAGTGGACTTAAACCACTACAAGACAAGTGGACTTAAACCACTACAAGACAAGTGGACTTAAACCACTACAAGACAAGCAGACTTAAACCACTACAAGACAAGCAGACTTAAATCACCAAAAGACAAGTGGACGTAAACCACCAAAAGACAAGTGGACTTAAACCACTACAAGACAAGCAGACTTAAATCACCAAAAGACAAGTGGACTTAAATCACCAAAAGACAAGTGGACGTAAACCACCAAAAGACAAGTGGACTTAAACCACCAAAGGACAAGTGGACTTAAACCACTACAAGACAAGTGGACTTAAACCACTACAAGACAAGTGGACTTAAACCACTGCAAGACAAGTGGACTTAAACCACTACGAGGGGATTAAACCAACTACGAGACAAGTGGACTTAAACCACTACGAGGGGACTTAGGGCGCAGTCACACTGTCCATCCGTACCGTGCCCAAGGACGTTTCACGACTAAAGTCTAGTTTGTTTGACCAGTTTGAGTGCAACCGTACCGCGCCTAGGCTTGCCGTCCACGGCCCGTTTGGGAGAGGTGGGCTTTTGTAAAGCACGTTTGCACATGTACGAACACAAGCCTGCGCACGTGTACGAGCACGTGCACGAGGCCTACGGCGGTTCTGACGTCATTTTATGTGCGCCTGTTGGGACATAGAAAAAAGAAGGAGGGACCATGCGCGAACAATGGCGGGGGAAAGGTTCACGTTGGTGTGATGCGGAGGTGGAGTGTTTACTGCAGATTTGGTCGGATGAAAATATTCAAAAAAGTTGGACAAGACGCACAAAAACTCTGAGGTCTATGGAAAGATTTGTAAACAAAGCGACGCATCGCGATGATGTCAAACAATGCGTGTGACATGTTACGGCATGATGACGTACAGGCAGCAAGGAGCATTCGCCGAGGCCCAGGTAGTGTGAGTACAAACTGGCCTGGGCCGCGGGGGGAGAGGGAGGGGGGACAAGTACCCTAAAGCACGGGGCAGGGTACGGACGGACAGTGTGAGTGCACCCTTAATCCCACTATAAGACAAGTGGACTTAAACCACTACAAGGGGACTTAAACCCACTATAAGACAAGTGGAGTTAAACCATTACAAGTGGCCTTAAACCACTACGAGGGGACTTAAACCCACTATAAAGCAAGTGGAGTTGAACCACTAATAGGGGACTTTAAACCACTTGCCTTATAGTGGCTTTTGCGGTCATTACTTTGGGGGTTTATGGATAGATTTTCATTTGGATGATTTTAAAAATCTATGTGATGTCTGGTGCAAACAAACAAAGATGAACCTTTACAGATGAGATGGGTTGAGGGTGTAAATGTGCAGACTGGAACAGATTAATGAAGAAGGAGAGAGTAAGCGAGAGAGAGAGGAGAGTGGACTGCACCAGTCAGAGCGAAACAGCTGTAACCATGGCAACCGAGTCAAGCAGTCCAAACACATGCTGACCTGGATGGATTCACATCTATCAAACCTGGTGCAAACAGAGCGATACGGAGCCATTTGTCTGCAATCCATAAAATAGCAAACATGTCCATCCCAAGCTCCCAGAGCCCAACGTGACGTGATCAAATTGTTCATTTCAGTTATAAAAAAAACAACTCAACTAACAGTTGTTCACTCATATCAACAAGTCTAGAATGATTACAAAGAGTCCCAGTATTTACAGAGCACACACGCACATACTGTACATACATGTGCAGATAACAGGGCAGGATTTGTGTCATGGAAGAACTCTCAACATATAAATATATGTTCATGACCCAAAAACAAACCAACGCCCCAATCTGCAAGGCAACTGGCACCAGGCTGCTGTCAATCATTAACACATGCAGACGTCCAGGGTAAACTTTGCTCCTCGCTACTACAGTCAACAACACGGCAGGTGGCAGAGCTATGGACGCCCCGCTCACTTTCACTCCTGTGTTTCAGGTAACAAGGTGTTACAGGTGCTAAACGTTTTAACTATATTTCACCGAGACAAAACTCTTGCAAGCTCCTAAAGAGGGCAAACACTGCAGGAAGCATCGTCTGCGCTGCATCAGTGACATGAAATGAAACGAAGAGCTTTGAACTTTCTGGTGAGCTTTTTCTTCATTTTCTTTTGAGCTTTTTTATTTTTACATTTTTGGCCTCTAAAAGGACGAGTTCACAGTTGAACAGGGATCCCATTATTTTGAAAAAATAATTTTCCTTCCTTTTTTCTTGTTTTTCTTGAAAATCCAAGACAGCACTTGGACACAAATAGTTTTAGAATGTAATATATAATTAAATAGGATTGATTAGTGTTTAGTAAATTTACAGAAATTAAGCTCATGACAATTTCCTTTTTTTTTGGCAAAGGGAATTTACGAGAATATACTGGATATTGCTGGGTAATTTATGCAAACTGTGCACTGTGCATTTGTCCATCACATGCACAGATTATTAGCATCTGGCATCTTTTGAGGCCACATTACTGGGGTTGACCCCAACGACTACATCCAGTCAGATCACTTTTGATGATATTGGTGAACTAAATACATATATGATATTTAAGTTAACTAGCAAATACTAAATCAAAATGTGTTTATATACTGTAGTTCAGGGGTATTAAACTGATCCAGTAAAGGGCCGCTGTGGCTGCAGGTTTTCATTCCAACCAAGCAAGAACACACCTGACTTATCAGGGATGACCAAGAAAACTGATTGGATACTAAAATAAGGATTGGCTTAATCTTAACAAACTACACAAACTACTACAGCAAACTGACAGCAAGCTAACAATGAACTCAAAAAACACCAGGGGACCAGGGTACATAAAGACGGACTAATTACAGACGAGACACAGCTGGCCAGGACAACACAGGTGGCACCAATTACGACAAGGGAGACCATCACAGACAGGAAGACAGGGCACAAGAGGAGAGAATTTCAAAATAAACCAGGAAACAGACAAAACAAAATAAAAACAAGGCATACAGAATGCAGAACCTAACATGAATCTCCTTCACACAGTTGATTTGCTGGATCACGTGTGTTCTTGCACGGTTGGATTGGAAACCTGCCGCCACAGTGGCCCTTTACTGGATCAGTTCGACACCCCTGCTGTAGTTGTTGCTCAATCAAAAAATGTTATTTTTAAAAGAATGTATTACAAATGTTTGCATGCTTATCTGCTTAGAAGAATACACAATGTTTATATTTATGTTTGTATATGACAAGGTAAATGCAGTAAGTATAAATCATCCCAAACTTTCCAGTTTATTCCCACTATTACCCATCGTAATTTCCATGGAAAGTTTTGAATATTCCTATAATTTTACAACCCTTGACTTGACTGGGTTTGGTAAACACGCTCTGAATCGTCGTACCGTGCAGTTTATCTACCAACAAGTCAAATTTCAAAGTTCACGTATAGTTTCTCCCTGCAGGATATTTGGTCATTTTAATCAATTTCCAGGTGTTTCCATGACTGGAGAAGCAGTCTCTAAATTCTTAAAATCTGAAAATAATAGTCAATGCCCATATGAGTATTAAAACACGTTTGTTGCTCTGATTGGACATTAAAGTATCCCTTTCTTAACATTTCCTTCTGTGTGAAAATGTTTCTCAAAAGTTTATCCAAAGTTTGAAAAGCTTATGAGGACGGGCTCTGGGGGACAACCTGCTACAATGCTCACTTGGGACTTTCAAAATACTAAACTCCAACGGCAGCACCTCATATCCTTCTCTTCTTTAAATCTGTCTAGATTTGCCTGGAGTCTGGTATTAACATTCAGCAGGGTTATGGGGTTACAATCCCTGTGTTCAATGAATAAATATCATTTAAAACACAACCCACTCTTCCAGTGTGAAGGTTTCTACTCCTACTTGAGCTGTAAATGCTAATCCAACGCCTCGTTGGTGGATAAACGCCTCCATGAGAAGACCCCATCATTTTAAAAATACTTGATTATTATGCACCTGTGAGACACAAAGAGAATGCATGTTTATAGGCTCTTATTTATATTACACTACGTCAGCACTCTGGCAGTGAATAACACCTCAAGTGGCTGTTTGATGACAACCACCTGTGCTGAGGTCACTCCATTATAGAGCTGAAGGGATGATTTAATTTATCATGAAGGAAAATTAATATGCAAAATCTTTGATAACCTATTAATCATTTAGGTGGGTTTTTTAAGGAAACATTTGCTGGTTGCAGCTTCTAAAATGTGAATATTTACTTTCTTCAATCATGGAATTAAGCCAGACAAGCACTTTCAAATTGGACTTTCAGCATTTTCTGACATTTATAGATCAAATCGAGACGATTATGGGCAGATCCTTTGAAGAAAATAGGGAAATGCTTCAATTATTTATTTTGTCTGAATAACAGTTAAAAATGTCATGAAAAAAAAGCTAATCTTTTTTTCGTTTTTTTTTGTTTTTGGTTCAAGTTTTAGGTCTCTCCCATAAAATATCTAAAAAAAATACAATGGACTTTAAATGCAAGGGTTTGAAAGATGATAAAATAAACATTGCAATAATATATCAATTAAAAGAGAAAACCAGATCCTCCCACTGGAGATACTAAAAGAAAGTGAGAAGTTGTGATTTTAATTTGATAATTTGCTCAAAAATGCTTAAATAACGTAAAAGTTGATGATACAGTTTGTGTCTAACGTAAGTTTTCAGGACTGATGTTTGGATTATTCCAACATGGTTCCAACACACATGGTTCTAAAGATCCTGAAGAGTTTGTTGTTGTTTGATGTGAAATAAGAAGCATAATTTCCATCACAAAAAACAGGGCTTAAAATAACCCCACAAGGATACTTGAAGGATTAAACCTTGTAATCCTCACTAATCAACTCATTTCAATATTAAAGGTTGCAGATTTGCAGAGACATCAGTATCCACGGAGGCTGGAGGCAGCGTTGTTTGGCACTGGCTGGACGGACCCTCACATAACTGACAGGTCACAGAGGTTTGAACCCCATGACAGCTGAAATGTCAAGTCAAAAAGTCTCCTTGAACAAGATGACGTTTCCACAGCACTGGTCTCTGGAGGCGGCAGAAACGATAACCTGGGACGGTTCACACAAAGAAAGCGTTCAATGAGTCCAGGTAAGGGGGCCGGGTCGCCTGCAGGACTCACCTAGCATGAATTCCGGCAGGCGCAGGCGCCGCTGAATCAAACTGGACACAACAAGGCACACGAGGAAGCACCTGTCTTTCACCTTGGAGACAAGAGCCAAGTCATGTTTGTGTCTCCATCAGTACGCGCTAATCTCCACACTGTGTACTGGATTGTGTTACTGCTGAACCTCATCACCTACTGTGGTGTTTTTTTGGTTCAGACTTATCAGTAGAAATATTAAAATCTAACAATTCAAGGTCAGATTTGTCCTCTCTTTACGTATTCTGTGATTGGTTCCTAATAAGTTACTCATTTAAATCAGAACTTTGCAGATTTCAGACTGATCATTTATGCAAAGTTGTTACAGCAGCTTGAGTTTAGATAAGATTTAAATTTCAAGAAAGCCTTTTTTGTTTAAGGAAAAGAAGGATTTTGTAGAAAAGGTGTATTAAAAAAGTATTATTTAATTCTTAGTACCAAATCTGAGGTATTTTATCATCAGTCGTACCCCAAATTCTCCATGTCAATTCAATCATTTCATCATTTCTCACTTAAGATTTAAGCAGTATTGATCAACTTCCTGTTGAATCCTGATACGGATTCCTGTTATATTATTTAAGAAATAAAAGAAACAAAATCATTTAATGTAATAGAGTTGAGCTAAGTAGTAGATTGAATAGAGAAATCATGTTGTAGTATATAAAGCAAATGTCAAACACTGTATTGCTCCAGCCTTCCAATGTGCATGTTTTATATCATTATCAATTACATTTCTTTGGGTTTTAGTCTTGGATTAAAAAACAAGTCATCTGAAATCCAACTGTAGGCTGTGGGTAATTTTACGGCTGGGCATCGACACTGAATTCTCAAATCGATCCGATTCAGATTCATGCGGCCCTGGTTCGATTTGATTTTCAATTTGATTCGGCGTGCTGTGGATTGTTCAAGGGAAAAATTCACTATATCGGCCGCCATATCGGTAAATTTGCATCGGTCTTAAAAATCCCATATCGGCCGGGCCTGAATTGGCACGTGCTTAACAGTAAAGCAGATGGAAGTTCAGCAGGCCCAAACTTCGTATTTCTAAATGAACTCCTGGTTCTTGTTTGGGGCAGGTTTCACAGAATAAATCCACCGTCGTAGAACGTCAATACAAACACTTTTCCTCCACATGGGAAAAAATGGAAACGTGTTCGTCCCACCTGTGAACTTTCCATTCTCCTCTCAGTCGGTAAAAACACTCGTCTTCTGTTACCGTTCCCAGTCCAATTTTAAGTCTACCTTTTCACACATGACAGGCTGGGCCGGCTGGTAGCTGCGACAGCCCCTTGACAGCAGCAGCTAACTTTAACACTACCACACACACACACACACACACACACACACACACACTCTCACACACAGACAGTCACACACACACACACACACACACAAACACACGCACACACACACACACACACACACAGTGTCAAACACACACACGCAGTCACTCACTTAATCAGGTTTCCTCTCCCTGTTAGGCACCGACAGGACAGTCATGAACGTTGCCGTATGATCTGATTTGAGCCAAACATATGGACAAGAGAAGAAGTTTGGTGGACCCCACGCTCCTTCTTGTGGCTTGTTTGTAGAGAGTGGGGCTGGAAAAAAATGTAAAGAGACACCTCGTGGATCAGGTTTCTCCTGAGGGGAGGACGTGGAGGGGAGGGAAGACGGAGGCAGCATGTCGGTGGGCTTCATTGGCCAAACAGAGCCCAGAGGAAGCCGGGCAGAGAGAGAGAGAGGGAGCGAGACAGGGGTGGGGTTTGTATTATTGTAAATCTCACTCTCTTTTCTATTTTCTGCTCCTCTCTTTTTTTTTTAAAAACCCTGCTGCCCAGAGAGGTCAGAGACAGATCAGTCGAGGTGTGAGAGAGGGACCTAATTCAGGTTGAAAATGCAGACAACACGCTCAGTCCCATGAAGATTTGGCCCACATTAGGCCTGGGTTGCTGCTGAAATCAGATCTGTTCTCTTTAACAGGCTCTGTTTGTCTTGTGTTTCCTCCCCATTTATGCCACAGCGTCTGTGGGGGGGGGGGGGGTCGGTCGTGTGACGTCACAGCAGCTAACGTCAGCGTTGACGGAGAGGAGAGAAACCTCCAGGAGAGCTGAGAGGACGAAAACACTCACAGGAGGAGGATTTTTACTCGCATATCTTTATCTTCTCCTCACACAGCGACGCTGGTGGACTACAAATTTACCTTTCAGTTCACCAGCCACACTTATACAGGCACGGGCAGGTGGGAATTAACAAGTATAGTGTAGTCTTGTTTTTTTCACTTCGTTTATGCCACATTTGAAGTCTGCTTAAAAATTAGCTTGACGATTATTGACAAAGTATATTTTGACAAACTTTCAGCACTGATTATTAAATTCTCAATGAGTTAGTGCTTTATCAAAAGTAAATACAGGATTCATATATCTTTTCAAGCACTTTCAAGGTCCATTTTCAAGCTTTTCCACTTTACAGCTGAGGTAAAATAATATATTTCTAGGAATACCCACATAGTGAAAATGATTATTTCACGTTTATCATTTCAGGCTCTGACTATTTCTACTCTATGGCTATTTGTTGTGAAAAAAAGACAAATACAATTTCAAGCATTTTCAAGCACTTTGTCCAAATTTCAAGCACCGTACGAAACCTGTAAATATATGAGGAAAGCATAAGGAAACATTTCAGGCTGAATAACAAGTTAATATGTTAAATATGTTTTTCCAACTGTCAGTCTAACAAGCTGTTTGGCGATATATTCACCCAGGTGTGTGTGTGTGTGTGTGTGTGTGTGTGTGTGTGTGTGTGTGTAATAGTGCAATGACCATAACATACTTGATCTTGATTTACTGAGACATTACTTTCTGTCACAAGCTGCAGAACAATTATTTGATTAACCCTTGCAGCCCTAACTGCGTATAAAAAGTGAAGTTACTGGATTGACTCCTGTTCTCGCCTCCCACAGTCACTGCTGGGCAAACTGCCCTTGAGCAAGGCCCTTAATCGCCCAGCACAAGGCTCAGGTTGTACTGGAGGTCTCTCAGTTTGAACTGTATACAACTTTGTGAATGTTAAGCAAAAACAAAATTACATGGACAACTCCGACCAGAGTCCAAAATTAATAAAGGTTCAATAAAAGGCAAAAGCATTACCTGCTTGTTGACCCCAAGGGTTTTTATGCTTTTTTGTGCTGCTGTTACTTGAGCATGTGTACTCTAAAAAGTTTCCTCCATAGTAATAAACCTTCATAAGAGGAGGGCAGGAGAAATTGCCAGCAAGCTCCCCCGGTTACCACCACAGTTGGCATAGCAACAAACACGCATCACGTGGCCTGGATGAATCCACCTTTACATGTGTCTGAAAAGAGTCTGCAGTGATAAATCGTAAATATACAGTAGGAATTATATAATCTAATTTACATACATGTTACAGTTGCTACATAGTTTAAGCTTCATTAAGTGTTTCCACGGAGATGTTCGCTGAAGGAGGTAGAACACGGAGTGCAAACGGGGGAGAGAAAGAGGGGGGGAGAGAGAGAGAGAGAGAGAGAGAGAGAGAGAGAGAGAGAGAGAGGTGAAGAGGCCGGGGGAACCTGCAGGAAGGATTAGGACTCCTTTTAGTGTTGAGTGGTGGAGGAAGAGGAGGGGAAGGAGACGAGTTTCTGTCAGGCAAATAACTCCTTCTGTTTGGAAATCTGTCTCATCCATTCTTACATGTTACATTTCAAAGCACACTAAGATCTGATGCAAGACGTTCCTGTAATTGTTGTTGGGTGATGGGACGAATATATTTGAGCCACATTTCCAATTTAATTTTGCCAATTTATTGGTCTGCATTCAAATCGTACGTGTAAGTACGTAAACCAGAGTTGGTGATTGTTGGAACAGTGGAAAGACAAACTAAGACAGTTTTAATGAGTTTAATTTAGTTTCTGTTTAGTTGAATGGAGTGTGTTTTTTACGATGATCCTCAAGGTAAAATTGAAGTTTTTCTCCATGGAGTCTGGTGGCTTTGCTGTTTCTTTTCACATCTTACTCTGGGAATTAAGGGTTTATTTCGATAGAACCAGAGCCGGTGATTGTGGTTTGGTGAGTTTAATTTCGTTTCTGTCAAGTTTGAATGGTTTTGATGAGTTAACGAGGTCATTAAGCTAATGTCTTGATTCTGGGAAAGAGAGAAACTAAAATTCAGAAGGTTTACGGTTGTTTGTGAGTGCATTTATTTTTTTAGCGCCGCAATCTTGCCACTCAAACACACCTCCCAGCCGATCGTCGTCGTCACACACACACACACACACACACACACACACACACACACACACACACACACACACACACACACACACACACACACACACACACACACACACACACACACACACACACACACACACACACACACACACACACACACACACACACACACACACACACACACACACACACACACACACACACACACACACACACACACACACACACACACACACACACACACACACACACACACCCACACACACCCACACACACCCACCCACACACACACACCCACACACACCCACACACACCCACACCCACACCCACACCCACACCTCAGGGTGTTCTATTTAATTATACACTTGTTAGATATCATGATGAACAGGATATTTGTTTCAGACACAACAGCAAACAAGTGGTGTGAACACAAACAGCACTGACAGGCTTGTTGGAGCATGTTCTGTCCTCTTAAACAGGAAGTCAGATTCTCTTGGATTGACTGCGCAGCAAAATCACAGCTTTTCCAATACGGGTGCATCCAAAACTGACTAGCAGCATGAAGAAAATGCCTTGTGGTTAAACTAAATCACACCTCTGCAGCTCCCGTTATGCAGTGTCAGGGTCCCAGGGTTTGTCTGAGTCAGCCTTAAGTCACTAAATACCTTCACGTATAGTTTAAAGTGCATCCTGGGACATGACTTGCAGACCTTTTTTCGTTCCGTTAAATCATTACTTTTATGAAATAATTGACAGAGGTAAGCAACTATCTGGATATAAAGTGAAATCATCTGAGTCTATTGTGAAAATTCCTCCCTGCGTGCGTCATCCTCTTACCCGGGGATCCCCTTGAGGAAACTGCGCCCTCCTGGTCTTCCTCTAAAACGTCTAAGAATGAGCTGCACTGCCAACGATGGGATTTATGTAATCCACCGTGCTTTACCGTGTCCCTGCTTGTCATTTTCTGGCTGAAGCCTGACCTGTGGCGGTGTCTACCCCGCAAAGGAAAGGGAGAAGAAGTAGGAAGGGGGGAACATGCGATTATGCATCTTGATGATGTCCTTTTGCAGTCTGCTCAACAGCGTGTACAGCTGTCCCGATATACGCCCACTAACGCTGCTGCCGTGTACATGTGTACCTCAAGGCGGGATTCAAACGCTGAGAGATTATGGAAATGGAGAGAAAAAACACAGCAAAGCAGAAGGGAAAAAGGAAATAGGGAAATATGCATCCCTACAAGAAAAGGTTAAATGAAGGACGTGCAGATTTGTTTTTGTTGAGCTGGCCTGAAAATTCAATAAAGAGGAATCACTTCCACACACACACACACACTTTGACGTCAAAGGGAACTGGAGACATGTCTGGAGAGTATTTACAGAAAAACAGAAACAATCTTTGGAGGTAACAAATAAAACTGAATTGCGGAAACGATCTCACAAAAGTGTAAAATCTGGAAAAACACAAATATAAATCCATGGCCTCTTTCTCTCGACGCCGATGTAAAACATCCCCAAATGGGTCGAGCCTCAGAGCGTCCTCAGAGACTGCAAGGAAGTTCATAATATACAGCGCTGTGTGATACCCATCTCAATTCTGGCAGACTAGAGGTAGAAGAGTCATTAAGTAAAAGGTAGGTGGCGTACCTGAAGGCCACACGAGTTATGGTCATTGAAACATGGCTCCCACAATGGTTGATTTAATATACCAATTTCACATTACTGGTGAGTGGTTCAACACAGGGCTTTTGCTATTTGTCACAGAGAGATGTTTATCTGTGGCTAAAAAGTTCACAACAGACTAGAGGAAGAGGCAAACTTAATCCTTGTTCTGCCACTTGGTTCACAGACATACAGGGGAGTGGAGAGAGGCTCAGAGGTTAGAGTGGTTGTCTTGTGATCAGATGGAAAGTATCAACCTTGGGAAGTTAATGAAACACTACACAAACTACAGGATGAGCAGAAAAAAATCATACTCTTTATATACCCCTACTAGCACTGTTCCTGAAACCGGTCTTAAAAAAAAAAAAAGAGGTTCCATTTCACTTTTGTGAATCATTAGTCCATACTTTAGCAGCGGTTATACTCCAATAAAACATCTGCGTTCACGGTCTTGTAGTCAACAACCTCCACTCAGTAATTTCCTGATCTATTTCAGATGATGGCGACAGTGCTGAAGTCTTACAAGTCTCTGTTATCACTCTGTGCTCTGCCTTTTGAACTTTATGATGTTCTGCCAGTACTGTCCTCAACCCACTTTTTATTTACCTCCTTTCCTTTTTTTTTATCTTCTTCTTCTACTTGGCAAACCAAATAGTAGGCTATAGACCGCTCGTAATGCACAGGCACTTTTTTTGGCTGTATGTGGACGGTCCACTCAGACTGTCACAGACGGGTGGAGGACAACAAGATGACAACCTTTACGTCAGGCGAACCCAAGCAGACCCTTTGCGGATGTGGAAATTTCAGCTTTACATCTCAAAAATCTGCATGCTGAAGATGTTTCTACTCCCTCTTGAGCATCAGACTCCTCATAATCACTCACATATCTTACACTTTTCAATGTAACTTCCTTCACCACAGCCACTGTTGTTGGGGTTGTTTTTGTTACTGTTCTAAGGAACAGTTCAGCAATCTGGGAATGCAGACGCAAAAACAGAAAAGCTTTTAAAACTTTCAAATGATAGCCAGCCACAGTATAGTGGTGACACACAGTCTCAACCAAGCTGCAGACAAACCCTCAGCTAATCAGGATCATGTACATTAATATGAGCTATAGTTAAAAAGAATGGAAAAAGCCTTTATATCTGCTCTTCACAGATCCTTCACCAGAGGCTTTGCACCACCCTCGAACAGAAGTACACATGACAAGACTTAAAAATACGATTAACAGCGCCATGTTTTGCTTCACAATGTACAGTATGTCTCTACCGGAACAGAACACAGTACAGAAGCAGCAGACAGGGAATAACACCTAGCAATGAAATCTGTTATATGTGACGTGTCCAACCGTGGTTCTAATTCAAGACAGGCCGACTGTGTTGTAAGCAGACCGCCTCCTGAGGCGACTGTGCGGAGGGTAAAAGCAAGAGTTCCAGTGGAGCTGCTCGGCGGTCAGAAGCAGCAGACTGTGATTGTGCTGTAGGAGGTGAGAAATGTGTGGAGCTGTGTGAATGTGAAGCGAACGTGTGAAACTGAAGCAGGGAGGTGCCGAGTACGATTGACGGTGGAGTGCAGGCTGAATCACTGAGACACAGATAAATACGGTACAGCTATAAAAGACAAACTGAATTTATCCAGACATCGCCCCGAGGAGCTGTACGTGAGATCGCAAGTGTCTCAATCAGTACGACCGGACATCAAACAGACTTTCCCCTGCCAGCTCCAGAGTACAAAGTCTATGTCGCCGATTGAATCCGTGTGTGACAACTCATAGCGAGCGAGCAAGTGAGCTGATGACATTTCAATCATGCAGCTCGCACAAAACTAGAATACAAACATCTGAGGGTGAAGAGGCACGTTTTACACGAGGACGCTAGCAAAATGTCGAACTGAAGAGACGACGAGGTTCAGGAACTTTTGTCATTAAGGGCCAAAGTCATAAGACAAATACAAAGAGTCGCAAGAGATTCTTGTCTATGACCAAATTACAAATTGCCCTGCCTCCTGCATGCTGGAGCCAGACACCACCCCTCAACTTAACTAAATTCAATCTTTAATCAATGCAGGCATGTTTTTCTAACTGCAATACAATGGCGATGATGTTACGTCGAAGAGGAAGAAACGTACGAAAGTGCGGTGCCAAAACTATCGTCACACTGGCACGCTAAAATCCTGGGAAACTAAATAAAAAAAGAAAGCTTAACAAATATTTTCTCATTTTATCTACACTGTGTTCAGTATACTTTTAATAAAGAATCAAACCAATAAGGCATTAGTATCAATAAAATCTTATCAATTCCCATCCCCATTCCCATCAGAGTACTTCAAGTATGTGACAATGTGACAGACGTGGACAATCTCCTGTTGAGTGAGAAACTTTCAGAAACAGCTGATTTTGCAAACATTGTCTGCAGTTCATTAGAGACATTCATTTGCTTGCAAGTGCATCCCGTCTGTTTTAAAGACAGTTGGCAAACTCATTGTACAAATACACATTTAAATTGAAAAAACACTGGAAATCACGTTGTAGTAAGTACTACTTAGATAGACAAGAATATAACTAAACAAATCGTCAATAGAACGACAGTTAATCCAAGTGCTTTTTTTTCTTACCACAGTTAGCTTTAATGTAAATTGGAGGTATTCAACTGCTTGCTTGCTGCTTTAACAGGTTAGAGCTATGGTCTACGATTTGGAATATTGGTAATTATTATTAACATCGTTTATACAGCAATCTTTTTTATCAGGATACTAACAGACAACTTTACATTTGTTGTCATCAAAGGCATCAAACAGCCTCATCTTTGCATTTACAAAAGTCAAAATTGCTTCCACACATGATCTCAAACGGTTTGGTGTCACGGTTTATCCGTTAACGGCTCACTAGTTTCCTCCATTTTGCGCTAACAACAGTTCTAATTTACTGAGAAGGCAACAGGGCAGAAACAGATCAGAGTAAGAGTGCATTTTATGAATGTCCCTAAGCTGGAGCACAAAGCAGGGCCTGTTGCACTTACACACTGTGAATTTTGAATCCCGACGGATGATGACAGATTCAATACTGAATATCTAACGGTAGTCTGAATTAAAATATAAAAAGCAACAGCCCTCATGTGCACTCAAGAAAAACTGCCAATCTTAGAGGACAAGATAAAGAACCGTTTCACACCGTAAGAAAAACATCATCTCCTGAGTCAGAAAGAGAAAATGAATCATAGACTAAAAGTGGATCTTTTGTATTTGGAGAAAATGGGACAAATTACGAACCAGGGAAATCACACATTATGGCAAAGGCTTGCCAAAGTCAGAAGAATCTAAGTCTGCAACTTATATAAAATGGCACACGTCTTTTTTCGCTGCACTGAGAAAAGTTTAAAGTTTCCAATTATATCAGTGAGATATTCCAGAGGAAATAAGAGCACATTTTCTGGAATAATAGTTGTGAAATAGAGAGAGGTAGAACGAAAGGATTCCAATATGCATTTGAGAGCTACATTCATAACACAATGCATAATATGGTGCATAATATGGCGCATAATATGGCGCATAATATGGCGCATAATATGGGTATTGTACAGTATTGTGAATGAAGCGTCAGGTGCCCCACGTCCCAACAATTAATGTGAAGAAACAATAATGTTCTTGTACAGCAGGTTAAGTCAAATATTGTTTTATTTTAAGCTAACGTTTAGTCATGACTTCTAGCCGTACACCATTAGCATCATGTGCTGACATTAGCACAACAAACTAGCGAGCTTGCAGCTTCCGGGAGAAAATTGATTTCCCTCAAAACGTAGTTGAGAATGCAGCTAGGTTGCATGGGAGCTTCATTTTTAGGAGAGCAGGCAGGCTGGTAACTTTAGGGCTGCTCCATTGTTGTAGGAGATGTGAATGGAAACACATCCAAGATGCTAACACATATTCGACAGCATCAACACGATGTGGCAATTACCTAGATGAGGGGAACAAAACCCTGTCCCTGACTCCTAATGAAAAGCTGTTTGACTGGCAGGTTCATACACACACCCTTCATTTGCTCTGAAAGTTTCACAGGCCCCCTGTGCCTAGTTACGGTTGCTAACGCAGGATTGGACAGTGGCCGTTCTAGGGAGGGGCTTAGCGAAGGGTTAATTCAGACAGGCCTGATGTTGTTTTGGTATTTCATTCTTTATCAAATAGCGTGTAATTCTACAGGGATCAACAGGAAGTCTGTGTGTAAGGGTGGAGCTCCGGTGCGCTTCTAACATGTAGATCTTTACACAGGGACAGTGACTGTGAGTGGAGCATGAACACAGACTTACTTTTACACACACACACACACACACACACACACACACACACACACACACACACACACACACACACACTTCAACATGAAAACACTGGGAGAGCTCTAAGTCCCGCCCTAAGAGAAAACGAGGAAATGGTTTTCCATTAAAATTCTTGACAGTTGATGGATCTGTCTGGTTTCTGTGTGGCAGCATTCCTGCTGTCAACACCAAACCACACCACTGCTGTGTGAAGGGGGTGTCTCATTGTGTATTACTCCGCCCAAGAGCATACCACACATCACTCAATTCACTCTGACCTGCAGTGAGAATTGTAAACATCATTACACTGTTGTTTTGTTATACACAGACATTCCTTAGAGACAATAGAGTGCTGCAGGAGTGAGTCCTTAAAAACAGAAGTGAGTTAGCATTGTCTTAAACTCAGATTTACAAATGTGTTTTCGGTTAGATGCCTGAAACGGTGGTTAACACAAGCTCTACTACCTAAAAAAGGTCAGCAGATACCATCCATCCGTAAAGTTTGAGCTTGTATGCGCAATAAAAAAAGATGAGGCTAAGTGGCTTAATGAGACTACAAAGGTTATCACGCCGTACAAGTGAAATCAGTTAGAAGCTAGTGTGTGGTGTAGATCAGGAGCGTGTTGGATGGCTTTGTGGCAAGTAAATGAAAGCGATGCACAGACCACCGTCTCCTCTCTCCTCTATTGAACTGACTCGGTGTTGGGAGTTGGTGGGAAGTTCAGGGTGACCTGAGTGCAATATAAAAAAAACAAGCCAAGTTAGCCCTCCAAGCTAATGCATGTGAACTACGGATTGGAAATGTGCAACAACATTTTTTTTGCAGACACTAGATATTAAACAAAAGCCTTGGACTAGTGTTGTCACGATACCAAAATTATGACTTCGGTACAATACCTGCCTAAAATATCTCGATACCGATACTGAAACGATACCACGGCAGAAAACTAAAACATCAGCAAAAGTAATGGAATAAAATATTAGATGACAAAATGTGGAACTTAAAATTATTTATTTTTATTCATTACAACACTTAAACTTAAAAAGTCAAAATAAATATAGAGATTTTTGTCAAAGCTGCAGAACTTTATGCTTATGCTTCAATACTACTAATATTATCATCATTATTTCAGGCTGATAGTTAACTTAGCTGCCAATGTGGTTACAAGCATCTCTGTGTCCAAAAAGACAAGTGTCTTGTGTTGTTTATTTGTCTTGTTTGCTCTCACAGATTATTTAATGACCTGATTTTCCATTTAAAGCTCAGTGTTTGTAGTAGAAAAAAATTAACAGCACATTAACTACAATTCTATTCAGCATAAAAATAATTGTAAATCTGGCAATTCATAAGATAAGATAATACTTTATTCGTCCCACAAAAGGGAAATTTGCAATTTGTATTTTAAGTTGATAAAATTCAAACCTTGTATTATCAGCCTGCAAACTACATTAGTGCAGTAAAGTATAACACAAATGACCCAGACCCGGTGGAGGTCTGTGCTCTTACCATACCATTTTCTAATAATGTAAATTACAATATATCTTGTAAATTTTTGACAATAATGTACATGCTATGATTATATTACTAGCACCGGTTGACTTAAAATGAGTGTTGTTGATTATCATACTTGTGAACACCAGCGCATGTTATCGTAAAGTTCATGTCATCAGTGTGAACGTTGCGTTAGCAGACAGAGATATGTGGAACCACATCGGACTGTTAAACAGCTTCTCCCCTGACTGCCTCCTGCAATTCTGATGGGGAAAAAAGTTTGCTTGACTTCATCCGGGGGATATTTAACGTTATCTATTGCTAACCTGCAGCTCTTTGAGCTCTCGGTGCAAATCGGGGTGTCTGTCCGCGAGATGCTTCGCCAGGTTGGACGTGTTGCCTTCCTTGGTCATCACCGACTTATAGCATCTCTTACATACGGGCCTTGTGGTGTCCGTGGGCTTGCCCTCGCTGTCTGCAATGTAAGCGAAATATTTCCATATTTCGCTCTGTGCGTCTGCTTTTACAACAAGCCTCGGACGGTCGGCAGGAGCACTCGTGAGACTTTCGGCCATGTCTGTCTCGCTCTGCTCTGTGACTGTCTGTCACCGTAAAGCCACGCCCACTCCGTCTGCAGGCAGCGAGGAAGCAGAGAGAAGCTGCACAGACACGCTGTCGCAGAAAATTCAGAAAGTACCGATACTAATAAAACGTGAAAAAGTATCGTTCTTAACGGCTGGGTACCGCGGTACCTTTCTAGTATCGGTATACCGTGCAACACTACCTTGGACTATATTGTATTTTGTTTTTGTGAGCTGTAAATTCACCACTTCTAAGCAGAAGGCAGAAGAAAAAGTTATCTAGGAACCTGACGGGGCAAAGTCTCTCTTCCTCCGGGCAGCTGCCTCCATCTCACTCAGACTCACCCTGGGTCCCGTACTGGAGAGCAGCGTGAAAGAAAGGAGCGCTCACTCTGCGGACAAACACTGACTGACCAAAAAAAAAAAAACAAGAATGGCTGCTCGACTTGAAGAATCTCAGCTCAGTGAGGGTTGCCGACTGATAATTCGAACCTCTGACTTTCAGGGGATTTGCCTGAATAAAATCTGGGTGAAAAATCAATCTACTCCTAGGTCAGCCGTTTCCAAGCTGAGGGCCCCAAAGAGGTCGCAAGATGAAACAAAGGGGTCACATGATTAACAGGACAGAGTTAGTGGGTAGTTGTCTTATGTTGTTAGGCTTTTTTTTCGAGGTGAAATACTAAAAACACGAAAACGTGCGATGACTTAAAGATAAACAGTTTTCAGGTTACACTTTAACCAGCTGCAAAGGCAGCACTGGTATCGTTTTCACCTTTTGAGTCAGATTTTGTCGTGACAGATACAGTCTCAAAACTTTACAGGTGGTTGAGATCAAAACGAAGGCAGATTTCAAAGATGGGTTCCCTAAATTGCTCTTGATGGTTGTCCAGCACCTTGCATGGTAGCTCACTGCTATCAGTGTGTGAGTGTGTTTGTGCATGAGTGCTTAAACTTGTCAAGTGCAAATACATATGTATATATAAACTCCACTCCACTTAATCACCCACAGCTGTACAAACCTTATGAGGCCATGCCGGTGTGTTTAGAGTATGATATGAACCATATACACAAATTTTCCCTGAACATCAACAATCAGGGAATCAGAAGATTGAAGGCACCTTTCTCCGTGACACAGACAGGCAGCAGCACTGACCTGCCCTGTGTGATCATCGTGATGATCTACCTGTCTAGGCACATAGCTAATACACACACGCACGCACGCACGCACACACGCACGCACGCACGCACGCACGCACGCATAAGCATAAGTTTCAACTTTGATCGACAAGCTTCATCTGTCAAACAAGCTTCTATTTTTGCATCATAATACAGAGAAAATTACGTTTGCAGCTACAAGTGGATATGAGTGGGCAGTTACTTAATGTTCGTGTTTGTCTGGGTCAACCCACACTATCAACCTCAACATTCACACACACCCTTACCCTTGAGCAGTGGCAAGGCCGGGAGATCTATGGGTTTGCCCTGAGAGCGGAACTGGGATGAACTCTGCGACCGCTTCTGCTTGGCCTTCCTGACAGACTTCCGTGAAAATCCGTCCACTTTGTCCACAGATGGAGACGTGGTGGCTGCCGAGGACATAGCCCTGCTGGGAGAAACACACAGGGAGGAGGGGAAGGGGGACGGTTAACACAATCACATCAGACATGTGTTTAGAGAGCGCTGAGTGCACTGAGGGCAGCGTGAATAACCGCAGAGTAGTGACAGTTTTACAGAACTGAAGCTGGCCATCAACTGATATTCAACAGCTATAAATCAGGCGGTATTCATGCAAATACAAACGTAAGACTTAATCCTATTAAAAAATAAATAAATAAACATTATTTTATTTCAAAATAAAAAGCTTTGGCAGAAGTTTGTTTTTATGTCATAACGTCACCTTTCATGTGTTTTTTTCGGCCAATCCCATGAGTTTGAGTTTAGTTTCAGTAACTTATGAAATGATTTACAATTTCACTTTATTTATCAATATGACTATTTCACAAGGCCGGGCAATATAGGGATATATACTGTCTAAAACGACATAAAAGTGTCTACCCTATATGTGTGTATTGATCCATTGATTTTATATTCTCGCCCACTGTAGCGAGTTCCTGTTCAAAACACATTTACAGTGGGACATCTATGATTTAAAGCTGTATATACAGATTACACATCCCTAAAATAGACTTAAGGCATTAAAAACGGGGGGTTTCAGTGTGGATTGATACTTGTGATAAAATGACAGCGATTCGGTTCAGTGATCAACGCTTTTAATATGGTTAGCGACAGATACACTGTCATTTTAATGTCTGCAGCTTTTATTTACATTTCACGTCTACTCTACGCGCAGGGTTGGTGCCCGCTTAAAAAAAGGCACTGCACAGAATTATGAGGTTAACGCGGTGATGTGTGGCCTTTTCACCGCCACAGCCCGAGCTTTGCGTTCTGGTCCTCTCATGTTGTGTTAATGTGGCACTTAAGTGCTTAATATAGGTAGAATATAAATAATTTGTCCAGTATTCTACTCACACAGAAGAATAAAAAACAGCCCTTTACTGTTTGTTTATTGAACATAGACATATTTATGAACTGATTTACCAGAAAACATTCTATATCGCGATATGGAATGAGCTATATCGGAATATAAGATTATGGTCATATTGCCCAGGACTATTTCACATTATCTTATCTAAGGATTTGCCTCATGGGAATGCAAATCGAAAATGATCACTTCCTTACTGCTCAGAGACACATAATCAGCCATTATCATGCAGCTCCATAGCCATAGGTTTATCCTCAGCTGTGAGCTAAACAACACCCCCGCTGACTTGCTTAGCTTGTTGCCTGTCTACCTTCCTACGGCATTTCATTAGTCTCACAACAAACCTGTGCAGCCACAGCAGACAGACTATTGAGGCCTCGGCTGAGGAGGCGAAACACACCACCTTCCTACCCACCAACGGAGAGACATCGCAAAAACACACACAGTCTACCCAAAATAATAGAGCTGCGGCTTCAAACGGACAACAAAACAACAAGCAGCAGCAGAAGTCAGGCTTCTCACTGCAAACTACTTCTCTGAACCACACCCTGAAGCGTCAATCTCCTCACCTCTTTTGACTTCCACATGAGTTATGACATAAGCAACGGCAAACTGAGACACTGTGATGTCCAGAGCCAGCCTACACACACCAAATCAGCTTGATGTCACGGAGGCCCAAGAACAAGAATTACAACTCTAGCAAAATGGTTATGTAATAAGACGTGAATGAGACGCTGCAGGCGTGCTGTCTCTAATGTCAAAGTCACACAGGCAGTCGTACAGTATGTCCAGCAGGCCTCGTATGTAACAGAGTGGACAGAGAGGGAGAGGAGAGGTACCGGGACACACGCGGCCTTCAGTACAAGCACACACACTCGTCATGCTGCTGCCTGAGGATATGTACAGCATTAGCAGACAGTGAAAGCCTTTTTTCTGAGGCTGCACAGCTGATCGTCCATCATCACGTACAGTACACCACAGTTTTACAAGTGATTAAGGGCTGCAGAGCGGCACCGCGTCCATCTGTGGTTAGAGACCACTGAGGTGTTGATTTGATTAGACTTTAAGAGGAGGAAGATACCAATCAAGACTGACAACTGGGACTAAAAATAAGCAGAATTTAAATCCGAAATTAGTCTCTTTTTCTGTTTTCAGGGTAATTTGTGCAAATTTACATCTTGTCTTTACGTAAATTTGACAAACTGTTATGAGTGACTCCCATCAGAATAAAGACAATTCCCAAACGTGTCTATTCTCTTCCACACCCATATCTGGACTCAGGAAACTGGTTAGCCAAAGCGCCCTACTTTCCCAACTTTTTCCAGACATGCTGAATAATTACTGCGACACAATCAATGTAGTCACTAGATAACGGCTTAAACTATAGCCTGTCTCAAAACACATGACCTTCACTGTGTGAAGTATCCTGTAATAATCATTTTACTTACTTATTGTTCTTTGTTTCAGTCGAGCCAGGGCGTCTCGACTATAAAATGCTGCAGGAAACCTTGCTATTTAATCACGCAATCATGTCTGGAGCTGCAGCAATTAGTTGATGAAATGATAAAGACAAATCATTTTGGTTATCTATGACTCATTTAAATAAAATATCAAGCAATAAATGCAAACACTAGCTGTATTGAGCTCTTCAAAAGGTAAGGCTTTGGTTTTACATTATTGTAAATACAGCTGCACAATATTGATACGAACGTGATTCACAATATTGGCAGGAATGGTCATTTTTGCATCATAATTCTCATTTTCTAGGGCTGTCCAGAAGACCAATTTTGAGCTTCAATGCAACGGCGAATATAACTCGGATATCCGTTGGCGTTGGAGGCGGTGGGGCACACTAGCACACTGTAGGCTGGCACTGGGTGAAATGAAGTTTGCCAACCCTGCAGCTGAGTTACCGTAGACGGGCCAATATTGGCCAAGCATTCACTCCATGTACTGAGACAAAGGAGTTAAACAGCATTAAAACGCACGCCCCAAAGGGCTACGTTTCTCCTTGATCGCTTACATCACTTTCATCTTTACTTAGCTGTAATGGCTAACGCTAACGGCTAACGGTAACTGTCAGTGAGCGATTGGCTGGAGGGGATAGGTTGACACTCTCGCAACAAACCTGGCAAGCCGACTGCTGGAATTACTTTTTCAGACACTAGGTGGCGCTGTTCTGCTCATTCTCCATATTCAACCTTTAAGTCTCTAAAATACGACTTGTAGGCGGGTGCCACAATACTTTGTTCGGCATGACATTTTGCCTTTAGAAAATACAGTTCCCTCCTGTGATTTAAATATTGCACTAGTCTATATTGTGATTAAATATCTTTGCATAGTTTTAAAAGGACAACCACATTCAACACAATCAACACATCATCAATGGGCTCCAGGAACTTGTTGGTTATTCATCACTATATCTTATATTCACTCAACAATAATGGAATTAATTGTCCCAAAAAGTCATAATAAAGGGCATTTTTCCAGGAGACTAGCAACTAGAAGCTAATGTGGATAAAGAATAAAAGAATAAAGCACAGGGGACCTATTTTTTTAATTTACTACTACACCCTACAGACAGACTCACATATGACAAAACCAATTACATGTGTTGAGAGTCCTCTGTCAACGGCTCATTGTCTTCTCCTTCATAACCACACAGCTGTTAATGATCCATCTGAATGAGTGCCTTCTGTTGAGCATTAGAGTGGGAAAACACCTCCAGCTGATCTGTCTAACCGCTGGCTGTTGGTTTAAACCCTCCACCAGAAAGTCTGCCAGGTGACTCTCCATTAATCTGTAGATCCTGCTGTGTGTGTGTGTGTGGTGTGTGTGTGTGGTGTGTGTGCGTGCGTGCGTGCGTGCGTGCGTGTGTGTGTGCGTGGGGGGGGGTGTAAAAATAAAACTGTGGCTGCTCAGTACGTGAACAAAACATTTCATTTCCTACCCTAGTTGGCAGTTTTGCCTTTCAAACTTTGGCACAGGACTATTCAAATGTCATACAAAGTGGGTCCCAGCCGCATCTCAAACACAACAATAACAAAAGCAAGATGACACCTCAACGTGTGCGTGTGCGTGCGTGTGTGTGTGTAGCCTCGCAGAGACCAGACAAAGCAGACGAGAGCCTCTGAAAATCACCTTCACTCTGAGATTATCTCGGGCTGAAATGGCTTATTGTGGAACAGCTCTGACGTACACACTCTTCAAACAATCAGGTTATATTACTGTAACCTGTTAAATCCACTGTTTAACAGAGTTCTGATGATGGTGGTGGAAAGCAGGTTTCTGTTCATAAATGAGTCAATGGACAGAAAATGTAACTATTAAATTATTGTTTTTATCCATTCAGTGGATGCAACTGCAGGATTTCCTCTGTTTTATTGAATTCTAAACTGAATAGCTTTGAGTTTTAGACACTTGGTCTGAGATAAAGAGACAATTAAACATGTCGTCTTGGGCGCAATTTTCTCTGTTTTTTGACAATTTATAGATAGACCAATTTATAGATAGACCAATTTAACGTGACAATAATGATGATAATGATGAAGATTGTTAATTGCAGCTCTACTGTCCATGCTGTACAGAATGTAAACAGATCTGCAAACCAATGGATTAGTTGTCTTTGTTCTTTCCTCCTCTGAGACAGTAACCTGAATGTCTTTGAGTTGTGGACAAAACAAGACGTTTGAGGATGTCATGTTGTGCTTCAGGAAACACTGATCAACATTATTCATGTTTAATAAATCAAACAACTAACCAATTCAATTCATCGAGAGAGTAACGGATAATGAAGATAATAATTTCATACATCCGTTCAGCTTCATTTGGCTCTGATCAAACACCTGGGTGAAGTCGTGCATGAGTGACTCAGAGTTTCTGCCTGCTACATCACAGATATCTGAAGAGCTGTCGCTGCTTTTATGCTTTCACCACCTGGTGAATGCCACCAGTGGAAATACTGCACTCATTCTCCGTCTGAAAACTCAAATGTACAAACTGGAGCTCCGCTTACCTGTGCAAAGGGGCACTGGTATCCCCATGTACAACCATCAGTCCCTCACTCCCTCTCTCTCCCTCTCCGTCTCTGACCGGCCGGCTAATGGCGAAAACACTCCACCACAACAAATGAGGAAGAGCAAGACTCGTATGGCAAAGCCATTCCCCTCCCATGCCTCTTACATAAGAGACCAGATGACATCCAAACAGGCTCGGGGAGGGTGGGATTAAAGAAGGAGGAGGAAGGAGGAGAGAGGAGGGGGCACGGCGAGCAACAGCAACAGAAAGGGAGGAAGAGGAGGGAGGGAGCTGCTGTTCGACAGGAAGTCAACAAATAGGCAACGGCGAGGCGGAGTGAGAGGAGATGAAGTGAGGGGACAAACAGGAACACACACATCGGAGATAAAAAAAAAAAAAGAGGCTGGCAGGAGGAAAGCTCAAGGATCTCTCGCTTGTGGTCAAGTTAAAATGTTCAAATTCAAAACCTCCTACAGCTGCAGAAAACAAACTGTGGCTCTGAGTGTGGCTCTTTACTGCAACACTTCACCTAAACTCCAGCCCAATAGTCTGTGTGAAATCACCACATGATAAAGCCGCTTTTTCTATATTCCTGTGTCAATTAAATACTTTTATTAGTCCATTCTTTTCTTTTTTAATGAAGCACTTTAGTGCAAAATGAACATAACGTGCAAGAATCAGAAGGTCATTCAAATAGTGCAGATATTGCTGTAACACAGTTCAGTTGCTGTTTTTTTACAAAGTAACAATGACCGGTCCCCAGAGCTCATGGTGATGCCTTTAAATGCCTTGTCCAACACCCATTTTAGGTTGGATTTGCAAAGGGAAGCTACAAAACATCATTCAAACACATACAATTAAAAGAAACAAACTTAAATTAATATGAAAAAGACTTGCATAGTGAGGGAGTAAAATTAAGGAGGAAATAAAAATTCAATGTAATTAATTAATTACATTTAATTTTAATATTGTTATTATTAGACTTAGACTTCTCTTTATTGATCCTTTGGGATGAACTCCTGCAAGGAAATTAAGTTTCCAGCAGCTTCCAAAAACACAAGGGGGGTACTATATAAATATAGTATACGATAAGTAATAAACTCTAAGATATGTGAGGTAGATGTAAGAAAACAGGTCAAATAAAATTCAGCAAAATGAAATCAGATAAGTTAAATGTAGAGGAAAGGTATCAGATCAAACATGGCTGACTGTATATGACAGAAATGAGCAGTAAGATTAAATTATTGCACTGGTGGGTAAAGTTATTGCACAAAGTAAAGAAGAAGATAAGTGTCCAGGTGTGTAAGAGTAGATTATCAATTAGATTATTAATCAATTACACCATAAACTATTTTCTGATTAAAGCATCGTTTGCTCTAGAAAATTTGCAAGTATCCTTGGTCTTCAAAGGATTTATGTTTCGTCCATGTGACAGATATCTTTAATCTGTTTACACTTGAATTTTGAATGTTTGATCGGATCACAAGTGGACAGGCTAAATACAAGTGTCAATGACCACCAAGACACGCCGTGGCAACACGAATGCGCCCTGATGTGCCCCTGAGAAGGACAGGACAGGAAAACACGTCTTCCATGCAGGGCGCGGTGCTTGTTCTGGTGACAGTGCAGTGTTCAGCGAGTGCGCATCGTGTTGGACTCTGCTGATAGTGACATCTCCGGCTGCACCGACACAACCGCTCAGGTGACTGGTGAGAGTGTGCGGGCATAACTGTTCACCAGGCCCCAATTTCCAGCCTTTGGTCGCCATCGTTGGCGGCCACTTTTAACACAAAAACGACAGGATAGCAAACGCCCAAACCCAGCCCAAAGTAAATGTGTGCACGGACATCTGTTTGGGAGATAACGGCAGACACAAATGACTTTTTTTAAGTTACCATGACAGAGCTTTTATTCTTCTGCATCACATTTTCATTATTGAGAAGACGTATAATGGCATAGTCTCTTAATTATTCTAGGTAAAAGATGACTAAAAATGCCAACCATTGTCTCAGTATCAACAACTACTTTTTAACATTAGCGTTGAGCTCTGTTACGTCTTGTTTCAAACTGCACAAGATTCGATTTTATATCTCTTATGTCACTGCACCTGTACATTTTAAATAGTAAATCATTTAACTTTGCTGTATTTTATTACCCTTTAAAGCTCACTGAATTGCCCCGGCGTATGAAATGTGCTTCACAGACTATGTGATGTCTCTCAGAAACGCATTTTAAAACCAAGTGTATAGAGAGCCTCAGTTTGTTACCACGGAAGACGAAGAAAAACAACATTTTTCAAATTTGTGCAGGATTTTTCTTGTCAATCGACTTATTGTCTTATGGTTTCAGCTCAGCAAACTGTAACCACACACACACACCTGGCTGATTAATATTCAATATCTGCGGTTAAAACTGGAACTATAAATCATCTTATATGACAAACACAGGAAATGAATGAAGTTTAAAAACAGCCATCGCTGACTCCAGAAGTTTCACGTCTATCATGGCAACAAATTATTTACGCACAACAAAGAGAACAGGTTATTTTACATATTGGTTTGCTAGAGTCACTGATAAATGGTTAAGTGCTCCCAGCGCTAATAACATCAGTATGAACCCCAGATGTACTATTGAAAAATCTGTCTGCTATACTCACTTCTTTGGAAAGGCTCCTGTCGCCATTATTGACTGAATGCTGCAATCTGACAGCACGTCTAATTGGTGTGATTCATCCACGGCATAATGTTCACACAGTCAAGAACAAGTGAACTCAACACACACACACACACACACACACACACACACACACACACACACACACACACACACACACACACACACACACACACACACACACACACACACACACACACACACACACACACACACACACACACACACACACACACACACACACACACACACACACACACACACACACACACACACACACACACACACACACACACACACACACACACACACACACACACACACACACACACACACACACACACACACACACACACACACACACACACACACGATAAGAAGAAGGCAGTTACTCCACCAGCGTCGTCATAAACACAGGAGACTTTGGATGTTGAGCTCTCTCAGCAGCGACTGGAGCTGCCCTCAACATGGTGTGACATTCAAAAACCTTGAAGCTGAACCGGCATGACAGTACGAAAACTATGACCACGCCTACATAAAACACACGCGCACACACACACAATCACTGCAAATACCATCAATGCATAAGGCCACACCTGGCCTCTAGCACGCTGCCGTCATCCACACGTGACTGACAGGTGGAAATGAAAATAAAAGTCGGCGGTGAAAGGAAATTTTCTCAAGTACTGCAATTAAATCAAATTTTTCATTTCCATTTTCAGCAATTTTATAAGTATTAGTAGGGAAGTATTGTAATTGCTACATCCATTTGATAACTTTGCAGATTCACATTAATAAGCCAAATATAATAAAATATGATCAACATATATAGGTTAAGATAAGGGGATAAATCCACAATATAGCAATATAGTATAAAGCACAGGGTTCAAGCACTTTTAAAGCTTTTTTCAAGCTTTTCCAGCAGTGTGCGTGTGTGTGTGTGTGTGTGTGTGTGTGTGTGTGTGTGTGTGTGTGTGTGTGTGTGTGTGTGTGTGTGTGTGTGTGTGTGTGTGTGTGTGTGTGTGTGTGTGTGCGTGCGTGCGTGCGTGCGTGCGTGCGTGCGTGCGTGCGTGCGTGCGTTCGTGCGTGCGTGCGTGCAACTCCTGAGATAACTTTTGTTATGATTTGGCACTATAAAAAAAAATGTAATTGGTAAATAACATATTTATATACAGTTTAAATTATAAACAGCAACAAAAATGATGTATCGTGACATCTTTCTAGTCCAGAAAGGTGCCAAATTATCATCCTAGAAACTGAATCATAAGCACTTTCTCACACCTTGAAAAGACCACAATAAAATTCAAGTGTTTTTTCAAGGATTCCCAGCACCCATAAAAACCCTGAAAGTAGTTTGAATTAGCCCCACTGTTACTGGCTGCACCATTAACATGATGTAAACAGTAATGCATCAATAATAGCAATCCAATGAAGTGTTATTCTGCACGATGAGTACTTTTACTTTTGGTACTTTAAGTATTTTTTGATGTAATACTTTTGTACTTGTGTAAAATTATGAATGTATAACTTTTAGTTGTAACCAGAGCTCGACATTGACAGTTGCCAGGTTGCCGTTTTGAGCTCGGGCAACCAATTATTGGCGTTTTAAACATAAAACGGGGACGGTCAACAACAAGACGTGCAACAGCAACTACTTAAAAAGTTAGTGTTGAGCCCCGGTTGCAACAGAGTATTTCTACAGTGAAGTACCCCAGTGAAAGAGTACTTCCACTGATCATCGCCCCTCCTCTTCAGCATATCTTTCTATGTCTCTCTCACTCATCATCCATGTCACTACTGTGTCATTAGTGGTGAAGATCTCCATGTTGTACACACACACTACTCAGTAAAACAATGTCAGCCTGGACAAGACAACATGACAGAGCGGTGGCCTATTTAGAGTTTGTCAGACACAGTAGCCCAGTGCAAAGCCAGTCAAAGTTCGTATCGGATTATCACCACACATATGACAGTTGGCTTCACTTGACAGGACGGCTAAACTCGTCTCAGGACGGATTCACGGGGCGTTTTTCGACCCGCGGAGGATTAAACATCCGCATTTTGCTTTTATTAAGCAAACCTGCCCATGACCCCATTGCTTCCCTGACATTAGCTCTGCCCGGGAAAGATCAGCCACTAAAGCCAGCCACCACCTAAGACAACATCATAATAAAGATTAGATCCATTTCCGTTACTTATTTGCTGATTTGGTTTAGATTTCAAACATGTAAAACAGAAAATAATAAGATTACACAGCTAGAAAACATGGAGACGCATGAATAACAAAGACTTTTTTAGAGAATAATAGTTTTTTCTTTTCTTTTTGACATGTCCGAAAAGGAGTGGAAAGTATACACTTATTTAATCCCGCCACATCCCCATACATCACTGTAAGTTAGTTACAGCTTCCTCTTTCCTACATTGATTTTTTTTTTTTTTTTTAAGTCAAGTAGATTTTTTTAAGTGTACTTAACAAGTATCTTACAAAATACATCACATTTCTCAGACATCCCACCAAATGTATGTGAGAATTTCTTGCATATTTATTTTATTTATTAAAAAGATTAGAAACGTATTCATACAGAAGACGCCACAGAACACTGTACACTCAAACCACCAGACAAAGGAGCAGTTTCTTCCCCCAGGCTGTCACTATCCCAATAAAGCAACTGATGCACTAATAATCCCACATTTATTACAGCACCCTCTGCACTATTATTACATTTACAATTTCATTGTGTTGTATTTTTTATGTATGAATTTATATCTATATCTGTACATAGTAGTTCAATATTTGTGCTCGCCTTTGTTCGTTTTTGTTATCCTTGTTTTTATCTATATATCTATTTCTGTGCCAAAAAACTGGACTCAAAATCCTTGTATGTGTTCACACTTATTTAGCCATTAAGCTGATTCTCATTCTGACTGATAGATCTTTAGTACCATTCAGAATTTTTAAAATAAATAAATAAACAAAACATAAGTAAATAGAAATAGCCATCGGCAGATCTGCCCTACAAAGCCAAAGTGTAGTAACTAAGAAATGAGTTAATAAAACAAATGTTTGTTTACTGTCTTAACAAATGAACAGTTGGTACAATGATGATGGATTATGCTTTAATAGTTAACCATTGAGTAATATTTATCCAAATCAATCCTAACCTCCATACTTTGGGAACCAAATTGTGCAACGCATAACGTTATTGGTGGTTTCGTAGTCACTGCACTTAGACTTTGCAGGGCAGAGCTGCAAAAATAATCTCTGTAAATCATAAATAAGTTAGAGAGTGGTCTAGACCTTCTCTATATATTAAATGTCTTAAGAAAACGTTTGTTATGATTTGGGACTATAAATAAAACTGCACTGAAATGGAATGATTGCTTCAACTCAATGTAACATTACAGATACAAATGCATCGCTTGATTACAGGGAGCCACCACCTAAAGCCAAATATCTAATAATAACAATAATACTAATAATAATTATATATACACATATAGATATATGAGCAGCAGAATAGGCCATCAGCTGCATAAGACGCTAGACTTTATTCTGGTAGATCTGAACTGAGGGAATTTGCTTTTTTGTTTTGTTTTCTTCTGACTTGCTTTGGTTATGTAAACGCATGTTTCTCTGTCAATAAACTCATTTAAATTCAGTTAAAATAGACGTTCTATGTTCCAATATTGCTAGCAAAAGAATGTGGAAAAATACATTATAATGTCATAGATATCCCATCAAAAGGTCCATAATGAAGCGGAGTACGTGAGAGCAGGCCAAGTTGGGCCTGTCAGCAGCAGCACAATATTCAAAACTTGACAGCGCGATGACGTCACTACCGTTAGCATGCTTAGCTAAGGTTAGCGACGTTAGCCTTCCCTTGGTTAAACCGTTACAAAGGCGTCTTGATTTTAACGCTTAAAACAGCTAGCTAGTTGTCTCCCCGGGGTACAAAAACAACGTAAACATCACTAACATCTGAACAATGTTGCTTCGCGTCACCAGCAGCTTAGCTTTAATTCAGAAAACGGGCGTTTTTTTAAGTAAGCTAAGCTAACGGCTACCGCGGGTTAGCAACATGTAGCTCATCAAAACACAAGATATGAAAACATTGATTAGATCTATACATATTAACATGTGTGCTTATAAAACAACGTTACCTGGGCGGACTTGGGCGGTCACCCATCATCCCAAGATGCTAATGCTGCTACCGTTTAGCTACACACACACCACCGTCCCGAGTCCCGACCCCCGAGTCCCGACACAAGCTGCAGCCGCCGAGCCGACTGTGGCTGTGAGTACTTTACCTTGATCCTCTGCGGTGTCGCAACGGCGGCGGATGACTTTATATCCTAATGTTTTGGTGCTAAAACAGCCTTTTTTCCCGGATCAAAAACAAGCAAAAATCCGGCCTCAAACTCCCATTAATAACAAAATATATAAAAAGATTAAACGCAATTACATTCCCGATAGTGATTCAATAACCTGCCTTCCCCCTAAACCTTTTGATTTGAGTGTTTTTATCTTTAGCTTCGTTTATGATTCGGGGCTGTTTCTTTTTCTATTGTCAACACTGCTGAGGTTCAGACCACGGCACACATAACAAGACGCGCATACTAACATGCTAGCCGAGGGGTTACGATTGACGTACGGACAGTGATTGGCTGGAGGGAGAGGTATCGAGCGTTGTGATTGGACGAAAGATGGTGTCAATCACAGCGCGGCAGAGGGAAATCAAGGCGATTGGAAGAAGGCTGGGGAAAAACAAAAAAGACGTAAAAAACTAAGATTGTGCTCCTTATTATATTTAATGCTTTCAATTAATTTATTTGTAATTCTTTAATGACCCCTGGAATGTTTTAGGTTATTGTTTGTGCTTTTTGACTTTTTGTTTGTTTTCGTCTATGTATATATATTTATATTTATTTATATTTTATATCTACTTTAAATTAAGTGATATATTCGTTTTTTTCTCATAGTTGTAATAAGCCTCTGGATGTTCTCATTTGTCCAGGTCATCGTTATCCCCAAAGTCCAGTTGCTTTTGTCTGAAATTGCTTTTAGGAAAATAATGCATAATGATATGCATTTCAAGTTTTAAAAAAAGCCATTAAAACTGCAAGTTTGTGCTCCTTATTTAATGTTTTCAGTTTATCTATGTTCAAATGTTTATGTCATTTAATATTTTATAACACAAAATATATATATATATATGTATGAGACATACTTGTTTCTTTTTTATTTTCAACTTGTTTGTATTTGTGTATTTTTATATCTAGTTGGTCGGTGGCTAGGTGGTTAGAGCAGCCACCCCATGTAGAGGCTGAAGGTCCTGGAGGCAGCGGCCCTTAGCTGCATGTCTCCCCCTCTCTCTCACACCCCATTTCCTGTCTGTCCTGTGTAATAAAGGCTAGAAAACTGCCAAAAAATAAACTTTAAAAAAAAAAAAGTGATGTATTGTCGTTTTTCACATATTTATAAGGAATACCAAGTTTATATAAAATGTAAAAATGAGTAAAAGTCCTCTTTCTTTGCTTTACTGTCTTTGTATACATTTGAATTGATGTTATAGTCATTTCTATAAATCTAGAAATACACTTTCAGCATTGTGTATTGCTCTGGAACATGTAGGAAAAGTCATGTGTATATTGAATCACAATATCACAATAACATGGGGGTGATTGGTTGATTAATTTCCCACAGGTCGAGTGAAAGTTCTGTCAGACTGAGTGAAACCTTCAACAAAAAACAAACAGATAAATAAATATATTAATACAATTTAAAAATGTTTTAGAAAACGAGTGAAACCTGAGCGGAAACCCTCACTTTATTTCTAGCGCCATCCGCTGGAACCCTGCAACGGCGCAGCTCCGCTTTCACTGCGCATGCGTCCAACCCCGAAGTTCAGACTTTTTTTTTCTGCTGTCCCGATCTCCTTCGATTAGCCTTGAAGGGAAATGAGGCTCTGAATCCGTGGGTTAGGTGGAGGAGGAGAAGGGACAAGGGAAGGGAGCGCTCGGCGCAGAAAGCGACACACAGCGTGCAGGAATGAGGCTGAACCCGTCCGAGGCCCGGCCCTGCGCCGCTTCACTTTCTTTGACCACACTTTGACTGAGCTCTCAATGCACGTTTATTACACTTACAGCCCGCCGCGGAGCCTGAAGCAGCGCGGTGTGAAGGAAGAGTGGATTACCGTGCGGAAGCCCCGAGATTACAGAGGGAAGAGTTACATAACTACACTATACGTATATGCGAATATATACTGTAGCTCATGTTCGAGCACGGACACGGGCGTACGTGCAGGGGGGTGAAGGGTGGCTCGGTTAACAGATACAACCGAGTCCTTGTGCAAAGTCTTACATTTCCTTTCGTTTAAAAAAACATATTTTTGTTCATGCCTGCTGCGAGATTTGTGAGCTGCTGCGACAGGAGAAGGTAGTGAAAACCACCGTAAAGACTGTCAACCGTTCATTTCATGACGGTCTGAACACAACTTAGTGTGAAATTCAGGCTAAAATCATCCCATGGTCTTTTAAGGAAATTGCACTTATCAAATAAGCCATTGAGACAGTTTTTTTAACGGAGAAATCCTGTAGAGTAGCTAACAGCCGGAAGTGGCTCGGGGCAGTACGGTGAAAACACTAAAACGTCTTATTTAACCACTAATACTGCTCAAAATAACACCAAACCTCTGTAGTAGCATGAGAAGAGTCCCTACACAGAAAACAAAGCACCAATGGGCTCCTTCCTTTGGGATTGACCTTGGTAATCCACTTGAATGGACTTTACTATGAGAGAAGCTGGTACAGGGGCCAGTTGGTAAGTCTTTAAGTGCACACTCACAATGTCCGTCCGTACCGTGCCCCGTGCTTTAGGGTACTTGTCCCCCACTCTCTCTCCCCGGCGGCCCAGGCCTGTTTTTACTCACACTACCTGGGCCTCGCGCGAATGCTTCTTGCTGTCTATACGTCATCACGCCGTAACACGTCACACGCATTGATTGACGTCATCGCGATGCGTCGCTTTGTTTACAAATCTTTCCATAGACCTCAAAGTTTTTGTGCGTCTTGTCGACTGTTTTTGAATATTTTCATCCGACCAAATCTGCAGTAAACACTCCACCTCCGCATCACACCAACGTGAACCTTTCACCGCCATTGTTTTAAATGTCCGCGCATGGTCCCTCCTTCTTTTTTCTATGTCCAAACTGGCACACATAAAATTTTGTCAGATCCACCGTAGGCCTCGTGCTTGTACACATGCACACGCTCGTGCTCGTACATGTGCAAACTGCTTTAACGGGCCGTGGCCAGCAAGTGTGCCTCAGCTAGGCGGGGAGTGGTTGCACTCACACTGGTCAAACGAACTAGACTTTAGCCGTGAAACGTGCTTGGGCACGGTACGGATAGACAGTGTGAGTGCGCCCTTAGGTTCCGCCGATGGTCAGAGCAGTGGCCCCATGTAAAGAGGCTGAAGGTCTTGGAGGCAGCGGCCCTTTGCTGCACGTCTCCCCCCTCTTTCTCTTTCTCTCTTTCTCTCTCTCTCTCTCTCACCCCATTTCCTGTCTGTCCTGTGTAATAAAGGCTTGACTGTGTACATACATCTACTGATGCCTCTGGACACATCAGTGAAGTGCCTAGTGTCATCGGACGTTTCGCATCTTTCAACATCATACGCCCTCCTCCAGGTGACCCAGCCGGGGCCTCTCTCTCTCCTCTTTTGAGCCACAGCCATCTTGAGGCCCTCTCTGCTGCATCGATGGAACGGCGGATGGCTCTCCTCCTCTCTCCCTCGATGCCCAAAGTACTGAAGGCTCTGGTCAGGGAACAGACTGCAAAACCCCCGCACCCAACCTCCACTGAGAGACACCTCGCTCCAACCATCCTGCTGGCAGTCACTGACCAGCCCCGCGTACTTGGAGAGCTTACTCTCAAAGGCTTCGTCCAGGCGCTCTTCCCATGGGACGGTCAGCTCCAGCAGCACTATTCACTTGGTAGACCCAGTCACAAGGACATTGTCTGGTCGCAGAGTGGAGGTTGCAATGCAGCTGGGGAACTCCGATGTTGGAGGTCCACCAACAGCTGCTAGTCTTTTGCCGAGGTTAGGACTCCTGCAGATGCTCTTGTGGCAGGAGTTGGCTGCTGCCCAGCTCTGATAAAGGCGATTGTCACCGTCCATCTCCGAGGGCCCTAGTGCAGCAGCTGAGGATGTGTTCAAGGGTTCCTTGCTTGGAGCACAGTGGGCATGCTGGTGTCTGGGCTAAACCCTGTGTGTGCAGGTTTGATGGACTTGGAAGCTCGTCGTTTACTCCCTGGATGAGCAATTTAATGCGGTGAGGCTCAGCTGTCCACAGCTCAGCCCAGGTCACTTTTCTCTCAACCGCGTCGCTCTCCCATCGCATCCAAGCTCCCTGTTGCTTCGTTCCCACTGCCTTGACGGTTCTCGTTTCAGCTCTCCCCTCCCCGTGAACAAGGCGGCCCCCCTTGGTCCCGCTGGTGTTCATTTGGGGAGTTGGAAAGGAGCCTAACCCAGCTCTGCCTCGTGTAACCATTCCTCCAGGTTCCCTAAAAAAAAACGCCAAAAAATAATCTTTTAAAGAAAAGCTGTTTTAATGCGTGTTGCATTACATTAATTGCTGTTAGCAACTGTTTGGGATTTCTCCGTTAATAGTTGTTACATGAAAAAAAATGTCTAAAAGAAGGCCTTTTTGATGAGTGTATTTACCGAAAAAGACCCTGGAATTTCACTTTAAATGTATAAATACATTATGAAATAAATACATGAATAAATAAATGTAGGTGAACAAAAATGTAGGGATATTTGTGAAGCATTTATTTACTTATGTAATTCATTTATTTATGCATATTATTTGGACATTTATTTGTTTATGCATTTATTTATTCATCTCATCTCATCTTCAACTGCTTATCTGGGGTCGGGTCGCGGAGGCCGCAGGTTTAGCAGGGGACCCCAAACTTCCCTTTTCCGGGCCACATTAACCAGCTCTAACTGGGGGATCCCGAGGCGTTCCCAGGCCAGTGTGGAGATATAATCTCTCCACCTAGTCCTGGTTCTTCCCCGGGGCCTCCTCCCAGCTGGACGTGCCTGGAACACCTCCCTAGGGAGGCGCCCAGGGGGCATCCTTACTAGGTGTCCGAACCACCTTAACTGGCTCCTTTCAAGGCAAAGTAGCAGCAGCTCTACTCCGAGTTCCTCATGGATGGCTGAACTTCTCACCCTATCTCTAAGGGAGACTCCAGTCGCCCTCCTGAGAAAACCCATTTTGGCCGCTTGTACCCGCGACCTCGTTCTTTCAGTCATGACCCAGCTTTCATGACCATAGGTGAGGGGAGGAACGAAGATTGAGCGGTAGATCGAGAGCTTTGCCTTCCGGCTAAGCTCTCTTTTCGTCACAACGGTGCAGTAGAGCAACTGCAACACCGCCCCCCTACTCCGATTCTCCGGCCAAACTCACGCTCCATCGTCCCCTCACTCGTGAACATGATCCTGAGGTACTTGAACTCCTTCACTTGGGGTAAGGACTCATTCCCTACCCCTACTAGTAAGCATTCCACCGGTTTCCTGCCATGGCCTCAGATTTAGAGGTGTTAATCCTCATCCAAGCCGCTTCACACTCGGCTGCGAACCGATCCAGTGAGTGCTGAAGGTCACTGACCGACGATGCCATCAGGACCACATCATCTGCAAAAAGCAGAGACAAGATCATCAGCCCACCGAACTGCAACCCCTCCCCACCAGGACTACGCCTCGATATCCTGTCCATGAAAATCACGAACAGGATTGGTGACAAAGCGCACCCCTGGCAGAGGCCAACCCCCACCGGGAAAGAATCCGACTTACTGCAGAGGATCCGGACACAGATCTCGCTTTGGGTGTACAGAGATCGGATGGCCCACAGAAGTGACCCCCTCAGCACCTCCCACAGTATCTCCCGAGGGACCCGGTCATATGCCTTCTCCAGATCCACAAAGCACATGTAGACTGGATGGGCATACTCCCAGGCCCCCTCCAGGATCCTTGCGAGAGTGAAGAGCTGGTCCGTTGTTCCACGTCCAGGACGGAATCCGCATTGTTACTCTTCAATCTGAGGTTCGACTACAGGACGAACCTCCTTTCCAGCACCTTCGAGTAGACTTTTCAAGGGAGGCTGAGTAGTGTGATACCCCTGTAATTGGCACACACCCTCTGGTCCCCCTTTTTAAACAGGGGAACCACCCCGGTATGCCACTTCCTTGGCACTGTACCAGACTTCCACGCAATGTTGAAGAGACGTGTCAACCAGGACAGCCCCTCCAAACCCAAAGCTTTCAGCATTTCTGGACGAATCTCATCAACCCCTGGGGCTTTGCCACTATGGAGTTGTTTGACTACCTCAGTGACTTCCTCCAGAGATACTGACAATGATTCCCCATTAGCCTCCAGCTCTGCCTCTACAAAAGAGGGCGTGTTAGTCGGATTAGGGAGTTCCTCAAAGTGCTCCTTCCACCGCCCGATTACCTCATCAGCTGAGGTCACCAGCGTCCCGTCCTTACTGTAAACAGCTTGGACGGTTCCCCGTTTCCACCTCCTGAGGTGTCGAATGGTTTTCCAGAAGCACCTTGGTGCCGCCCGAAAGTCCTTCTCCATGACTTTTCCAAACTCCTCCCACACCCGCTGCTTTGCCTCTGACACAGCAGAGGCTGCAGCCCTTCTGGTCCGTCGGTACCTTTGGTCCAACACTTATCGAGGAGTGCGGTTCCAGAACCGAGACTGTGTGTGGAGGTAAGCCCCACCAGATCTAACTGGTAGCGCTCCACCTCCCACACTGACTCCGGCTCCTCCCCGACAGAGAGGTGACATTCCACGTCCTCAGAGCCAGCCTCTGCTGCCCGTGTCTGGTCCGTCGAGGCCCCTCACCTTAACTGCTACCTGTGCAGCAGCGCACCTGACTCCAGCAGTTCCTCCTGCGAGTGGTGGGCCCACAGGATGGATTACATTAATTATTATGTAATGTATTTATGCACATTATTTGTGCATTTATTTATTGACTAAAGTAATGTTCAGTCCTTCCTACACACACACACTCACACTCCAACACATATACATATATCTGTCCATATGTATATAATTTTTACGGGAGTTTTTACAATGATTTATACTGGATTTATTCCTGTAGATCTTAATTTCATGCATTTGCATTTTTGTTTTGTTTTTCTTCTGACTGCTTTATTAATGTAAATGTCTGTTTCCCATGCCAAAGTTTCCTTGTGTCAATTTAGCAGCCTTTCTCAGAAGAGTGTATATAAATTAACTTTATTTCTTTTATTTTTATTTAATAAGCTGCTGAGACCAGTCAGACGTTTCAACTTTATTGAAAATTACAAATACGAATACAGCACTTGATGAAACTGGGAAACCTATTAAACAATATAAATATCTGGAAATTCTATATTTATTACTTTTTACAGTTCTTTTAACAGTTCAGTCTCCTGCTCCCGAAGGATGAAAAAGTAAGTCATGATCATGTCATGAAAAGTGTTAAACAGATCTTATTCATAAATAGCATATTCAGAAAAAAGAAAAGACTCAAAGTGTACATAAAGTATATATGGGTATACTCTGATGCAGATAGATTTACTGCAGATTGTTTTTGTCTTTCCAAAAATGTAACTGTCAAATTAGTTAAGACAAAGTGCTTTGAAAAACCTGAACACATTAACTTTTATAAAAATGCCCTTTTTTCTGCTCATAATAGAAATATTTGCTTTAAATCGGTGCATCTTTTCTCGAAGGAGTCCTCATGTAAATGAAGCTCTTCTGGTCGTGTCTTATCATTTAATAATTGAATGACTCGTCACCATGTAAAAGCGTCTTTTGTTTCATTGTAACGAGCTGCAAACTTCAATACATAAAAAAAACACACACACAACCAAGATGATCATAGAGAATCACTGAGAATCTTTAATTTCTCTTTTGCTTGATAAAACACACGCACACACGACAGTCGTCATGTTTACGTGTTTGTATATATTTAGCTGAGTTTGTTCTTACATTATCCCAAATGTTTCACACTAGTTCAAAGCACAGAAATGCTTTTATATATATATATATATATATATATATATATATATATATATATATATACACACATGTGGTGGCCTCTGGGTGGTGTTAGATCCTCTTCTTGCATGTGTCAGCGGCTTCATAAATGGACTTTTTATCCAGTTTTAAGACAAATTTTTACAAACCCTTTTTAGATCTCGGTGCAGCACTGAAGTGACTAAAATGTATCATGCACGATGCAAACAAACGCAACATCTGCAGTTTTTTTAAAAACACCCGGGGGTCGTACTGATTTGTAAAAACTCAGTGGGCATCGCAGAGTCAGTGAACACGTCACAGCACATATGACTGAAGTCAGCGAGGGCTCAGTCCGGATCCAGCTGCCTCGCCTACTGCGCCCCACTGTTCTGAGGCAACGCGTCGTCCTTCTTTCCTCTCTGGTAGCCGTGTTTTTTGTGCGGTCTGGATTTGAGTCTCAAAGCTGATTCGCTCTTCATGGACTCCCTTTTCCCAGTGCTGAGCTCCTCCCCTCCTGGTTTCCATAGCAACAGCTGAGCGTCCTCTCCCCCGGTGACAAGAGCCTCCCCCTGTGCGTCCCACAGGAAGCAGCGCACAGTGGAGGCGTGACCGGCCTCGAGGGTCCTCAGCAGACGGAGCCCCCCGTCGTCACACCCCATCAGGAGGAGGTCCCCGCTGTTCTTCCCTCCGACCACCAGCAGCTTCTGCGCCTCCTCGAGCCACATTCCCCCCACCAGGTAATCCACGCCTCCGCCTCCGCCGTCAGCCAGCAGAGTCAGGCCGCGAGCGTCAGAGGAGCTGAAAACGGTGAGAGGCTCGTCTGTGTCCAGCTGACCCAGATCCCACAGGTGCAGCCCTTCGTCGTGGCTGAGGCAGAGCAGCTGGGTGTAGTCGGCGCCGGACCAGCACACGGAGCCTGCGGACGAGTCGCTGTTACACGTGGCCAGCAGCGCCTCCTCCTCCGCCCCGCGGCTCAGGTCAAAAACATTCACGAGGCCGTCTGTGGAGCCAGACGCCAGGCGGTCTTTCTCTCGAGGGTGGAAGCGTACCTGTGTGATGTCATCACTGTGCGACTCGGAGTACACCCCGAGGAGCCCGCCGCCCGGCTTCCTGACGTCAAAGAACACCAGGAAGCTGTCCTCGTCGTCGACCTGCTCGGTGCCAGCGCACAGGAGCGCGTCAGCGCAGCTCAAGTCGAAGCTGCAGTAGCTGTGTGACGGGTCACTTTTAAACACCTGGGCCGCCTCTGTTCCGGGGCGCCGGGCGTCCCAACCCCGGACCGTCCCGTCAGCAGAACCGGAATAGAGGAGGTCAGGGGAGGTGTGGGAGAAAACGAGCCCACAGAGTGGCCCGCTGTGGCCCCGGTACTCTCCCACCTGGTTCAGAGTGTCCCTGTCGTGGAGGTGGATGGTGAAGTTTGAGCAGGACACGGCGAGCAGGCCGGCCGGCTGCAGGGCCACGTCCAGCAGGTAGGTGGGCTCCTCTGGATGGGACCGCCGAGCGACGGACAGACCTTTGAGCTTCTCCTCCAAACCCTCCATGGCAGTTCCGCGTGAAGACATGGACCACACTGAACAGGAAATCACACATTTAAAGTGACATTTCGGTAGCAGAAGAATCCCTTTTAGTTCATTCAATCTGAAAAACACAGATCTCATAAACCAAAGTCAAACTCAAGCACTTTAAAGCAAATCAAGGTGCATTTTCAATCTTTTCCAGCACCTTCCACCTGTGGTGAACCACCTGTTCCTATTCAGTACAATACTCAGTATTCAGTTGGCTTATTATTGCACTTGTTCATCACATTAAATAAGATGTTATCTCGACAGAAATGTAATATATTCACCAACTATTTTAATCATCCAAAGTTATTTTTCATGCAAAAATGTCAGAACTGCTGTTTTGGGTCTCTCAGATATGGAGATCTTCTTTTCTCTGTGTTATATCACATATGTTATCCCATACAAACTAGATGCCAAGCCCTTTATACAAAACTCAAGCACTTTGGGGTGTTTTCAAGGATTTCCAGCACCTGTATAAAAAATATAACAATTGGTTTCTATGGCAAGACTCATTTCATAATGATAATGCTTTAATGTGCATTTGCTTATTGGTCATTATTATGTGCACATTTGGACATTATTGTGGATGTTTTCGGAACCACTAGCCACCTATTTGTAATTTGGCATTCAAACATATGTGGAGGTTAACATTTACTTGTATTTACAACCTCAGTCTATTGCAATAATGCGTCGTCAGGTGGATGAAACCTATGCCGAATGGGACCCAGCAGCACAAAGGGCTGTGACGGTTATAAAAGGGACTGACTGTGATACTTATGTGTGGCATTAAACCGAAATATACGCTTTTTAAAACGGAGTTCTGCGTCAGCTTCTTTACTTTGAGTGATTGGAGCAGCAGCTTTAATGCGTCGCTGTGTTTGTGTGCTGTGTGTTGTTATTATTATTATTATTATTATTATTATTGTGTAATGTGTTGATATTGAACCTACCTGTGTGCTACAAACGTCCACACACTGAACAAACAGCGTTAAACGTGTCGAGAAATGTCATCACACTCAAACACGCGTGGAGGAAATGCTCTGTGTCACAATATTTACGGCCGGGTTGGAACTCTCCCTCAATAAAAGGTTCCGCTGGTGTGGTAAAATAGACATTTAGGTACAGTAACAATAACAATAACAATAATAATAATACTATTAATATTAATAATAATAATAATAATAATAATAATAATAACACAAATATGTTCAATGAATAAAACCATCTTCAACAAGAAATGAAAACTATTATTATTATTATTATTATTATTGTTACTATTACTACTACTACTTTTTTTGTTTTATATTATTTGATGTTGTTGAAGGCCAATCTAGGAAATAAATAATGATTTTATTTGATGTTGTTTAAGGCCAATCTAGGAAATAAATAATGATTTTATTTGATGTTGTTTAAGGCCAATCTAGAAAATAAATAATGATTTTATTTGATGTTGTTGAAGGCCAATCTAGGAAATAAATAATGATTTTGTTTGATGTTGTTAAAGGCCAATCTAGAAAATAAATAATGATTTTATTTGATGTTGTTTAAGGCTAATCTAGAAAATAAATAATGATTTTATTTGATGTTGTTTAAGGCTAATCTAGAAAATAAATAATGATTTTATTTGATGTTGTTTAAGGCTAATCTGGAAAATAAATAATGATTTTATTTGATGTTGTTTAAGGCCATCTAGAAAATAAATAATGATTTTATTTGATGTTGTTGAAGGCCAATCTAGGAAATAAATAATGATTTTATTTGATGTTGTTTAAGGCTAATCTAGAAAATAAATAATGATTTTATTTGATGTTGTTTAAGGCCAATCTAGGAAATAAATAATGATTTTATTTGATGTTGTTGAAGGCCAATCTAGAAAATAAATAATGATTTTATTTGATGTTGTTTAAGGCCGATCTAGGAAATAAATAATGATTTTATTTGATGTTGTTGAAGGCCAATCTAGAAAATAAATAATGATTTTATTTGATGTTGTTTAAGGCTAATCTAGAAAATAAATAATGATTTTATTTGATGTTGTTTAAGGCCAATCTAGGAAATAAATAATGATTTTATTTGATGTTGTTTAAGGCCAATCTAGAAAATAAATAATGATTTTATTTGGTGTTGTTTAAGGCTAATCTAGAAAATAAATAATGATTTTATTTGATGTTGTCTAAGGCCAATCTAGGAAATAAATAATGATTTTATTTGATGTTGTTTAAGGCCAATCTTGAAAATAAATAATGATTTTATTTGATGTTGTTGAAGGCCAATCTAGAAAATAAATAATGATTTTATTTGATGTTGTTTAAGGCCAATCTAGGAAATAAATAATGATTTTATTTGATGTTGTTTAAGGCCAATCTTGAAAATAAATAATGATTTTATTTGATGTTGTTGAAGGCCAATCTAGAAAATAAATAATGATTTTATTTGATGTTGTTTAAGGCCAATCTAGGAAATAAATAATGATTTTATTTGATGTTGTTTAAGGCCAATCTAGGAAATAAATAATGATTTTATTTGATGTTGTTTAAGCCCAATCTAGAAAATAAATAATGATTTTATTTGATGTTGTTTAAGGCCAATCTAGAAAATAAATAATGATTTTATTTGATGTTGTTTAAGGCCGATCTAGGAAATAAATAATGATTTTATTTGATGTTGTTTAAGGCCGATCTAGAAAATAAATAATGATTTTATTTGATGTTGTTGAAGGCCAATCTAGAAAATAAATAATGATTTTATTTGATGTTGTTTAAGGCTAATCTAGAAAATAAATAATGATTTTATTTGATGTTGTTGAAGGCCAATCTTGAAAATAAATAATGATTTTATTTGATGTTGTTGAAGGCCAATCTAGGAAATAAATAATGATTTTATTTGATGTTGTTTAAGGCCAATCTAGGAAATAAATAATGATTTTATTTGATGTTGTTTAAGGCCAATCTAGGAAATAAATAATGATTTTATTTGATGTTGTTTAAGGCCAATCTTGAAAATAAATAATGATTTTATTTGATGTTGTTGAAGGCCAATCTAGAAAATAAATAATGATTTTATTTGATGTTGTTGAAGGCCAATCTAGGAAATAAATAATGATTGTATTTGATGTTGTTTAAGGCTAATCTAGAAAATAAATAATGATTTTATTTGATGTTGTTTAAGGCCAATCTAGAAAATAAATAATGATTTTATTTGATGTTGTTTAAGGCTAATCTAGAAAATAAATAATGATTTTATTTGATGTTGTTTAAGGCTAATCTAGAAAATAAATAATGATTTTATGTGATGTTGTTTAAGGCCAATCTAGGAAATAAATAATGATTTTATTTGATGTTGTTTAAGGCCAATCTAGAAAATAAATAATGATTTTATTTGATGTTGTTGAAGGCCAATCTAGGAAATAAATAATGATTTTATTTGATGTTGTTTAAGGCCAATCTAGAAAATAAATAATGATTTTATTTGATGTTGTTTAAGGCCAATCTAGAAAATAAATAATGATTTTATTTGATGTTGTTTAAGGCCAATCTAGAAAATAAATAATGATTTTATTTGATGTTGTTTAAGGCCAATCTTGAAAATAAATAATGATTTTATTTGATGTTGTTTAAGGCCAATCTAGGAAATAAATAATGATTTTATTTGATGTTGTTTAAGGCCAATCTTGAAAATAAATAATGATTTTATTTGATGTTGTTTAAGGCCAATCTAGGAAATAAATAATGATTTTATTTGATGTTGTTTAAGGCCAATCTAGAAAATAAATAATGATTTTATTTGATGTTGTTTAAGGCCAATCTAGGAAATAAATAATGATTTTATTTGATGTTGTTTAAGGCCAATCTAGGAAATAAATAATGATTTTATTTGATGTTGTTTAAGGCCAATCTTGAAAATAAATAATGATTTTATTTGATGTTGTTGAAGGCCAATCTAGAAAATAAATAATGATTTTAATTGATGTTGTTGAAGGCCAATCTAGGAAATAAATAATGATTGTATTTGATGTTGTTTAAGGCTAATCTAGAAAATAAATAATGATTTTATTTGATGTTGTTTAAGGCCAATCTAGAAAATAAATAATGATTTTATTTGATGTTGTTTAAGGCTAATCTAGAAAATAAATAATGATTTTATTTGATGTTGTTTAAGGCTAATCTAGAAAATAAATAATGATTTTATGTGATGTTGTTTAAGGCCAATCTAGAAAATAAATAATGATTTTATTTGATGTTGTTTAAGGCCAATCTAGAAAATAAATAATGATTTTATTTGATGTTGTTTAAGGCTAATCTAGAAAATAAATAATGATTTTATTTGATGTTGTTTAAGGCCAATCTAGAAAATAAATAATGATTTTATTTGATGTTCTTGAAGGCCAATCTAGAAAATAAATAATGATTTTATTTGATGTTGTTTAAGGCCAATCTAGAAAATAAATAATGATTTTATTTGATGTTGTTTAAGGCCAATCTAGAAAATAAATAATGATTTTATTTGATGTTGTTTAAGGCCAATCTAGGAAATAAATAATGATTTTATTTGATGTTGTTTAAGGCCAATCTAGAAAATAAATAATGATTTTATTTGATGTTGTTTAAGGCTAATCTAGGTAATGAATAATGATTTTATTTGATGTTGTTTAAGGCTAATCTAGAAAATAAATAATGATTTTATTTGATGTTGTTTAAGGCCAATCTAGGAAATAAATAATGATTTTATTTGATGTTGTTTAAGGCCAATCTAGAAAATAAATAATGATTTTATTTGATGTTGTTGAAGGCTAATCTAGAGAAAAAATAATGATTTTATTTGATGTTGTTTAAGGCTAATCTAGAAAATAAATAATGATTTTATTTGATGTTGTTTAAGGCCAATCTAGGAAATAAATAATGATTTTATTTGATGTTGTTTAAGGCCAATCTAGAAAATAAATAATGATTTTATTTGATGTTGTTTAAGGCTAATCTAGAAAATAAATAATGATTTTATTTGATGTTGTTTAAGGCCAATCTAGAAAATAAATAATGATTTTATTTGATGTTCTTGAAGGCCAATCTAGAAAATAAATAATGATTTTATTTGATGTTGTTTAAGGCCAATCTAGAAAATAAATAATGATTTTATTTGATGTTGTTAAAGGCCAATCTAGAAAATAAATAATGATTTTATTTGATGTTGTTTAAGGCCAATCTAGGAAATAAATAATGATTTTATTTGATGTTGTTTAAGGCCAATCTAGAAAATAAATAATGATTTTATTTGATGTTGTTTAAGGCTAATCTAGGAAATGAATAATGATTTTATTTGATGTTGTTTAAGGCTAATCTAGAAAATAAATAATGATTTTATTTGATGTTGTTTAAGGCTAATCTAGAAAATAAATAATGATTTTATTTGATGTTGTTTAAGGCCAATCTAGGAAATAAATAATGATTTTATTTGATGTTGTTTAAGGCTAATCTAGAGAAAAAATAATGATTTTATTTGATGTTGTTTAAGGCTAATCTAGAAAATAAATAATGATTTTATTTGATGTTGTTTAAGGCCAATCTAGGAAATAAATAATGATTTTATTTGATGTTGTTTAAGGCCAATCTAGAAAATAAATAATGATTTTATTTGATGTTGTTTAAGGCCAATCTAGAAAATAAATAATGATTTTATTTGATGTTATTTAAGGCCAATCTAGAAAATAAATAATGATTTTATTTGATGTTGTTTAAGGCTAATCTAGAAAACAAATAATGATTTTATTTGATGTTGTTTAAGGCTAATCTAGGAAATAAATAATGATATGGTTTGATGTTGTTGAAGGCCAATCTAGAAAATAAATAATGATTTTGTTTGATGTTGTTGAAGGCCAATCTAGAAAATAAAAAATGATTTTATTTGATGTTGTTTAAGGCCAATCTAGGAAATAAATAATAATTTTATTTGATGTTGTTAAAGGCCAATCTAGAAAATAAATAATGATTTTATTTGATGTTGTTTAAGGCCAATCTAGAAAATAAATAATGATTTTATTTGATGTTGTTTAAGGCCAATCTAGAAAATAAATAATGATTTTATTTGGTGTTGTTTAAGGCTAATCTAGAAAATAAATAATGATTTTATTTGATGTTGTTTAAGGCCAATCTAGAAAATAAATAATGATTTTATTTGATGTTGTTTAAGGCTAATCTAGAAAATAAATAATGATTTTATTTGATGTTGTTGAAGGCCAATCTAGAAAATAAATAATGATTTTATTTGATGTTGTTGAAGGCCAATCTAGGAAATAAATAATGATTTTATTTGATGTTGTTTAAGGCCAATCTAGGAAATAAATAATGATTTTATTTGATGTTGTCGAAGGCCAATCTAGAAAATAAATAATGATTTTGTTTGATGTTGTTGAAGGCCAATCTAGGAAATAAATAATGATTTTATGTGATGTTGTTGAAGGCCAATCTAGAAAATAAATAATGATTTTATTTGATGTTGTTTAAGGCCAATCTAGGAAATAAATAATGATTTTATGTGATGTTGTTGAAGGCCAATCTAGAAAATAAATAATGATTTTATTTGATGTTGTTTAAGGCCAATCTAGGAAATAAATAATGATTTTATTTGATGTTGTTTAAGGCCAATCTAGAAAATAAATAATGATTGTATTTGATGTTGTTTAAGGCTAATCTAGAAAATAAATAATGATTTTATTTGATGTTGTTTAAGGCTAATCTAGAAAATAAATAATGATTTTATTTGATGTTGTTTAAGGCCAATCTAGGAAATAAATAATGATTTTGTTTGATGTTGTTGAAGGCCAATCTAGGAAATAAATAACTATTTTATTTGATGTTGTTTAAGGCTAATCTAGAAAATAAATAATGATTTTATTTGATGTTGTTTAAGGCCAATCTAGGAAATAAATAACTATTTTATTTGATGCACAGCTGGCATGTACAAAGATAACTAACACAGGATTAGAACTTGAAACATGTAAATGCAACTAATAATAAATTCCAATTCATATATCTAATGAATGAAAAACCAAAGAAATCGACAGAATTAATAACTAATTAATACAATATTTATTATTATATTAACATTATTAAAATGTTTTTACCGTTAAAATAGTTCTGTCAATCAACTTGTTTCAGCTGTGGTGTGGGTTGTGTGCAAATATCTCAGTTTGTAAAGAAACTAAAGCTGTCGGATAAATGTAGAGGAGTAAAAAGGAAAGAAAAGACTCAAGTAAAGTGCAAGTACCTCAACTTTGAAGTGCAGCACTAAAGTGAATGTATTTAGTGATTGTCCACCTCTAGGTGTGAGTCGTCAGTCGTCCAGCAGGGGACAGCAGCACTTTTCTGGGTAAATGAGGCCTTAAAGCTCTCCACAAAAACAAATCAAATAAAAACTAGGGATGCTCGATATTGGCTTTTCTGACGATATCCGATATTCCGATATTGTCCAACTCTTAATTTCCGATACCGATATCACCCGATACCGATATATGCAGCCTTTTTACACCAAAATTCATCACATATCACCTATTATGGAATTAACACATTATGCCTAATTTTATTGTGATGCCCCGCTGGATGCATACATAAATGCAACACGGCTTTTCAAATGTAAACACAGTCTGTACAAAATAAGTTATTGAAAAAAGTGCCATTCATTTAATTGTTTGTGTTTTTAGAGAGAATATTTTGCCTCAAACAACACTACAGACAACATCACAACAAGGAAGATGCATAGCTTCAGTCCAGAGTAGTAAACAAACATAGTTTTCTTTTTCCAGACTGAGTAACGACTGAGCCGGAACTTGGCAAATAATACAATCAATAAATTAGCAGTTAAGCTCAACATGCTAACCTGCATTGGATCTAACGGATACAGCACCAAAAATTAGCTTCTCGACGTGACTGTAAAAAATGCTGTGCAATTCGGGTACAAGCACTGGTCTGAGAAATACTTGTGACTGGGCGTTATACAGACATAACGGGGCTCGAGGAACTCCACACGTTTGGTGAATCCGGCATCTTGAACGATAGAAAAAGTTTGTTTCTCGGTGTCGGCTGTTGCTTCTTTTCATCACTTTGCTGCACAGATGTAGCGTTTAACTCTGCATGAATCTTCTTGAGGTGGATGATCAAATGTGATGTATTAAAGGAAGACGCCTTGTTTCCTCCTCTCATAACTAACGCCTTGCAGTCATTGCAAAGCGCACATTTACTGTTAGTAGATGACACTTGGAAATACGTCCAAACCACGGACATCTCATGCACCGGGAGAGCTGAAGCTTGTTAGCCACGGTTAGCAACCTACGAGTGAAGCGTGTTGTTGTTGTTATACGTCATCAAGCACGCGCCTGTAAACGGCCCGTGTTGCATTCAGGTACACTCGGAAATGCTGAAGCCTACAGAACTAACATTGGTTGTAAAAACCCGATACCGATAATTCCCGATATTACAGTTTTAACTCAACATCCCTAATAAAAACATCATTTCAGGTTTAGATAACTGGAGAGAGAAGAAATAGGACTCGAACACCTGGTTTTCTTTGTTGATGTTCTTCACACACTGCCTTGTATAAGTTTACACAGAGCATCTGTTATCTCTGCTCTCCTCAAAACCACCAGATACTTTGACAAAAACAGTCATTTGACCTTCACAGAGAGCAGGAGTCGCTGGTTTACCGCTGCAGTCTGGTGGCTTTGAAGAGAGCAAAGATAACGGCTTCAATTCTCCCGCTGAAGTCCGACAAAAATGGATCCACAGCATGAAAATACATCCAATGAGCCATGGAGACAGTTTTTTTGTTTGTTGATCAACCAAGCATAGAGACTGCCCGGAGAGATGCTAACAGCCCCAAAGGGCTAACACTAATTAGCTTGGGGTGGTGAATGCATACAAAACCTCTCTTTTAACCACTAATACTGCTGAAAATAACAGCAAACCTCTGCAGCAGCATGAGAAGACTCACTACACAGAAAACAAAGCAGCAACAGCGTAGTTAGTGAACCTGGAGTTTATTAAAAAAAAGAGTGTTTTACAAGTCTGGGCCTTACCTGCAGGTTCATGTTGACACGTCGTCGTACAAGTCGAAAACCAAACGCACTGGAGTTCAGTTCAAGGAGGAAAGTTTTGGCGTTTATAATTCCATGTAAATGCATTATTACTGTGCTGTTTGTGACCATGTCTATCGAGTGTTGAAACAGAAAGGAAAGGAGTTGCATATGTAAGTTACAAAATAATAATCCACTTGTCCAGACTTTATTACGAGAGGAAGTGGTCGTTGGGCAAGTTGGTAAGTCTTTTAAAACAGTCATTCACAGCCTCATCAAAGTTTTTATTCAGTCAGTGAATGCAAATGGCACCAAAAGTTTGAAATCAAATGCTTTTGAATTTATTCAATATTGACACAACATTTTCAACCACAGCGACTGAATTTGAATGAGGGCAGTGATGAATTCATGAGCGACCACAAGTGTGAGAAACACACACTCAAACAAACAAACAAACACACACTCTTCAGTCAGTTCGCAGCTACAAAGTGCAAAAAGCAACAGGACAAAAAGAAAAGAATTCAAAGGTTTTCAACATTAAAGGCACTAAAGGGTTCAAACACTTTATATATTTGGTCAAAGTGAGAAAGAGTTTCACATAAAAAGTCTCTAAAAAGATCCAGTATTCGGTGTTTGGGCCCTCGGGTTTAAAAAAATGTGTTTTCATGCATTTACGGATAAACTCCCTGATTCTGTTGATGGGTTGGGACGACATGTGATGCAAATGTGCTGATTTATAGTTTAGGATAAACCGACTCAATCTGGTTTATAATTTGGGAAATATAACAGCATTGTTTGTTTGTTTTTAACAAATTAAGTGATTCTACCAAAAAATAAAATGTTAGATCCTAACAAATGACTCAGAAAATATTAAACATATTTGATATATATATATATATATATATATTATATCAAATTTAAAGAGTAATCAAATATTCTGGGATGCAAAAATTTTTTTTTTTTTTAACCAAACCTACAATTACGACACATTTCAAAGGAAGCTCTACTAATTTGTCTTTAAGTCAACAAGACAAAAACTTAACTCTCCTGCTGTTTGTTTCTTTACACTTTCACAACGTTGTTTGACAGATTTGATGTTTTGAGGAGAGAAAACGTGCATTCAACACTAAAACAAACTTTCTTGCGTTTTGACGTTTGAAAAAGAACTCTTAAACTCCTCCACAGGATTAAAACGCTCCGAACTTCCTGTTTCACTGGTTCAGAGGAAAACAACAAACAGGAACAATGTTTGTGTGCGAGGCCACAGGAAGGGAAACAAGCCGGGCAGCGGCGCCGCCTCATCCTCCTCCAAAGCGACCAATCACAGCCTGACACACTCAGGCTCAGGTGAAGCCGGTCCATCCATCTGACTAAAGGTTTAGTTCTGACCGATGCCTGTTCTGGATCTGTCGCTGCACGTTCAGCTTCAGATTATACGAACGAATAAATGTTCTGATATCTTTATGAGCAATATAATCTGCTGGAACAAGAACAATTACTGCCAGTGGTGAAAGAAGTCTTAAGATCTTTTTGAACTAAATAAAAGTCAAAATACTCCATTACAGGTGACAGTCCTGCAGTCATTTGTGCTTGAATACGGTAAATAATTCAGCTGTCAGATAAATGAAGTCAAAGAAAAAACAATAGTATTATCTTAAATGTGGTGGAGCTGCATTCATTCAAAATGATACTGTCATTATCAAATATTTGTCTTATTACGCGTCTTAAACCTGAGGATTTCCTGATTTTCTTTCTTTTATATCACTTTACATTAAATATCTTTGGTTTTTGAAACGACAAAAGACAAAAAAAAGCCATCTGACACGGCCACCTTGGGCTTTACACTAAAGGATGAATCCCAAAAGGAAACACAACATTTGATCATTTAAGCAGTTACAGCTGAAACAATTAGTAGATTCATCGTTTGAGTCATTTGTGCTTTCAAATGTTTGATATTTTTAAAAACGGAATCTTTTTGTCTCTCTGACACGAAAAGACGCTTGAAGATGACTCCTTGAGGGTGAGAAAACTACCATGTTCTTTTTGTTTATTTTTTATTTTAAAAGACCAAATAATGAACGGATGAATCAAAAATATGAATAATTGTATGTTGTGGCAATAATCTTAACACGGAAAACAAAAAATGTGCCATAAATAGTTCCATCTACTGACATCAGTGACTGAAATGCTGAGTATCCTGCATCACTTTTAGTATTTTATCCACTAAATCCAAGACTTTATCAGCGTCAAATACACGGAACAAACTTTAACTGACTGCAGGGAAATGAAAACAAAACTCACATCGTCCTGAACTCTGCTTTAACAGTTCTGCAGCATTTAGGACCGACTTCACCCGTTCTGCCCGGCTCAGGGGGAACACAGTGCATTCTGGGAACAGTGCATTCATATTAGAGACAGTACCGTATACAACAACAACAACAACAACAACAAACAAGTTCCTGCTGCCCAAACTAGTCATTTAGACGGTTCCTCTCAGTTTGGCTTCAGCCCAGAAGTGAAAGTTAACCAGCAGAGGCTCCACCCACTGCCCTCTAACAGTGCCCTGGAGCAAGGCACTTCAGCCATAAACACGAGGGGTAATGTGTGAATGAAACATCCGGCGTGCGTCCAGATGTTCATTCATTAGACTATTAGATCAGATTATTTATTACATTTCAACCAGTTAATGCAACAGGTGGGCACATATTCCAAAAGGTTTCTTACTTTTATATATTTAAAGTTCATTTTTGACTTTGGATAAACAAACCAAAAAGATGCAAACTTTCAGGTTCGACGGTCTTTCTTACGCTCGTGTTTTAGCTAAAAACAGAGCATTTACATCACTATGATCACATTAAAGCTGTTTCCTGACTGGGTCACTGACTGAACTCTTTATAAAACTGACAACACTAACAAAGACACGGTGCTGCTGCTGCAGCTGTAAGACACATGATGACAACGCTCTTCTGTTTAAAACAACCTGACTAAGAACACAGGAAGTTTCCGTATGTCAAACATTTCTTCATCTCCAGAGTTGTTTGCGTTTTTACAGCAGCAGCATTGCAAAGTGGATATAATGTTAATCAAATGTGAAGCAGGCACAGTGGATCAGTGAATCCACTGAAGGGTTTGGTCGGTTGTGTGCCAGGACCACAGGAGGAGAGACTCCAGACAAACTCCTGGTTATCACATCACGTCTCATCGCACATTCTTTTTCTTTAAAACTGAAACACATCTGGCTTTTGACTGTTCACTGGGCAGAAACACGGGCTCAGCTGAATTCTGACTTGTAAAATCTATAAAACTCCATATTGCTTTGATGCAACTGTAACGCAATCAATGTTCCAACACGCAATCAATGTTCCAACTTCTTGCAAAACAACGTCGATCGGGGGAAACAAACATTTGAGGTTTGATCAAACTTTTGATGAAACTAAAAGGATTTGACAAACTGGACTACGGTATTAGATGGTTCCGTCATTTTTCACATTTCAGATTTCATGAATGTTCTCCCCGTGTCTGCGTGGGTTCTCCGGTTTTCTCCCACAGTCCAAAGACATGCAGGTGTCAGGTTCATTGGTGACTCTAAATTGCCCGTAGCTGTGAATGGTTGTCTCTCTGTTTGTCTCTATGTGCCCTGTGATAGACTGGTGTCATGTCCAGGGTGGACCCTGCCTCACGCCCAATGCCCCCGTGACCTGAGAGGGACAAGTGGTTGAAGATGGATGAATATAGTGGAAATATTTTGAGGAAAAAAAGTTTTAATATTACCAGAATAAAGTCAAAACATGTAAGGTTTTATTGGGCGTTACTTTTTCAGCACTTTGAAGGTACCTGAACCAGGAGTCGTTATCATCACATCTAAATTGTGACAATAAATGTTATTGTAAAATGATGCAATGAAGTGGGATCATTTTAAATATTAACTAATAATCCTTTTTTATTTGATTGATTTGATTGTGTTGAGGAAACACCAGATCATGTTGAAAATCAATATAAAACATAACGGCTAAAATTAACCAATTTCCAAAGTTTCAAGACTTTGTATGAACCCTTAAGATCATTAAACGGTTTTGTACATTATATTTTCATATAAAAGGAACAATAAAGCTGCTTTCACCTGTAAAGCAAACATATATCAAGTTTTTCTCGACATATATCTTTTTTCGGGTACATTTTGTTCTCAAAATGAAAAATATATAGTCAACTCAAATTCAAGCTTTCAAGACTTTGTAAGCAACGTATCTCCATCCACAGGTTGGTATGATGTCTTACGAAAAGTTATGCACAAAAAATTATATCATATCTTACGAAATATGACGTTTTACAGTATTTAATGCCGTAAAATTACAACTGGAAGGACTGTGTCGTTAAGATTAGGAAACACAGGATCACGGTTCGATTAAGGCATCAAAACTTCAGTTCCGTGATGGTTGAGTTTAGACGACAAAAGGTGACTGTTTAGTAGTCCCTAAAAGTGAAGGTTAAGTTTATTCCCTAAAGTTGATGGTTAGGTTTAGTCCTTAAAGGTGACGGTTAATTTTAGTCTCTAAAGGTGACGGTTAAGTTTAGTCCCTAAAGGACTTGGTTCAGATCAGAAAAAGGTGACTGTTAAGTTTAGTCCATAAAAGACTTGGTTCAGATCAGAAAAAGGTGACTGTTAAGTTTAGTCCATAAAGGACTTGGTTCAGATCAGAAAAAGGTGACTGTTAAGTTTAGTCCCTAAAGGACTTGGTTCAGATCAGATAAAGGTGACTGTTAAGTTTAGTCCCTAAAGGACTTGGTTTAGATCAGATGAAGGTGGTGGTTTGTCTTAGTTCTTCCAGGACATGAACACCGGTCCTCCAGGTCAAAGTCCTGTGTGTTTGGACCCATCCAACACATCCACCCTCCTCCTTACGTGGATTTTGGCGCTCTGATACTACATCATCTTATTTCCCTTTTTGCTCCCGCCGTCATTTTTACAGTAATAAACATGTTGATTACAGACGAATTACAGTGTGTTACTTTATGCAGGTTTATGTACGTACCGAGAATGAGGACAGCCTTATGTACAGTGTAATTTTAAAAGAAAAAAGTAATAATTTTAAGACACGTAAAAACCACTTTCACCTGTTTACTATACATGTATTATATCAAGTTTTTCTTGAAATCTAGTTTTGGGTACATTTTGAACTTATTTTTTCAAAATATTTCCACTACATTCAGACCCTGCGACATGTCTGGTTTCCTTCCCTTGAGAAAGCTAAAAAAGTATTTTTATGTGTAAGAGACCTGTATGTATATATATATAAATTGTTGCCTGAGCTGTTATCGCCTCCCCAGACCTGTCTCTCCACTGTCAGCGACCCACGCGTCTTCCCTCCGGAGACTATCGTTATCTCCGCTGCCTCCGAAGCAGGAAGTGGATGCCATCAAGAGCATCTCTGACAGGAAGTTCATTTACAGTGTTATAAAAAGAAAAAGCTGAGCAAAGTGGGCAGATTCCTGTCATCCCATTCATTTTTAACTATTAAAAACTTCCCTGTACATTACCCAAACAAAGCTTCCTTCCTTTCAATTTATGATCAGCTCATTTATCTGAATAAAGGCAGGAACAGTAAACAGAGTGGGGAGAGCCCTTTAGGAAAAAACTGTTTCAGTCCGACACAGGTCAAGAACTTTAAAACCACGGATCCCACGGTTGAAGGAGAAACCTTCTCCCCAGGAATAAGGAAGTATCAAATCTTATTGCTTTGAGAGGTGAGACACACGAGAGGAAGATCAAAAATATTAATTATTAAGAAGCTTCCTGGAAAAAAAAACACACAAAGTTCAAACACTGAAGAAGTGAATCAACAAAAATAATGTATCTGCAACATGTTTCACTCAAAAACACCAAATATGCTATGGTTGCAGATTCTTTTCTGTTTTATATCATTTAAACGGAATATATTTGCACGTTGTATTGAAAAGTATTGAAGTGTCGCTACTTATCCCCAAATACAACGACATTCACTGAAGGCAGTGGCCGGCTAAAATTGTGTTGAAAGGTTAAAAAGGATATTTTTCATGTGAAAGAAGGTTATATCAAAGGTTGCTTCTTAAATTTGTAGGACTGAATTTGTGCAAAGATTATATAATGGAATGTTGAAAGACTTCAAAACAGTTCTGATATTCATTTTTTTTACCCTAGAAAATCCTCTGTGAGGTTTTTATTGAGTTGCGAAACACATTTCCGCATTTTGTGAATTCACTGTGGAGTCGTTGAACTTTCTTCTCAAGTGCAGAATTTCCTCTGAACAACGCAGATCTGTTGACTTTAAATGACACTTCCGGCTACCAAAAACATACTTGTGTGGTTCTTTGTTTGAACTCGTAAAACAAGCATTAATAAAAAAGTAAATAGTAAGACACAGTTCAATAATCGGTAGAGAATCTCTCAGAGGCCACTGTTTCTTTTGAAGGAAGCTGGTGGATGTTTGGCTGTGGTTCAGTGCGTCCTGGGATCAGGAGGAACCAGCTGATTTAATTTGAAATGAATCTAAAAGAACAGAACAGAGATATCACTCGACACAGATCGCTAGCTGGCTGCTCCTGGTGTCCTGAACCCAAGCTGAGCCGATGTGGGAACTGAAAAACTGATGACGTGTCAGCATCCATCCGACAGCATGACATGAACGTTTAGAGGGTCACGTCACTGTTCTCAAGTCAGCGACTGTCCGAACTTCCAATCAGGAGAGGTGAATGTAGCTGAAGAGCAGCGGGACCATGAAGACCATGTTGAAGCCCACCGTCCCGTAAACGATGTAGCGGTAGGGCAGCTCCACCTCCATGTGCTGCCTGGCCTTCCTCACGTCGGTGCAGGGCACCCTGAACAGCCGGCACACCAGCGGGATGGTAATGGCCTTCATCAGCGCCCGCGTGGCCAGCAGCACCAGCACGCCCAGGAAGAGCCGCAGCATGGCCACACCAACCAGGCCGGCGCTGAGGGCGGGCACAGCATAAGGCAGCTGGTCGGGAGTCAGATTGGGCAACAGACCCAGGTGGTGGGTGACGTGGGAGGCTAAGGCCACGCCGGCCCCCGTGCCCAGGATCTGAGCGGTGTCGCCCCGCGAGGTGCTCCAGGTGTCCAGGTTGAAGGAGAAGAGGCCCAGGCCCACGTGGAAGGTGATGATGATGAGCGGAGCGTAGCGGCACGTCAGGTTGAAGCGGTCGATCAGGTCCAACGCCGGCAGGAAGAAGAGCAGGATCAGGACGCTGTACAGGATGCCAACTATGACGTCCTGGAGAATAAAAAGAGAAACAGAAGGTTACGGAAAACCTAAACCGACACAAATGTTTCCAAGTTCAGGTTTGCAGTGCATGTGTGAAAGAGGCTTGACAGTATTATCGGGAGTTCATCACGAGTGCTCTGTAGAGCCAAAGTATTCAATCTACATTTCCTAGATATTGCATCTTAATAATAAACATTATGTTATTTATTATTGGTGCGTTTCATGCTGATGGTTAAAGGAAGTTGGAGTCAGGAAGCAGGAAGTGAGCGAGCTGAAGGTGGCAGTGAACTCTGGACTAGGTCATCACGGTCGCTTATTTATGAGCCGAGCAGCAAACTGACAGTCGGCTTCCTGCAGTGCCGTTTACTGTACGTGTGGCTTTAACCTCTCACATTTACCACAGAGCTGACGGAGAAGAACGATTTGTGATGATTCAGAGAACAAAACTGTTGCACTTGCTGCTCCTGCATCAGCATTTTGATTATCTTCAGAGACAAACTGAAGTCAAGTAAATGCTTCAGTTCTCTGTTTTATGTCACGTGAGTTTTGGACGTTGCCCCTTTGACCCTGTTTAGACTTGGACTTTCTTTGACAGGAATTATTTTTGAGACTTTATTATTTCATATTTAACAGGAATGATTCTAATCAGATCACACCGCAAGGCTTATAGATTTTAAACAGTTGCATTAATATGAATGTTATGGAAATTAAAAACCTGGTTCGTGTAAAATTTCTTCAGGAGAAACTACAAGAAATAATTTTTTCAGTATGTCTCTGTGGAGGAAGTTTCAATTTACACTCTGCATCCACCGGCCAAACCTCGGAGCATTTCAGCCGCGGCCTGGCAGGTTAGCCCACTTGGACGGCCACACTGGACAGAAGCCAAGGTCCTGTTACACTTTTAATATCAGTTTTGGCTGCTTAAATACACGCTGAGGTACACAATAACAGTCAGTCATTAACCCGTGCTTAACTACGAGTGCCACAGCCACCGACACATGCTGCACGCCGCTAAGCAGGAACTTGTGTCCCAGCACGCCGACTGTTCAAGGACATATTTTAGAGTCGGCAGCGAGATAACCAGCAGGAAACCCCCCAGAGAGTGTGATTTATCAGCACACTGCTGCAAACTTTTATCAGCCCTCTCTCCCTTAATGACGCTGAGTGAAAGTCTTCAGCTGTCTGTGATATTCTCTTCCACTGACACTCTGATCTAAACCATCCAGAAAAAGGACGAGCAGGTGGAGCGTTCCCTGAAGGAACAACCAGGCTCATGTGTATATTATCAGCACGGCCTCAGTGGAAGCGCATGACTCTTGACTGACTGCTGCTTATCTGATACCTTTAATGACGCCTGCGAACGGATCCTGAACCCATTAAATGATTGTACGGGTTCAATCTGTGCACCAGCTGTGGACACAGTGTACAGAGACCTAAACATGTCATCAGGTCAACTCTATTAATTAGTGCTGCAGCTCATCATTATTTACATTATGGATTTATGTGTCTATTATTTTATCCATTAAACATTTGGCCCAAACCCAAACATATTCAGTTGCGTATCACAGAAAACATACAAATAAAAAACACTAGATCCTCACATTTGAGAAGCTAAAACCTCAGTTTAGGGCTGAAATAATTAATATTAATGTATTTGCCAATTATTTTTTCTTTCAGTCAACTAAAAGGCCTTTTTCTATTGGCAGATCTCATGGTCGAGACCCAGTCGACCACCTATACTGACCTTAACCATCTAAACTTAACCATTCAAGTTCAGGGCCTAACCTGAACTATAGAGACTGTATTTGTAAAAAATATTCTTATTCTTTTGTTCCCATTAAACATGCAGAGAGGAAAAAGGAGAACGACTGGAGAGACATAAGTAAGAAGTGGAGTTTCTGGTGAGTTGTGAAATCAGAAAGAGTCTGAAGTGAACGTTGCTCGCTAGCTAACAGTGGTAAAGTCGGCGAATAAGAGCAAAGGCACAAACCTGCAGTAAATTTCGCTCAAACTCAACAAAAAAAAGTGTCACGCTGATGCAAACAAACACAGAAAAAGTAATATATACTTCTCATTTAGACTTTAAATTAAGGATGAACGTGAAAGTGAGTCTGGTAAAAAGGTTTCAGTAGCAGAACAGCTTCTTGTCTCTTACTGCAGAACAAAGAGGAGTACTTTGTTTCATTGGGCGTGATGATTTCCAGAACACAGTAAGTGCCCCGCTGGCCTGGCGGAGCAGAGCGTTAATGGCTCGCCATGTGTTTGGAGCTCCACTCCCTGAAACACAACAGTCCCTCATGTGGCCCGACCGCAGAGAACATCAACAGACTGTTTTATCAGCTGGAAACGAGATCTCTAAAGATTTGATCCATTGTATTATTACTTCCACTTGTGTTTCTGAGATTGTTCAAATAAATTCAACTCATGTCATATTTAAAGAAAACACGATTTATGCTCTTAACCCCTTGTTAGGGGACAATTAGCATGACTTTCCTTTATGTTCCCTCTGCTTCATTGTCCTACTGTAATCCCTCTGTGTCAGATCTGAACAGACACAGCCATATTTTCATATTCATCGTGACACTTCCAGGGGATATGGTTATCTCCAATGCATTGCAAAAAAATCTCCATATATCTGCATAGAAACCACAAAAAAACATACATAGTTGTACGTTCATCTATTGGTGCACTGCAAACATGACCTGCTAACAGCTCATTCAGCATGATTTCAATGGTGCCAGTTTGACAAAATGTTACAAACAGATCAGTTAAAACTAAAGAGGCTCAAGTTTGAGCCTGCAGTGCAACTGCAACATTCGTTCTGTAAATACAAAGTATTAGGCTAAAAACAGCAAAATAAAATGCATGCATGTATTTTTCTATATTGTTTCTATCGCAATGTCGGAAAAAAGCAGTGGGTGAAATACGTCAACATTTGGACGACTTTACGTTCTGATCCTTGCACTTTATGATCATTTTGCACACTCCATGAGCATTACATTAAACTTAGTTTTTGAATGAAAACAGTCCTAAAACATGTATACTACAACTCACGTGTGTTCCTGAGTACACGCTCATTCTGTAAATAACAATATCTGGCAACAAAATTAAAGCCCAGCAGCTTAAATTGACTGCTCCAAAAAGCCAACGGGACTCCCAAATATGTCTGAGTTACAGGGATTTTTCAGAATCGATGTAATGATGCTGGGTTGATGCATTAAAAAGCATCTTTGGTTTGAATATTTCACCTTTTACAAAGAGTTTAATTGAAGCGTTGGAAGAAGCTGATAAAAATTACGTGTATGTAGAAAAATCGTGTTTCTTTGACCTAGAAAGAAAATTGAAAACACAAGCCTGGACTGACCCTGACATGTAAAGGTTGCTACAGTTACAGGCATTATTTATGTCCTCATGGGAGGAAAAATGAACTAGATGAAGAGCAGCAGGACTTTCTGGTTTACAGACGGATGATTTTATCCAGACAGTAACATCCATGAGTGGTACATTCATGCTTTGAGTGACATGTGGGAACAGTAGGAGGAGGAGGAGGAGGAAGAGGGACATATAAACTAGAAGAAGAACAAAGAATAAAAGTACTCTGTAGGAAGGAAACAGGCAGTTACATGGTTAACGCTTCCTGTCCCCCTCTGCTGTGTTGCCATGACACTTTCAGACGCTCTGTTTGTGTGAGAGCCTGGACGATCCAAACTTCTGTCAGAAATTCATCTGAACGTCGTTCGTTCGGAGCAGTTGGTCTGGCAGTGATCGCTGTACATGCCTGGAGAAACTGAAACTTGCTCCGACTCCAAAATGAGTCACAGGACTCAAGAATGGGTTCAGAAATGGGCTCAAATCGTACGGTGTATGCCCAGCTTTAGATTCATTAATACATGGTCCAGGGACATTTAAAGCTCCATCATTTGAGTAGTCTTTCAATCAATATAATTCTGTTTACGTTGTCAGTGCCATACACACCTAACTGCTGCCTTTTTGTCAGTATGGTGATTTTGAGTTTAGGACAGTGTCTGTGCCTTTCTGATTTAGGATTCTTAACTTGGGAAATCCTTAAATTAGGACATCTTTGCAACAGTTAAATGGTATCCTAAAATAGGACTTTTTTTTTCCATAATACAAAAAAATCATAAACTGAGATGAGATTCAGACTGTTGTGAGTTAGCAGGTCTGTTAAAGTTTTACTCTTATTTATTGAGATTGGGAGCATTTAATTGTTGTCTCACTGTCAGCACCATAATCACAGTAATGAACTCCCTGGGGATTTCTAATTGTTGTTACTGTTGGTTCTGGGATGCACTTGAATTTGGTTAAACCCCAGGGCGGGTGAGGCGTGCCTCGAGTTTCAGGATGACTCAGGTCTGCGTCCTGTAATTTACTCACTGTGAATTGTAAATCTAATTAACAGCTGGATGAATGAATCATCTTAAATACATTTTCTAGGTCAGACATCAGGGATATGTTTTCTGTGAGATGTTCTGCGGAGTATATAAAGCAGTGTGCTACATGTGGTACTTGGTGTGGAGGTCCCAACTCCTGCGGGCCGCCACAAAGAGTCCTTAAAGAACGTCTCTGAGGTGGAGTTAGCTTCTAAAGTTTGTCTGGGAGGACGGCCAGCCAGCGCACTGGAGCGTCTGCTGGTCCCACAGCACCTGTCCATCAATGCCTCTGACACAGCTGTGACCACGGAGACTATTCCCACGGAGACAGACAGCCCAACCCAAACAGTGTACCAGGATCATTTCCCAGATAATGCACACACACACACACACACACACACACACACACACACACACACACACACACACACACACACACACACACACACACACACACACACACACACACACACACACACACACACACACACACACACACACACACACACACACACACACACACACACACACACACACACACACACACACACACACACACACACACACACACACACACACACACACACACACACACACACACACACACACACACACACACACACACACACATGCACACATGCACGGCAGATGGAATTGTGCTTTTTTTTTTGTATAAGATTCGTTTTTTAATTCAATATTTTAATCTAATTACTTTTCAGTGTGGTTTAAGATGAGTTTGTTCAAATACTTAGAAAAAGAAGAGAAAGATGCCATCTAACTTTATTCCTAAAGCAGGTTTGCTGCGTCTGCACCACCCATTTTTTCAGTGTTGGTTTTTAATAGTTAGCATTGTTGCCTCACATCAGGTTATATAACATATATATGTATATCTTACAACTCAGACTTTGAGAGATACTGTAATGCTGTACTGCACCAGGAGGAAACACACCCATGCAGTGGTGTAACATTGTCTTTCATCTCTACCTGCGTTGTACACGTTGTACAGTAGTTATCTCATCCAGTCAAAGCCTTGCTGTCAGCAAAACAATCTGCTAATGTGAGAGCAGCAGATGAAAGAGGCAGATCAATGTCAAGCCTGAGCATGTACAGGACATGGTGCATTCTAGATTAGCCATGTGGTTAAAGGCAAGAGGCTTGTGTGTCGATCACAGTACAGTTTGTCAAACCATCCTGAAAAATTACCAGATGATTTACCCACACATAACCAGTTTTTTCAGAACTGTGTTGTAAACATGTTTGGTTCTTCTGTGTGTTGTACTTCTACAGTTACACAGGCGATTGTGTTGCTGACATCAGAGCCTGAAGCCAGCTCGCTTCTGGAGCTGAAGTGACTACCGGTCGGATACGGTTTCCCACATGTCAGCTATCGCGTTCAGACAGACAGAATGACGACAAACTAGCACTGCAGGTGGCAGGGCCGACACCGTGTGTGTGTGTGTGTGTGTGTGTGTGTGTGTGTGTGTGTGTGTGTGTGTGTGTGTGTGTGTACGTACCAGGACCGAGTGCATTCCCATGTAGATTCGGCTGACACAGACCAGCAGACACCAGCAGAGAGCCAAGCTGAAGCCCAGTGTGAACGGGTACTGTTGAGGAGAAAGGACACACGATTCAACACACTGATTCTAATACTAATTTTATGAACAACTTCAGTGCAAAATTAAAATAAAGTGCAAGGATCCAAACGTAAATAAAAATAGTTGCTGGTTTTTCTGCACCTGACTCCTATGACTATCTGTTAATGGGCCTCTGCACCGAAGTTCATCTATCAAAAGTGTTTAATATTCTGACGGGGTGATAACTATGATAGCATGATTGTATGTGCTCAGTGTACGGTTTGGCTCAAGCCTTGATAACATGCTGCAGTGATGATAGGGGATATTATGTGTACTAGACCTCATCAATATTTCAGCAATTCTGCTATTTCCTTATCAGATGAATGTACAGCAGTGAGGAGAGGGAGCAGGAAGAACAGCCTGGTTCACACTGCAGTTCAAAGTGAGTTCCCTCATGTGACTCAGATTTCTTGGTTTTTAGAATCAGTGTAAACGGCAAAAAGCTGCACTTGAGAGTCCCAGTCCTAGTTTGGATCTGGGTCACATTAATAGCTGGCTTCAGAGCCATGAGACCTGCATGTGACGGGCGAACTCAACACTCAACTCAAAAGCTAATTCAATGTCAATGCCTGCAGCTCGTCACAAAAATAAATCTTCAACTGTTTGGGTAATCAATGAATCATTTTAAGTCATATTTCATGCAAAGTGGCTTAAATGCTGTTTTCATTCATTCATTCATCTTCAACCGGGGTCGGGGGGGCTGGAGCCGATCCCAGGTGACATCGGGCGTGAGGAGGACAGGACCCTGGACAGGACGCCAGTCTATCGCAGGGCACATAGAGACGAACAGAGACAGACAACCATTCACACCTACAGGCAATTTTAGAGTCATCAATGAACCCAACACCTGCATGTCTTTGGACTGTGGGAGGAAACCTGGGAACCCGAAGAAAACCCACACTGACACGGGGAGAACATGCAAACTCCACACCGAAGGGCCCCAGCCGGGATTCAAATGAGGAACCCTCTAGCTGTGAGGCGACAGCTGACCACCACACCACCATGTCGCCCTAAATGCTGTTTTCAGACTCTCAAATATTTTTATATTGTTTTAAACTGAACATCTTTGGGTTTAAGACAAATTAGGACAAAACGATTAATCGAGAAAATAACAAGCTGATTAATCAATGAAGACACACCATGATGAAATCATGTATCAAGATATTGTGACACACAATGACATCTACTAATAAGCACATGCTGACTCAAATATTTCAGAAAATCTGATGTGAAATAATTTGAATTAAAAGTCTGTATTTAAAACGAGTTTTCATACACACACAAGTGTGTACAAAACAGGCTTTACCATGTTTTTATTTAATACAGACTACTGATTTATTGAGTTACCGGAGAACAAGTTCAAACAAACAAAATCCAAGATGGCGCTCCCGTGTGCGACATAGTGAAGCTTTCTGAGGCAAGTTCTACAAAGATTTCTTTCTATTACTGTCTTAATAACTTTTAGAATATATTTCTAGAGAAAAGTGCGTGTTTCAACTGTTATTTATATTTTCTATGAATCTTTTATTAGATTATTTTTATTTGATTTTAATATTTAGGAGCTTGGTTGACTTCGAGAGAAAAATTTTACCTGTACTACCTTGTACCGTGCAAATGGCAATAAAATGAATTAATTCATATGCTATTTCGTGATATGTCGGAAAATGAAATGACATAATTAACGGTAGAAGGTTTTGGCCATATTGTCCAGCCCTCCCTGATAATACAAATATACTGTCAACTGACTGATTGCTTTCTTGTTGCAGCTCCAAAATAAATATATTGTGTTTTGAGTATATGAGCTGAAACATGCAGGTCTGCAGTGTGAACGCAGCCAGAAAGAAAGAGAGGGAGGGAGAGGAGAGAGAGGCGACAGACTAAAGCTGCTGAGGTTTGCACACTTGTTAAAAGCCTTTTGTTCTCATTGTTGTTGAGACAGCTCAGATCTCCTCTCGCAGATTTACACAATTACAGGACAAATCCCAGAGCATCAGTGTGACTCGCACACGTCCAGCCTTCAGGGGAAATGTTGCATCAGAGCCGTTTGATCATTAAACTGGGATATGGCACCGTTTCAACACTGCTGACAACTCTTAGCTGCAAATAAGTTTGGCTTAGCATCATTTCTGTTTTATTTTGTTGTGCAACATGAAATACGTCAGTAAACACCCCACTGAACGGTGAACTGTGACGCTTGAACGTGTCTTAAACAGGCGGGACAGAGGTGGTCGGGGAGATTAATCATCACCGTCAGCTTAGTGGTGGTGACGCCGAGATCACGTGACCGTGGTGTCGTTTGTTCATAGCCCAACGTTAGCTTTTTACTCCTGGAGATTACGTTTACGCTTCTCAGAAAAGTTATGTTAATGTTGATTTGTGCAAAATGTGTAATTATCATAACTTTGGTTCATCAAAGTTTCTTTTCTGCTATAATCTCGAAAATCAAATGGGAGAGTCCCGTTGGCTTTTTGTTGATGGAACCAGGGTAATGCTAACAGGATTGGAGTACAAAAATACATCAGCTCTGCAGCTCTTTCAAATCCTACCATAAAAAAAATGTAATTCTCATTAGTTTAGACAATATAGAATGAGAACATTTGCTGTTTTATCAGTAGCCAGATTGCCACTGACAACTATTTTGAGAAATTGGCAACAAACAATCAAACGTTCACCCCAAAATAAACACATTAATATTTGTTGCATCAGTGACATTTAAATGTTGTGATTACAGTCAGAACTGGAACCAGACAACGTTGCATATGCGTTGCTGAATGTCCTCGCGTGTGCACAGGCATCTGTTTTAGAGACAATGGTGAAGCAAATGAAGCAGATTTCCTTTCGTCAGGTTTTAAGGTGCCAACAGTGGTTCATAAACTAAAGAAAGAAACTAACGTCTCAGATAACTACAGGAATCGTATTCAAAAAGCCCTACATCACTTTCTCTCCATAAGCACTTTAAGCTGATTGTCTAATGTGAACATCTACAGGTTATCTACTACTTATCTACCGTTGAAATGTTGCAACAATGTTTGATGTCTTCCTGCAGTCAGTGTTTCAAGGTGACTGAATTAAAACGGCCTTAACAACAACATACAGTATATTGGCCATGTCACAACCTACATTAGCCAGATGGATAAAGAGATAAAACGTGGTTTCACTCGCTGCTGATCACTCAAGTCGCACTCACACACACTCAGTGAACAAATGTCACACAGATAACCTTTGTTCCACATAACGACTGCTTATCTGCCAAAGAAGTTCTTAGTGAAGTACACAAACTAACCACTACTTACATTTCCTGCATTTATCCAGCAGCATGTGTTGATGTTGCAGTAAATAAATGTCTGTGGGATTTATGCAAATGTTTTATTAGCATATTATTTATCCACACTTTATTCAGTTTCTTCTCACAGGCTGGCAGAACAATCAACAACAAACATGGCTATAAACTAAAGGACAATCACCTGTTAATATATTATCCTACACCTGCAGCATTGCCATTTGGTTGCCACTTTATCTACACTGGTCACTTCACTTTTTGCTTCTTATTTTCACTTTTAACCAGGCTTTATATTGTCCATTATTTTTTATCTATACTGCACATACCAAAAGTACAACGATTGTACTTTTGGATTTCCATGAAATTTGTTGGCGCACACACCTAGAGCTGCAGTGATGAGTCGACTTACGGATTAGTCATGCAAGGAATTTGCCATGGTTACCGAAAAAAGAAAAAACAAACACTGAAAAACTTTTTTTAAAAACGCTCACAGTGATGACGACGTGAGTATTTAACTTTTAAATCGAACTCCCTGAACTGATTTCTCGTACATGTTATTTCTTTTGATTTCTTTCTTAGATTTCTTTAGATCCAGAGTGTGCAGGCAAAAAGGTCTTACTGAAGGACAAAACAGTCTGGGTGCAGTCTGACTCCCAAGACACTTCCCTACAGGTGTCTCTAGGTTGTGTCTAGATTGTAACCCCAGATTTGTGAAAGTCTTGAAAGATGGTTAAGGTTAGTGTTGTGGTTAGGAAAAGAGTCTCTCTGAACACCAGGCTTCACTTCAAAGTGTCAATTATAAACTGAGCCCTCTTTCCAAAATGAGGTCAGAGCAGAGGGAGGTTTCTGGTTGAGAAACAGCCGCTTTTATGTGCGTGGATTAGCCGTGAAGGCGGGTCAGACGTGCTCAGACCAGATCTGTGGGGGAGAGAAGGAAAGGAGGGGGAAGATGTTGTCCAAACAGCGTCCTCCGTCTGTGCTCGCTCTGGGCCTGTGAAAGCGGCGGTGCTGCGGCGGTCGCCTCGTGCAGAGTTTTAATGGGTGTGGTGGTTTTTTTTGGTGTGGCTTGTGGCTCTCTGCACACTGCTTATTGACCGTTAGCCCCAACGTAGGGTTTTCTCTGCATGTGCTCCATGACATGACATAATGTTCTCTCACACACGCGCGCACACACACACACACACACGCAGGCCTAGTGGGCGTTCTTGTGTCATGACGGTACTGCCCATGCCTGCAGCTGGACCCTTCTCCATTTTTGAGGCTGATACAGATACAGATTTTAGACGGAGAAATTCAAACTTTATCAATATGTCAGCTGATATAGTGACTTTTTGAGCCGGAATGAAAACAGATCTTTTCTATATGGATATGTGCACAGACATGACTCTGCAAAAGTACACTTTATTTAAAATATTAAAGCAAGAAACGATTTGTGAGCCTTTAAAGTTGTCCATGAAGAAATGTTTTATTAATTATTATATGAATTTTAAACATCTCTATTCCTTTAACCAATACTAGAAACAAACACAGAAAAAATAAAAAAAATAAATATATATATATATATATATATATATTTTTTTTTTAAATAGCTAAATAAACATCATGTTCGGTAATAGCCAACTGCTGAGAATTTGAATAAAGAATGAATAAAAATAAAATAAATAGCTATGACGCCATTTCTAAATTGTTTTCTGCATTATATGTTCTGTAAAAATGTTTTTCATATTAGCGCATAGTGGAAATGGAAATATTCAACTAAAGTGCAACTTGTCTGAAAGTTCGCTCTTCTGTGTTTTGACTGCTGCAGCTCTTTAACTTTATTTCCCATCTTTGCAACTGAGTGTTTTTAGGTTAATATTCATGTGCAACTTGAACGAAACGACAAAGTAAAACGCAGGGTTGGGGTGAGGAAGTGCTACAGTGTTAAAGTCATTCATGCGCGCAGGAAAACGCTGTACTGTTCCCACCTAATGTTCCAGCTGCAGGGAGAGGAAGTCTCACACAAAGGCTGTTGTAAAATTGTTTTCTGCTCCAGCTCCACTGGACAACGTCATGATAAGTTATATCACACGATGTGTAAAAACACAGTGATGTTTTATCTTTCTGGTCTTTTGTCATCCCTCTGATAGTCTCATCTGCTCTCCATCACTCTTCTCCTCAGCCCCACCTCCTTCTCCGGTTAATTTTCCCCTCTTCTATCCTTCCTTCTCCCTTTTCTGTATTAATCCCCCCCTTCTCTAGTCTCATCTTGTCCCCTCATCCTCCCTCCCTTTGTCTTCTCTCTCCTACTTTGCTCTGCTTGAACGGCTCTTTCCTGTTCTGTTCTGTTTTGTTCCTTGTCCCCTCCCTTATGTCTTCCCCTCCCTCTATGGAAGATACTCTTACCAGTATCTTCCATAGAGGGAGACACATCTGGCTCCAGTTAATGTCTGAGCTGGAAGACAGCAGTGGGATGGGAGGAGGACCCATCTGGATGCAAACATTCCTGCTTTGCTGAGACAAGTCAGCTGAGGCAACTATTCAGCAAGAAAGCTCACAGAGCGGCTACAGCAAGCAGCAGGGGACAAACCTAATAACAATTAGGGGTGCTAGTTTATTGTTTTAGAGCAGAAAGCAGACTCTTGTTTACAGATCATTAACAGACAAAGAGGCAACTACTTGCCAGTTCACCCGTCCAGGAGACTTGGACATACTTCCTGCATTCAGCCGACAGCTAAGGACTTTTACCGGTCGTGCAGACGCGATATTGCCTGCATTGTCGTTGACACATGCAGCCACTATCCTGGAACCGCTTCTTGCGGGTCAACAAGACCGGTACTTGCCCGCAGCTGTCTGCAGAGCGTATGTCCGATCCTGTGGCCCCCGCATCCACCTGTGAGGTTGACAGCTATTTGTCTGCATTGGAGAGCTACAGGGAAACACAGAGAATGACAGGCAAACAGTAGTCGATTGGTCGATTGTTTGGTCTATGTGCTCTTGTATGATCGCATTCTTATTGGAATGAGGTGTTTTTCTGCAATATAAATTTTAAAGCGGCGGCCTCCCTGAAATTGTCCGCCGCCGCGCTGGAATCTTGACTGAAAATTGATGTAGTACTATGGAAGCTCAATGGTGATGTATTCAACTCGGTTCAACTCGACCGCAGCAGAAGGGGTGCGTTTGATTTCAGCTCCAGGAGAGAGAGACGGAAAGAGAGAGGGTCGAGCGAGCAATACAATGAATCAGGAGAGCTAGCGCCGGCCTTAATCCAGACCAAAGCAGGTAAAAAAGGTATTCAAATGTGAAGATTGACTGAACAAAACGTGTAAGTATCATAAACATGAGTCACAGATTTTCTGACAATCCGTTTTGGATTATGAGAACCAGCGCGATGCTAAACTTCCAGGTTTTGACGTCAGCTTCGGCACATTTACTGCTCACAAATAATAACGGTGGAAATAATAATAATGTAAACAGTAGGGATGCAAACAATTAAGCGATTATCGATTAATTGCCGATAAGAAATCACCCGGTTAAAATTAATTAATTGCAATTAATTGTGTTTTGAACCCGTAATTCCCTGCCTGTGCACGTGAGGGCACGCTTGACGCCAGACGTACTTGATGCACAGACAGGAACACAAGTGAAGCAGTTCTCTGACAACAAAACAAACCAGAAGCGCTACACCGACAGGAGGAAGAGGGCATAACGGAGTGCAGTACGTATAGACTTTTTCAAGGTTGTAAACATAAACATTCTAAATGTGTCCAAGTTTGATTCCTGTTGCAGTGAATGTGAACGACATCAGCTGACAGGAAGTTAACAAGGACCAAGGCTGTTGCCTAGCAATGGAATTCCATTAAAAAAGGTCTTTATAGTGGACCTATTCAGGGGGGAAATTCAGCTTTTCAGAAGAACTGCCGCTTATCAATTAATCGATGATCGCTCGATAAGATGGAACAACTATCGATTAATGAGTTACTTTATAATTTGCATCCCTAGTAAACAGTGAGTGATATTTTGTAGGGAACTGTTGTGGTTCTTGGGCTGTGGGTGACAGAGTTGTATGAACGAGAAAGGTCAGGTGGACGTGGTTTAGTGCACATAACATTAGTTCAGTATTCAGTGGCTCAGCACTTCATGCATGTGTCACTTGACAAGTGTGCACGTTTCGGCTCTCCTGCACACGCATGAACTGCAAAACCGCTCCCCTGCCCGCCTCTGCCCAAATTTTGGCTAGAAAAGCTGTGGGTATGACGATCGCTGGTTTTTTTACATTCCTATGGCTGTGTGTCCACAAAAGCATTTTATGCCAACTGAAAATGTGAGGCACACTTCTGAAAACAGCCAGCAGAAACAACCAGAATGCTTAGCAGGGGCAGGCTTTTTAATTCAGCTGAGCTCAGAGACATCCACGGATGTAAGAAATGTCAGTGTTACGTCCCGAATTATGTCTAGGGATTACAGGGACGAACACAAAATTAAATCATATTAAAATCGTCAACAAATGACGAATGGGAGCGAGAGTGAGAGTCAGAGCGAGCCACTGCAGATCCCCTCCTCCTTTAAAGGAGCAGCTGATTGGCTGGAATTGATGTCAGCCTCGGCGACCAAGTGGGGAAAAGCCGGATCTACAGCCGGTGAGCACAGAAAAAAAACAGCAACCAGAAAAAAACACACACAACCCTCCCAGCCGTAATAGTTGGCAAATATTGAATTCTTGCTGTGGGTGAAAGGAAGAGCATGAGCACATCGGGGAGAGAAGACAGATATACAGATATATACGGTTCAGCGGGATTCATTTCCCCTTCGTCATTGTTCAGTACTTGTACATGTAGGAAGTAACTGTTGGTTTTTGAGGTCACATAAAACACACAACCCTCAGGACAAAACACTTTGGTGGACCCAACTCTAGCGAGTACGCTGTGGACGGTTCAGTGGACCTAGATTTTTTCCCCCATCGATCAATAAATTGGTTAAAGAGTCTGTAGAATTTCAGTCGACCAAGATTTTCTTTGGTTGACCTCAGCCCTATTTGCAAATTCTTAAGCTCTATAATAAATACATGCTGCCAGTGTGCTAACCAATACAAGTCTTGATAAAAAGCCATTACATGAAGTGCAGTTTTGTCCGTGTTCACTGCAGGTATCTGCATATTGAATTTAAGAACTATTTAAGCCCAAGTGAGGGCAAAGGTGAAGAACGACACGTGAGACCAAAATAAATGTGAGAGAAAAAAGTGAGACCGTCTTATCTGGCGTTGCACACAAGCACGTCAGCAGTTTGCACTTTAAGACCTTGAATATAGATTGTTTTGAACAAAGACAACACATGTTATTTGTCAAATCTGGGAGCTTTTCTGAATTGTCATACGATTTTATGTTGACTGGTAGAAAAAGGGGACATTAGAGAGCTGCAGACACTAAATCGGTCTTATCTCAGAGCCCCACACTCAGAGGCCAAGGGCCGGCGCTCTTATCTCCTGCTCAGGCAGAAACACGGGGATGCAGAGAGTCGTAAATCAATCTCACCCCTGCTCTCACTCGCTGGGATTTAAACAGCACAGTACAGGGAGCCCACACAGTTTTCTTTTCAAAACTCTGGGGTTTTCCCCCTACCCATTGTTAAACAAAAAGTAACGATTTGGAGAATATAACAGGGCATTATGGGAATTATACTAAACAAGAAATGGTAATCAGTGCAGTGTTTGGCCTATAACTGCAGATAACTACAGATTATAGTCCTCAAATCAGAAAGGAAAATGTTCTTTTCCTTGTAGGAGCTTTCTTTGCACCACTTATTTTTTGTCATTTATATGTAATATGGTTAGAATAAGTATTTCATACCCCGTTGGGACACATGACTAGTTAAAATTAATTTAAACATTGTGTAAAAATGGTCATCACCTCAGATTGATATAAATATCTCTAGGGAACTCGGTAGACCCATCTCTCTGTTGGAGCTGCATGAAGCGACCAAATCTATGCAGAACAGGAACTCTCCTGTCCCCAATGGTTTTACAGTCGAGTTCTTTAAGTCATGCTCAACACTATTAGCTCCCATCCTTGTGAGAATGTTTAACAACTCCTTTACTGATGGCAGACTGCCAACGACGTTTTATGAGGCATCTATTCCATTGCTCCTGTAGAAAGACAGGGATCCTACCTCAAGTGGCAGCTACAGACCGGTCTTTTAAACATAGATTGTAAGACCCTTGCTAAGGTCCTCACCCTTCGACTTGGCGAGATCACACCCACAATCCATATTCCCCTTTAAAAACAGCTGACGGTGTTTGTCACCAGCCCCTTAAGGGACTTTTTTCAAAAGAACTTCCAGCCACTATTGGATGGATGCAAGTCAGACTTGTCTAGATGGGCGGCCTCTCCCTGTCCCTTGCAGGCCGGGTTAATCTTATTAAGATGGTCATTTTACCAAAGTTTCTGTACCTTTTTCAACACCTCCCAATTTGTCTTAAAAAATCGTTTTTTGCTAACCTAGACCAACAACTCAACGCCTTTTTTGGCAGAATAAACCAGCCCGTATCAAAAAACATATTCTCCAACTCCCTAAACCTGAAGGGGGACTAGCACTTCCTAATTTCAGCCACTACTTCAACATCAATAAACTTTTATATTGGCTCCGTGGTGAAGTTGCAGATGCCTGCCCCCCCTGGGCTCATACTGAGATAACATCGTCCTCCTTTGCACTATATGATTTACTCACAGCTCCCCATAACTGCTCTTAAGGTCTCATCGAATCCGGTTGTCGCCAATACCATTAAAATCTGGATCCAGTTCAGGAAGCAGTACGGCTTGCAAAGGGGCTTCGACCATTGTCTCAGTTTTCAATAATTCTGTGTTTCTCCCTTCCTGCACCGACCCTTCATTACGCATATGGTCAGATAAGGGCCTCAAAACTCTTAAGGACCTGTATGAGGAAGGGTTTTTTGCGTCCTTTGCATCTATGTCAGACAAATACAGCCTGCCTAATAGCGTACAACACAAACGACTGATATGTCATTTATAATAAGATTGCTCTTCTGAGCCGAGTCTCCACCGCCTCACCTAAAAATGTATGGGAAAAGGATTTGGGGGTAGACATTACTGATGACCAGTGTAGGGACATTCTGAAACTGGTCCACTCATCTTCGATTGGTGCCAGGCACGGCCTGTTACAGTGGAAAGTGCTTCATAGAGCCCATTCACCAATGCTAAACTGGCTAAGATATACCCTAGTCACAGTGATGCTTGTAACCGCTGTAAGCAGTCCTCAGCCGACCACGCACACATGTTCTGGACGTGCCTGAAGCTTGCTGAATTTTTTTCCGATATATTTCAAACCCTCAAACAGGCTCCTAACACAAATGTGGAACCCAATCCCCTGACTGCTCTTTTTGGGCTCCCTCCGTCTAAAAATCTGCCCGTTACTACACGACTTTACCACCCTGCTCCCCAGACGTAACATTCTCCTTAAAAGGAAACATGTTTCTCCACCGACTCATAATAGTTGGATACGTGAAATTTTACAATGTCTAAGGTTGGAGAGGTTAAGGTTTTCACAGAGGGGATCTCTGACAGCATTCCACCAAACCTGGGACCCATGCTGGCTCTTATTAGTAACAGTCTCACTGTTACTCCTGATGATGCTGAGGACACTTCCTAATACTTGGAAGGAGAGACCCCCTTCTTTTTTTTTCTTTAATTACTTTTACTATTACTTACTTTTTTACTATATTTTGTCACATTGCACCTTAATTATTTACTTATGTGATATGATATTTAATTACCTAGTTATTTACTGTTACTACGTCTGACATGGATTGTTGGGAGGGATAGTGGGGTTCATGTTGGGGTTTTTCTTTTTCACTTTAGAGCAGACGCTCCGACACAGAACTGCTGTACTTTATTTGCCTGTCTGCAAAAACTCAATAAAGAAACGTAAAAAAAAAAGTTTTTTTAAAAGAGTCATAACAATTAGAGCCAGACTGATATACAGTATGAGCCTGTTATACATATCTAACAGTATCTGCATATACTGTATTATTTCTGATATGCACCAACGTAAAAACCTTTTTTACAGAACATATAATTCCGAAAATTATTTTTTAATTTCTCAGAGTTTATTTCTAGAATAGGTTGACAATGTAATACAAAGTACCTTTGCATGTGTGATATAAATTCACTAAATCGGCCGTATTGGCCATCTGTGACTTTTCCCTCTCTAAAATGGTTATGAGAAATTAGAAATCCCATACAGCAGTCAGGCTGTCAGGCGGTTACACACAACCCAAGGTAACATGTTGAAATTGTTGATTTGTCCAATAAGAAGTCCAAAACCCACATATATTGAATTATGAATAATAAAAGAGATTAAAAAGTAGCAAATACTCATATTTTAGGGGCTGAGCCCAGAAAATATTTGGTATTATTTTAGGAGCCATGAAGTCTGAGGAGCTCAATGAGCATCCACACACTGTCACTCAGGTCAATGATAATCAAATGGACTTCCCCCGGTTTGTTGAGCACGTTCCTCACGGTGTGGATCCACAGTGAGACAATGGAAGTGGACTACACAGACTTTCTGTTGTCTTTAACAGGCCCGACACAATGATGGGTTGTTCCTCCTGAGTCAATAGGAGGAGATGAAGAAAAGAATAGCAGGCCTGACCTTCCTGCATGCATGTTATTCCATTGATTCGGGACACTTCCTTCAATTCGTTTTTATGAAGTTGACCAAAGTTGAGTTAGTGGTGAAAGTTTGTTTGCATTCATAGCCACACGTGTTAGCATGCGAATCATTACTTATTGAGTTAACATGCTAATTTGCTAAATGTTCCTCTTTAAAGGTCCAACAAGTGTTAGAATTAGCTCAAAACAAACACAGCGGAGAAAGACAAAATATTTTTTGAATCGATTAATCTGTCGAGGTATGCACCTGTTGTGAAATTCTTGGCCGATGCTGATGTTTCGAATAACAATTTGGCTGATAAAGATGTTTTTTGTTGTCTTTTATTTAGTTTTTGTTATCTATCTATCTTTTGTGCCGGGGAAACAAAGAAATCTCAAATACAAAAATGTAACTGTCATTCAGCCCCCCATTACACTATCTTTGAAGTAAGTAATTAATATACCCTTCTTTCATATGGGAATTATTATTAAACATGACATTTAGCCAGCACAAAATTGATGCAACACAGCAGATAAACATCAACCACTGCAGTCAGTGGACATCATCTTAGCTGGCCCGACTGAAGTCAACAAGGCAGATATCTGTCGATACCAATGTCCGGCCAATAAACCGGTGCATCCCTTCTTCTGTGGTCTGCTTATTATTGGTCTCAGTGTAAATCAATAATCTTCTGGTCTATAAAATGTCCGAAAATAGTGAACAATGCCTATCACAGTTTCACAAACCCCAAGTAGACATATTTAAAATAGCTTGCTTTGTCCGAACAAAAAGTTCAAAAAGATATATGAAAAAATAAGAATATTTTCAGGTTACCGTCATAAAAGACTTGAAAAAAAACACATGTGATAAGATGGAACCAATGAACTTTATATCTTTTACTTAAAATAATGTCAAAATAGTTGCTGATTGCTTTTGCTGATCTGGCCTCTACATTAGTATCCATCTAGAAACATTATTTTCTGCTGTGTAATGAACAATAGAGCATCCCAGGACTGTTAGTGGACTGCAGACTTTTACGGTTGTTGTACCCACAGTGAGCTCGATTTCACTGTAGTCAACAAATGCGCTCATACAGCCGTCACTGTACTCTCCAGGCTGACTGCACATTAATTGTTAATGACGCAGCCCCAGAGGGCAAAGTCCCAACCATCCTGTATCAAGAGCTGCCAACTGGCACAAATAAGGCCATAAAGGTTTATCACAGACATAATTGTCGATTTATGTGAGACCATGTGTATATATTGAATTAAATAGATTTTATGTTGGTTAATAATTTGTATAAAGCCAATGTCTTGTATCCTGATATAAGTCATATCTCGATAGTGAGGTAAATATCACAATATAGGTTTTCTGCTCATTTCACAAATACATAGTCAATGTGAAATGGAGGGTAAAGCCTAATTGAATTTTATACATAACTAATGAAAATAACCATTTCTCATTTTATTAAGAACATGAATGCAAAACATACACTCAAAATAGTGCCCATCAGATGATCTGAAAAACTGGAGTTAATATTTGCTTGTTATTATAAATGTAGATGAGGTAATTATTTCATCCCACTACAATTCAATAAATGATCATATCCAATTATGGCCCAGCCCTGAAGTAAATGCTGTTAGATGCTGGTGGGTATGTGGAGACGGATGGTTCATGCATTCACTCCTGTGTCCCTGTGTATGCTGGAAAATAAGGAATAATAAACTGCGGTGTTTAATGGTTTTAAGTCAGCGATGGGCTGCATTGTTGTGCTGGTACTTATGTTAACTTTGTGTTGATACTGTTTGGGAGAGGCGTTGAATGAACTTACTGGATGTTTTGAGGGAATTTGAGATGCTGTTGAAATAAATGCAGTATAAATAAAAAGGTGTTTCTATTGTCCCTTTTATGGAGTATTTAGAGGGCTCCTTGACAAAAATATCTGTCTGTGGCCCAGTATATATGACTTTAAGCTTAATATTAATATTGATGTAGGTATTAGCCTCGTCCTGCTGCTGATTTACGCAACTAAATGTTATGAAACATCACAAGAGGAACTTGCCGTTTCCTCAGGAGGAAGTAGGGCCTGTGAACCTCTCCTTTCTCTCAAATGTCACGGTATTTCTGGACAGCACATAAAGTTGATATACTGTACCTCCAAGCGGCCGTAAGTCAGGAAGAACAGGGAGAAAGGGATGGCGGTGCCCGACATGGCGTGTGTGGACGGCATGCTGTACTCGGAGTTGTAAAACATCTCCACCTTGACCACCGGGGGTGAAGCCGGCCGGGACCACCCGAGCACATCCTTGGTGCACTGCCCCAGGTACATGACCCAGACCCACACCATGATCAGCCTCCTGCTCACGAAGGCGTCCATGTTCCACGTGATGAAGGGGAAGAAGGTGATGTAGAATAGTTCGTTGCCCAGCTCGGTTCCGAAAGTGAACATGTAGTACAAGAAGCGGTTCTGGATGAGGAACTCCTGCCCGGCGTCGCCCGTTAGAGAGTTTTTGCGGAGGGGTTTCACCGTGCTGCTCCCCGGGACTCCACCGGCGAGCCTCCGAGCGTCACTGCCCACGCCAACCGCTTCTCCCCCGGACACAAGTGCCCCGTTCTGGGGAGTATTTTCACTTTCCTCCCCTCTGTTTTTCACCACGTTTGACTCGGCGATCCTCTTCCGAACACCCACTTGTACTTTCTCCCCTTCCCCAGCTCCCATGGCGGCTAGGTTTTCACTCTCATTTTCCCTGGTGACTTGATGATGGTAAGCCCCGTTGTTGTGCGAGTGAGCCGGGTCGGTTTCCTTGCTGCTGCCGCTGGTGCTGCTGGTACAAACGGTTCCCGAAAACGTCCCTTGTACCCCACAAAAACGCTGGAAGCGGGCGACGAGGTGCGGGTCTTGGAGATAGTGGTACAGTTCTACTAAACGGCTACTTCTCTCCATGTTCACTCCGGTTTTACACCGCTACTTTCCCCGCAAAAACACCGCACGATAACCGTTAGCAACCGTTAGCTCGCTAACCCGTGCATCACGGCAGAGTGAACCCTGGACCGTTTCAGACTACAACAACTCAAAACGGTCAGTATTATTTTAAAGATGTATTATAAAATTAGAGAATTATGTTTCTGGTATCAAAAAAAACAACAAACTATAACATACGGACGGACCGAACGTGTCGGTTCCTCTTATATATACAGCAGCAGCGTCCGGATGCGTTCAGTGACCCGTTATATCTGGATCGTGTCCTGTAACTGTCAGATCTACGAGCACTCAGGGGAGCGCGCCTTCCCTGGTGCCTTCGCGTGCTGTCGGACGTTTTGCGATTCTTTGGTCAACGATTGAACGATTCAGGAATTGGTCTGTTTTTTTTCAGCAAACTTGAGGGGAGTATTGTACAGATTGTCCTTTACTTTTACTCGTATAAAAAACAGCAACATTATGCACTAATTACTTTCATTAAATTTCCTTTTTTCTTTATTTTGAACAATTTTATTTTTAAATAAAATAAAAAAGCAAGTGTGACACAAAATAAAAAACAAACAAAACAAAATATTTAGAAAGTGTCATAAACAATGTTCATAGATAAATAAATCATATGTGTCCGGGAAAGACAAAGCTTATTAATTCCCACTTCAACTGCTTATAGTTATATGTAGAAATGTACACCTATTTCCATATGTACACCAAATTATTTACATTTAACATTTAATTATATTTTCTAATATATTTATTGCAATCAGCCTATGATTATCTATCCCAGTACAATCAGTATAACGAATATCCCACTCATGATCACCTACCCTCATCCTCCTCACCAATATGCTTTAAAAAAGTGTTTTTGTACCTCTTCTTAAACTGAATTACTATTTTTCTTTTTTTAAAGTGGCCTCAAAATGTTGTCTATGCCCTGCTTTTTAGACAGATATGTTTAAAATGTCCTGTGCACTCATACATATGAGCGCCGCACAATATGAATAAAATATATAAATTCTGATTATTTTTGACTGATATTGCGATTGCTTTATGACTCTATTTGGAGGGAATGATCATTTTTATGTCATAATTTCCATAGTCATTAAAAAAATTATTTTTTTTTTGCGAGGATCTGCACCAAACTAATATTCTTTATTTAGTCTGTGGAATACAATGTGTCTCTGCAGCACCACAGTACCTCATTCATAATTTAATTTATAAAATAAATATAAATTATAAACACATGTATTATAGAAACTTTTAGAGGTGCATTGGTGGGACAGGACTCATGACCTCAGTATTTTATCCCTACATATGAACTATATTAAAATGTCCTTCCAGTTTCCCTTCATCTTCTTTAATAGTAACATTGAATAATGTTGATTGTGAAGGGCTTTTGAAAACCACATTCCATTATCATAGCTACATGTAGACCTTTTGTCAAAAACGTTTAAATGCGAAGATGCAAGAAAACGAGTAAATGTGAACACAAATATAATCATGGTAGGCCTACGTAAAAAAAACTTACGGCAAAAACGTTTGTTTCAAACCAACCCTATAATGTCATTCCTAAAGACGGTGTTTTCGGGGGGATTTTGGACTTGAGCCTCTAAAGTGTGACTTTAGCAGGAGCACCTGAAGGCAACAGAAGTTCCGGCGCGCACGCACAATTGATGTGCTCAAGACGTCAGGACGTAACGTGACCGCGCTTAGTGCACAGCCTGTTGCTTTGTAGATAGATAGATAGACAGGTAGGTAGGTAGGTAGGTAGGTACATAGATATAAAGAGTAGATGCCTCATCGAACGTTGGGCCTATTGGCGCTGACGAGCGGTGGAGCCGCCATCTTGGCCCGGTCGCCCGCTCCACTCAGTGTAAGGACAGGACACGGTTCGGCGTATTTTAATATTCACAGTGGGATTAACAGTAATAGAATATTCTGATATATGATATATGTGATGTATGATAGGTGTTTTGCAAACACTATAAATATAAACACAACAATAGAAATCATTTATAGAGTATTAATAGGCTGTATTTCATACATGAATACATAAATCTCTCTCTCACTCACTCTCTCTCTTTCTCTCTCTCTCTCTCACACACACACACACACACACAAACACACGCACGCACACACACACACACACACACACACACTCAGAGAAAATTAAAATACATATAAATCAAGAGTATCAATACAATTAGGTCAGAGAGAGAGATGACATTTTGGACACATCTAAATACAAGTCAAACAGACACACTTCCATTTAAAGCACTAAAAAACAAAAACAAGAGCCGAACCCTATATGTTAATAAATATTCAGAAATGATCCATGCTCTGCCAGTCGAATAGTCGTGGTAGTGGAGAGGAGAGGGAGCGAGTGTGTGTGGTATAAAAATATATATAACATTTTGTTAAATCGATCATTTTCACACTGTTTTGTTCTTGCACAGTTACCAAGTGTAGAGTGTAGCTCTCATTCTAAAAGACAGTGATGTTGGAGGAGTACTTTGTATAGTATCTAAAATGACTGTGTCCTTTGTTTTTAGGCAAGGTCTAATTATGTGAATGTCTTCTTTATTACATATTTTAATGATGTAGTAATTGTATTTAATGTGCAAACAAAAACACGGGGCATAGTTCAGTAATATCCATTTTAAATTATACAAACCATTTAAGATTTTTCCTTAGTTAAATAAATGTATGATTTTTTCTTTTCAGACTGTTTCAACTTCTGTGGTACAACTGAACTAAAAAAGCCTGGACTCATCAGCTCTGGTTTACAAACATGTGACGTTCGTCCTGCTTTAAGTGGAGATGTGGAGAACCAAGTAAAAATGTGTGGAGCATTTAGTTCAGCTGTGAGAATATCGGGCACAGAGTGGAAATACATGTTCACGCTTGCCTCGTAAATCTCTAATTCATTCTTTATAATAAACCCCACATCATGTTGCTCCTGTTTGATGAAACAGTTTAACAGCAAAGGATATTGGTCAGATTCTGCCACTTCTCCTTTGATAGTCTAAACTTTAAAAAAAAAGTGACATGACATGAAAAATTACCTCATAATTCATGTCAATGTCATGTTCAATATTTAAAAAAACAAAACTGAGAATATCTGAGGTGACCTGAGATGAACTGTCTCTGAAGTGTCTTCCTCTCATGAAACCCCAGCACATCCTCCGCTGACCTACTGCTGGATATGCAATCCATTTACACTAGACCACATGTACGACAACCCCTCTCCTCCCTGCTTCTCCTTTCATATCTACACAGGCATGCACACACACACACATCTGGCCGGGGGGTAAATTAACTAAGATTCCCACAGAGGCTAATCTCCATGCCTCTACTGTGACGAGATAATAATAATATAATAAGGGACAGCAGCTCCTCTGGCAGCTAAATATTTATCTACCTGCCACAGCCTGAGGGACTCACTATAACATTCAAAAATGCATGGATTTATGTATAATTGTTTAAAATTGTACTGTACCGTACTGATTATGAATTGTAATATTGTAATATTAGATTAGAGCAGGAATACGCTGCACAGGGCTCTGGCATCTTGTTCCTTCTGCTGCTCAACTCAGAGGCTCAACGAGTCACTCATAGAACTGATCTGGGAGAAGGACCGATCCAAGATGGCGGCCGCATTTCTCGCGGCCCAACGTTCGATGCGGCATCTACTCTTTATATCTATGGGTAGGTAGGTAGGTAGATAGATAGATAGATAGATAGATAGATAGATAGATAGATAGATAGACAGACAGATAGATAGATAGATAGATAGATAGATAGATAGATAGATAGATAGATAGATAGATAGATAGATAGATAGATAGATAGATAGATAGATAGATAGATAGACAGTTAGATATACTGTGTTTTATCACTACATAGAGAAACCACATAAAACATTGTCATCTTACATACTTTATTTGATAATCAATCACTTGAAAAAAGTGTACTGGCCCTTTTTCAAAATAGCTTATCTTAAATACGGAATATGCATTTTCATCAAAATATAAATTCTTCTTTTAAAATATCAAGCTTCTCTTTGATAGTTGCCTGCGGTTTGTTGTTGTTGTTGTTTTCCATTGTAGTGATTGTTATCAAGATGCCCGTTTTCAAACCCCGAGGAACTGCTGAAGTGAACAGTCGGACACGTAAAGGAGACACTGAAAAAGGATGAGTCATTCATCCTAAATCATACAGCAGATTAGTCAGCTTTATAAAGCATAAATATCTTCTGACAATTTGGCACAACGCAGTCTCCGTGACAACATTGTAGCTGCTGTTACAACCAGGCCTGATAGTTAGAAAATACTGACTAAACTATGAATTTTAAGAGGTCCTGCACTCTGAACATCAGCTGTAAAACTGAAAACCATTCACATTATTCATTATTTGGGAGCAGAAAGAAAATATGCTGACTTGTTTTAAACCACAAAACATGACTCCCTTCACTTTAGACCTAAAAAGGAAAAACGACAAATATATGAGTAAGAACAGACTTCAGACTTAACTTCCAGCCCTGTTTAGCATTAGAAGTATGGTGTCACAGGAGTGCCATTGAAAAAAGGATACATCTGTAAATATAATTATAAACAAATGTGTAAATTAAAAGACAAATAACTACATATGAAATGATAATTATAACCATTTTGATTTAATTTCCCATGCATTTCGTCTGTATATATTTATTCGGTCATTTTAATTGTTTCCATACAAATAACTCTATTGCTCGGTGTATTTTGCTTTTACTTGTTTAATTTTTTTGTACAATGTTTTCCTTCTTCTTTTGCCTCTGGTTTTATTTTTCCATATGTATTTATTAATTATTTTTCATTTCTTCTCATATTTCCACATTCTTTGAATTTAATTTGTTTATTATTTTATTTATTCATCTACATGGTACACATGTATTTTCTCATTCTTTATCAGATTTATTCTTTTTTTAAGGCACTCCTATGACTCCATACATAAAAAATATTTTTGAACATTTAATTAATAATTTAAACACGCTATAAAACAGCACTTTAATTTAGTATTTATGAATGTACACTATTTGTATTGGTTTATATCTTTATTTGACTACTGTATATTGTCATTCATGATGTTTATACACTAGCATTTATTCATGGTAACACTTATATCTGCTGAAAACTGAATTATAGCGCGTTATAAACCATTGATGTACATGCACTCAAATGCTAAATAAGGGAATTTGAAGTACCGTCTTTTCTCACTGGCATTGAGAGATTTGAACACATCAGTCACTGTAAAGGGCTTCGAGATGAATGATTTCGCCAGCAGAGGGCAGCAGAGCGATGCAAAACACAGGACATCAAATACACACAGAGAGAGGCAGTGAACGCACCTCAGAGAGTGCAGAAGTCTCTGAAGGAGGCGTGACCATTCACACAGTCCAGGGAACGTTACGCGGAATATTTCTCCTAAAAGCACACAGTAGCATAAAAAGATAACAGAAGCATACCAGCGCAAAAAAGTCGCCCGCAGTCTTGTAAATCCCTGAATAAGCTCACGGTTCACATGAGCAACAATAACGTTAAAAATCAATTACACAACAACATCGACAGCCGGCTCAAGTCTCTCACATTTGCGCGTATGGTATATATGGCAGTGCTGCTGCAACACAGTCCGTCGATCCTGAAGCAGAAGAAGAAGTTGTTTTGTTTTTTTTAATCCACCCCTGCCTCTCAGGAGGAGACGAGAGGGGGTGACGTCCCGACCACGACCCGCCCCTCAGAGGTTTTTTAGTGGAGAGACGACATTTGCCTCTTCCTCCTGGTGGACTAATGTTGCATTTCCCACCTTTTTAAAAAGGGGCAGTGAGGCGTGGAGGTTCAGCCGTTGTCGTCCAGGTCGTACAGAAGGACCTGGTGGTTGGGGGTGAGGCCCGGACAGGTACCTAGGCCGTACAGGTACCCGGCCGACGGGTAACAGGGCACCAGCCGGTAGTGCTGCAGCTCCTCCAGGCCAAACGCCGGAGAGCAGCAGTCCATCACCAGCACCTTCACCCTTTTCCCGTCTGGGTACAGAAGCCTCCGCTGCACCCTCTCTCCCGTGGCCTCCTCCTCTTCATCTTCCTCCTCTTCTTCTACTTCATCATCATCTTCTTCTTCTTCTTCCTCCTCCTCCTCTTCGGCCTCCAACTCCTCCTCCTCATGGTGGATCTTCCTCAGCAGGTTGTTGATGAGGACGGAGCGCCGCAGGTAGGCCTCGGGGTCCTCCAGGAACCTCAGCTTCTCCAGGGAGAGCTTCAGGATGCAGCCCCGGTCCTCCTGCAGTATCAGGTGCTGCAGATGACAAACGCAAACACCTTTACCCTTGAACATGAACAGTTTAGAAGAAACAGATGTACACTTAAAAAGCCCTACATCCGTATGAATAACTATGTACTTTACTCCCTGACTGTCCGCTTGTATTTTGACTGATATTTATATATTTCTGTCTTATATTTTTTTCCTTTATCTGTTATTGATGTCATTCGTTTGTTGTTTATGTTATATGTAACGTATGTTGTATTGTCTTGAATATGATTTATGTTTTTTTTTATTGTGCGATAAAAAATATTTTAATAATTATATATAATCATTTTTTTTTATTTATTTATTTAAAAGAGCCACAAAGTCCAAATAAGGAAGGAGGTCGGGGTGCATGGATGGGGACGGTCACCCAGGAGACCAGATGTGAAAACCAAAAGTCAATGGTGACATTTTTTGAGTTAACCAAGTTCCGTCCGCGCATCATTTCAAGCTTATCCATGATCTTTTTCTAATCCCAACCAAGTATTTATGAGTCTTTTGTATGCACTGATTGAAGGCTATGGGACACAAACAGCTGTGTGTTGGGTGAAAGTCACGTGTTTGTTTGACCATCCTCCAACCTCAGTACGCCAGTTTTTGGGGTTGTAAATGCGGCTCTGAAGCTGCAGCGTCCTACCTAATGCAGAAATATACGTTGTAAAGCCCAAAGCAGCTGTTTCCAGGTGTTTTTGTTGCCTAAACTTCCGTAGTTCTGCTTCAAAAACACCTGATCGTGATTTTAATTGAATTCTGTCATGGACATAAAGGTTTCATCTGAGGCAGAGATAGAGTGTCGTGTTATTGATGAGTCTTTTGTATGTACTGATTGAAAGCTAAAGGACAACAAAGTGAAACAAGTGTAACCGTAAACAAGCGCTGCTGGAGGAGAAGCTGGGAGTCAAGTACGACAAACATGAAGAAGAAAAGCGAGAGGGGAAAATAACAACAAACAGAAATGTGTGAAGCAACCCTGCACACAATGCAAAGGTCAACAGACAACTTGAGACGGGTCAGGGTTACTCCACGCAGAGCCATCAGAAAGACGCAGTCACCTTGAGGACCGACTTGGATGGTGCAAAGAAAACGCGGACAATAAGATGGACGGAAGAGGTTCCTACTTTTTGAAAATATCCATGTAGGCGTCCGTGTAAATCCTCCTCCTCCGCATATTTCCTCTTGAAGTAAGCAACTTTCGACGTTGTTGAATGGTTTGGTCTCTCTCACAGTGAAGGGGCTGCTGGAGGCGACCAAACAAAAGAGAGATGTTTTACACTCTGAAGGACACAAACAACCTCAGAGAGTGTATCTGTAAGGTGTGACTTCATTTACAGCCTCAGCGAGGAAAAGATGGCAAAACATGAATCATCACAGCATTACAGAGCTGACACTGGATGGAGGCTGCTGAGGGGCAGTGTTTCTTTATCAAAACTCCACACTTTAGTCGTCTAAACTTAACCCTCACCTTTAGTCGTCTAAACTTAACCCTCACCTTTAGTCGTCTAAACTTAACCCTCACCTTTAGTCGTCTAAACTTAACCCTCACCTTTTATTGCCTAAACTTAATCGTCACCTTTTGTCGTCTAAACTTAACCGTCACGTTTTATCGTCTAAACTTAACTGTCCCGTTTTATCGTCTAAACTTAACCGTCACCTTTTATTGCCTAAACTTAATCGTCACCTTTTGTCGTCTAAACTTAACCGTCACATTTTGTCGTCTAAACTTAACCGTCACCTTTAGTGACTAAACTTTACCGTCACCTTTTGTTGTCTAAACTTAACCGCCACCTTTTGTTGCCTAAACTAAACCGTCACCTTTAGTTGCCATAACAAATTCGTCACCTTTAGTTGCCTAAACTAAACCGTCACCTTTAGTTGCCTAAACTTAACAGTCACATAGTGGTTGCCGCTCATCCAAATTGTTGTGTTCGTGTTGGTCAATCATCATCAGAACCCACAAACAGCTGTGTGTTGGGTGAAACTCCAGTGTTTTTTTGACCATCCACCAACCTCAGTACGCCAGTTTTTGGGGTGGTAAATGCGGTCCTGAACCTGCAGCTTCCTGCCTAATCTAGAAACATACATTGTAAAGCCCAAAGCAGCTGTTTCCAGCATCCCTCCTAACTGATCCCATCCCCTGGGAAGTCACTGGGAGTAAAAGAGGTAACAGGTAGCTGTGATCACCCTCTGCTGCTGCTGCTGCTGCTGCTGCTGCTGATGATGATGATGCTCCACAGCCGGTGCTCTGAATCAGTGCGTCTGAGCCGAGCTGAGCCTCCACATCGCCCTCAGACTCCTGCAGAAAAGAGATAGGGGAGGAGGAGGAGTAGGAGGAGGGAGAGACAGGACCGAGACATCAGAGCGTGCAAAACACAGAAACTAAACGGCCAACCTTGATTTGATGATCAAACCTGGATATACTTTAATTTTTGAGGTATTTAGAAGGAAGATTAGGCAACAGCAGACAAGATCTCTCTTTGTAAAGGAACATTTAATCATCACCTGTACACCTGCCAGCACTGTGAACAAGTAAGAAAGAAAGGGAACAGAAAAGAAATAAAGGGAAAATAAAATAAATGTGAATAAAATGAGGTAACAACAATGAAGCAAACTATATTGGAATAAAACTATTTTGTTGAAATGTTATGTCTGAATGAGCTGTCTAATTAATATAACTACATCTGCATTTTGTCTCATATATTTCCACACCAAAGCTAAGTATAATATCCTGATTTGACCCTTTAATGTGCTGTTCATCATCTCTTTGCATAATTAAGAGCTGTCTTTTCCCAAATCTGCTGTCCTTTGAAGCTCATTTATATTCAAGAAGGAGGAAGAGGAGGAGAGATAAGAGGGTGGTGTGTGTGTGTGTGTGTGTGTGTGTGTGTGTGTGTGTGTGTGTGTGTGTGTGTGTGTGTGTGTGTGTGTGTGTGTGTGTGTGTGTGTGTGTGTGAGAGAGAGAGAGATTTAAAATGCCATAAATCCATCATCAACACAGTGAGAAGCTTTATCGTTGCAGAACATTC